>NC_136504.1:31621833-31686833 GCF_053919585.1 Euprymna scolopes
CGAAACAGTACTGTATATGGATGACTATAATGCTCCGTCTCTTGGGTAGAGCATATTGGGAAGTGATATACAAATTACCATTAGCGTATGAAGCGATGCTCTTTGCGTAAACAAATTGAGGTTAGGTATTTGGACAATGTCAAAACATTGTTAATTCACTGCATTAGAATAGCGCAACGGTTAGAAGCTCCGACTGCCTTTGGGCGGATTTGATCCTGACTTGAGGTAGTTGCTTGTCTAGCCACACTGATGAAACAGTACTGTATGTGGATGACTATATATATATATATATATATATATATATATATATATATATATATATATATATATATATATATACTAGACTACCCTTGACCCGTTTGATCAGTATGTTATATTAGCTATGGAATTCAGGTATGAGCGTGCCACTTGTGACGTAAAGAAAATAGTTTTTTTTTTACATAACAGAAGCATTTCTATGAAAGTATATTAAAATGAAAAAAGAATATAGATAGAGTTCTATGAGTCGTTCTGTTTATTATAATTGATTATCTTTGAAAAAAAATTGTACAGTTACTGAATTATAAGTGATTGGCCATACTTATTAGGTAAATGTGCACTGAACAGATGCCGTAATATTTATTATAGTTAAATTCAAATTTTGATATATTTGCTTCTCTTTTTTTTACATCGTTCATTTCTGTATCACATTTAAGTTATTTTAAACTCCACTCTTCCCATGTTAAATAATAATTTCGAAATAATTACGTTAATATTTCAGTGCGTATGTCATGCGCGCGTGCGCAACCGGATGTTGTAAACCGGAAAGTGGGTTACATACATCGGTACAAGGTCATTTGAGTTTTATAATTATATATATATATATATATATATATATATATATATAAAATGGTAATTAGTAAAAACATGGAGAAAGTGCTCACTGCTATTGCAGAGAAAATATATATTTTATTTTTTTATTACCGGTTTATCTACTTAGTTACACATTTTTCGGTTACCGAATCGTGTTAAACTATCTTGTAACTTCATAAGACATTACAGAAACTGAACCACAGCTGGAGAAAAGGTGTATGTCTAACCGCACTGATGAGTTGTAATACAACGAAACAGTACTGTATGTTTATGACTGATAAGCTCCCCTATTTAGGTTAAGCACTTCGTAAATACATTTTCACTCGACGCGTATTTAAGCGAATAAGCAAAGCCCACTGATTGTTTGTAAAACAAACTGACAGTTTGTGGACTGTGTAACGGGCAAATGCTAATTTACTAGGCATTTGAGGAGAAATATTTGCTGGCACTGATTGTTGGTCCGATGGTTAGAGCTGCCAACTGTCAACAGGATGGTAGTAGGTTCGAGCCACGGCTGAGAATAGGTGTATTGTGATACACCGAAGCAGTACTGTATGTGGATGGCTATATATATATATATATATATATATATATATATATATATATATATATATATATATATATATATACTAGCAAAAGTACCCGTCGTTGACTGGGTGTAAAAACAGCCTACAGAAAATAGACTGTGATTTATAAAAGTATGATAGGTTATGAAAAGGAAGGATTGTAAATTTGGGTTGAATTTTGGGGTATCAAAACCAAAGAAAAATATGATGAAAGTAAAAATAAAATAGATAAACCCCATAATTTATTATACCATACCTGTTCACACTGAAACACTTATCACAATATTCTGTGGATTTTTATTAAAAAACCTTGTTACACTTTGTGACATATTTCCATTCTATGGAGGTCAGGTGCGAACGAACACCCCATAATTTTTATTATACCATATTTCTTCAAACTGAAATATAATTATCAAAATATACTTACGCAGACAGATATAAAAAGTCTTTATTTAGGTGTGTGCCTATTTTCATTCTATGGAGGCCAGACGCGAACGTAGACCCAACAATTTTATTATTCCATCCCTATTTAAGTTAAAACATACTTATCAAAGTATTCTTATGTATATCTATATCAAAAACACTTGTAAACGTTTTTTTTTAATTTTTTATTCTTTTATTTCCATACTTGGTGGGCCAGGCGCGAACGCAAACCCCACAATTTTTATGAACCACCGTTCTGCCAGATCAGACATACCCATTCCTGTGTCGCGATACATCTTCTATCATTATATGTAATCGGTTTTTTAAAATAGTCAACCATATAGGAGCCTATTCGTGACCAGACACACACACACATACCCACATACATTCAGCTTTATATCATAGATATATATTAGCATGATTAAATTAGGATCAACGAACACTCTATACATTTTTCATCGATATTAGTGAAGTTTTCGTTTTTATTTAATTAAATCGATTGATTGTCTATTCTAGTTAGGGACCACCAACATTGTGTCAGAGGGAAACTTTACATGCTTCCCTACAGTGACTTAGTTTACAGTGTATTGTAGTCTACATTGCACTGTAGAGAATCTACTGTTAATTTTATAAAGCTATCTTTAAATATTGCCTTCACTTAAAGTTTAAAATGCAAAAGTCAAGTATTATGGTTCGACTGTGCTCTAAAATGAAACATTCGTTTAGAACTCCCCCGTCTTATCGCATAACTAACTGTAAAGTTTTTGAAATTATTTTTTTATATAATCACTTGAATTGAAGTTTAACGTACAAAAGTCAAGTATCATGGTTTAATTGTGCTCTAAAAGGAAACAGTCATTTCGAACACATTCCTATCTTATTAAATAATCTACATTTGATTTTATAGGCTGGACCTCCTGCTCGTGCGGTAGATAACTTCTAAAACGCACTTGTGATGTTAGTTTGTATAACCCTTCGTGATTCAGACAATTAAATCCGCGCTCGGTGGATTCCCAAACGGATCAGCATTTTCTATTTTTCTGTAGAGTAACAGTATTAATATTTATCCTTGACATTTCGTACATTAATAAAAAAAAAGTTATTATTTTATGGAAATACATTCAATAATAAAATATAAATGAATAATCCACAATCAATTTATATCAAATAAGAATGTGGCGTTTAATTAACGCAATTTACATTTGACATAAAAAAAATGGCGTTCGGCTTTTTGAAGTCAAGGTGATTTCATTCAAATGCTTAATACGGTTTAGGAATATTAAGCACCTCTGCTGAATGGAGAATCGATTATGCTATGAGAAATTGTTCATTTCTATAAATTCTTTAAGAATAAGACGTATCTATCTAGCGCTACCCGGGATCCGATTAAATCAGTTTAATTTTTAACTTTCTGTGTACATTCCCTAACATTATATATTAAATAAATAAGACTATTCTTGTAAGAGGTTTCCAATGTATATAATATCATTTATTCCTCTATTAAGACTTTCTTGCTTCATCATGATTGAAAAATACTTCCATATTACTAGTAGTCCGTACGGGACAACATATATCTATTTTTAATGAACTGTATTTATCATCATAAAATACTATACTATCATTACACATTTTTTTAGTCGAAATCACATTTATACGTGTCATGGTTTCCAGATTATAAACTAAGGGTCGTAGAATCGCATTCACTCGGAAAAGATCTAGCTAATTTGCATATTCTTTTAAACATTCATTTTAATTAATTCCCTATTATTTTTTTCGGTTTTCTTATAAGATGATCATCTTTAGTTAACTATTTCGTGTAATTAAATTCATGCAGATATTCTATATGATTTATGCTTGCATAATATTTGCGTAAAAAGTGTGCAGTGAATACAAAATTGTTTCCATATATATTTATGTATACGTATATATTTTTGTTTAATCTATAAAAGTGAACGTGTCTGTGTGTCTATCTCTGTACCTTTTCCAACACAATAATTCTGCCAATTTTCAGTCTACAGACTCGAAATTTGATATATCAGGTACTAAGATTTGGGAAAATCTTTGTAGTTTGTTTTCGGCCAGAAATTTGGCTTTTAAGGGGTTAAAATTCAACGATTTGACCTTTGAGAACTCTACCAAACTCCTCCGCAAATTTTGGGTCTAAACACTTAAAATTTTTGATATACGTTCTTTGGACAGGACTCTAACTTAATAATCTTATTTGAGCCCAGAACAATAAATGTTAAGGTGTTATAATAAGGGTAAATTTAAAAAAAAATTGACCGTTTTCTTTTTGTTCAACATACCCCACCAAACACCTGGGCAACGCCGAGCTGAAATTCTAGTATATCTATAAAAGTGAACATGTCTGTGTGTCTGTTTATATGTACATTCCCCTCCGCAATTTTTAACTCTGTCAATTTTAAGTCTACAGACTCGAAATTTGGTAAACGGAGTACTGAGGTGTGGGGAAATCTTTGTAGTCCGTTTCTAGCCAGACATTGGCCTGTTTAGGGGTTAAAGTTCAGCGATTTGATCTTTAAGAACTTCTTCGACAATTTTGGGTCTAAACACTTGGAATTTTCGATATAGGTTCATTGGATATGGATCTAACTTAATAACTTGATTTGAGCCCCAAACACTAAATGTTACGGGGTCATAAAAGGGTTTCAAAGTTAAAAAAATTGACCGCTTTTTTTTGTTGCTCAAAATACACCTCCAAACACTCGGGCAACGCCGGGCTAAAATGCTAGTGCATATATATATATATATATATATATATATATATATATATATATATATATATATATACATACTTATTTTCAATAACTACAGACACTAGTGTTCAATCCTTCCGGAATCACCTGTGCAGCGAGTAACTATTGCCGTTGGTCGTGGGATTCGAATCCTGCATCTAAGCCATATCTGTCTCTATTTTCAAGGAACATAATGCCACCAATAACCGCAACGATATTCAAGTGACATTATAAATCTCCATATATATGCGTAATCAGTATTTAATGTCGATTTACAGTGTTATATATATATATATATATATATATATATATATATATATATATATATATATATATACATAAATATATATATATATATACTAGCAGTTCAGCCCGGTTTTGCTCAGGTCCTATGTACTGTTCATAATTTATGTGCATATATATATATATATATATATATATATATATATAAAAAACTTTGATTTATGTGCAGGTAACTTACATCTAAAATTTCAATGTTTATACTTAAAATTAGCGGAGGAGTTTGGTAGAGTATTCAAAGGTCTACGCTTTAATCTTTGAAGATAGATATTTACCCGGAAACGAATTAAAATTATTACTGCATGTCTAAATACCATTTATGTAAAAGTTCAAATGTTTAGACCCGACATTGGCTGACTGGTTTGTTAGGGACCGCAAAGTTCAAATTTTTTAAACCTTGACCTCTTGGAAACCAAAATTTCGGCCAAAAACCGATTAAACAGCTTGCCCTATGTTTGAATATCTTTTATTTAAAATTTCATATGCTTACACAAAAAATTGGCTAAGTAATTTGGTAGAGATCGCAGAGGTCAAATTTAAAAAAAAACTTTGACCCCGATTTCGACCACATAACCTTTATTGTTTTCGGCTCAAATTGAATTAAAGTGTTTGATCCATGTCCACGTAACCTTCATCTTAAATTTTAAGTGTTTAGAGCCAAACTTAGCGGAGGGGTTGAGCAAAGTTTTCAAAGGTAAAACCGTTGGACTTTGACGCCTTGACAGCCAACTTCCTAGCCAAAAACCGATTAAAAAATATTTTTTAAATCTTAATACCCCTTATGTCAAATCTTGAGTCTGTAGATTGAAAATTGACAGAGTAATTTGGCAGGGAAATGTACGCACACACGCACACACACACACACACAAACAATTTCACTTATATGTATACTAGCAGTTCAGCCCGGCTTTGCTCGGGCCCTATGTACTATTATAACTTGCTCTATTTGTGAATACGTTTTATGTAAGATTTCAAATGTTCAGACCAAAATTTGTCTAAGTAAATTCGTAGACTGCATAGGTTAATTTTAATTCTAATTCTGACTCTCATTTAAACCCCTTAAAATGTATTATTTGGGTCTCAAATCAAAATACAATGTTTCATCCATGTCCAAGTTACCTACATCTTAAAGTTTACGTGTTTAGACCCAAACTTGGCGGAGGAATTTGGTAGAATCTGCAAAGGTATACTTGTTTTTTACTTTGACATTGTGGCAGCGAAATTATCGTCCCAAAACTGATTAAAATGTTTGCCGCATCTCTGAATACCTGTTATGTATAAATTTCAAATGTTTAGACCAAACATTATTAAAAATGCTTAGACCAAATTTAGCTGAGTAGTTTGCTAGACACTGCAAAAGTCAAATCTTTTGATATTTGACCCCTTGGCAGCTCAAATTTTCAACCTCAACCAATTAAAAATCTTGCCCTATCTCTGAATACCGTTTATGTAAAATTTCAAATGTTTAGACCAGAAATTGGCTGAGTAATTTGGTAGAGACCGCAGAGGTCATTTTTTAAACTTTGACCCCAATTTTAACGCCTTAACGTTTAATATTTCACCTCAAATCAAATTAAACAGTTTGATCTATGTCCAAGTAATCTATATTTAAAATCTGAAGTGTTTTCAACTCAAAACTTGCGGAGGAGTTTGGTGGAGTTTTCAAATTTCTAATCGTTGAACTTTGGCCACTTGACAGCCAAATTTCTGTTCGAATAACGATTAATAAGATTTTCCCAAATCTCAATACACCTTATGTGAAATCTTGAGTCTCTAGACCGAAAATTGGCAGACTTATTTGGTAGGGAAATGTATATACACACACACGCACGCACACACACACACAAACGTTTTCACTTATATATATATATATATATATATATATATATATTATATATATATATATAATATATATATATATATATAACCTGTATTTCAATCGATTTCCCCACATTTTTCTCTCTCATATATATATATATATATATATATATATATATATATATATATATATATAAGATTTGTTTGTTGACATTTTTATCGATATTATGAGCTGTAAAACGCTGTTATTTTTTATTTTTTCCACTACCTTAGCAGTATTTTAAAGAGATATAACTATTTTCATTATATATATATATATATATATATATATATATATATATATATATATATATATATATATAATGATAATAGTTATATTATTATCATTATATACTATTATCATTGTATATATATATATATATATATATATATAATGATAATAGTTATATCTCTTGAAAATACTGATAAGGTAGTGGAAAAAATAAAAAATAACAGCGTTTTAAAGCTCATAATATCGATAAAAATATCAACAACAAAATTTTATATGTATATATATATATATATATATATATATATATATATATATATATATATATATATATATACATACACTTGTGCCCGATATTATTCATACCCCTCGGATCTTTGAGATTTCTATAAGAATATTGCTCAAACCAGAAGGTAGACAATATTAAAGGGATTTCAAACAATAAATCAAGCATAAGCATTTAATTTAAACTCAACAAATAAATAAATTATGCAAGTTTGAAACATTATACAAAGAAAAACAATAATGGCACTAGTTCAAAATTATTCATACCTCTCTTACTAATAGTCAATGGCATGCCCTTTATTCTTAATAACTGCCTGTAACCGTTTTGGATATTTATCAACAAGGTTTTTACAAGCATCAACACTGATTTTTGACCATTCTTCAATGCAGTAGTTCTCCAAATCCCTCAAATTTCTAGGTTTCCGCTTTTTAACCTCAGTTATCAATATGTGCCAGAGGTGTTCGATAGGGTTCAGGTCGGGACTCTGGCTAGGCCATTCCAAAACATTAATTTGATTATCCTCAAACCATTTCTTGACTATTTTGGCAGTATGTTTTGGATCATTATCCTGTTGAAGGACCAAGTTTGGTCCTAAGTGGAGCTTCTCCGCATCCTGTCTAATGTTTTTCTGGAGTATCTCCCAATATTGCTCCTTCTTCATGGTTCCATCTATCTTGACCAAACTACCTGGACCACTAGCCGACAAGGAGCCCCAAAACATTAGGCTACCACCACCATGTTTCACCGTTGGTATGGTGTTCTTTGGGGTGTAGGCTTCTCCTTTCATCCTCCAAACGTAAGAAGCATCCATATGGCAAAAAAATTCAATTTTTGTTTCGTCAGTCCACAAAATACTTGAGAAAACGGACTCTGGAGAATTCACATGAGTCCCAGCAAACTTTAGACGTGCTGCAAGGTGTTTTCCGGTGTGCAATGGAGTCCTTCTTGGTCTTCTTCCTTTCAGACCATTTTCATGCAGAGTCCTTTGCAATGTTTGCCTTGATATTTTTATGCTAGAAGACTCCAGATTTTCTAAAATGTCCTTAGTAGTGGTGGTTGGATTTGCATTAACACTTCTTACAATATTCCTGGTGGCTCTAGCAGACAGTTTCCTTTTCCTTCCTCTACCAATCAAGTTGTTTGTTGTGTGGTGGCTCTGGAATTTTTTGATGATGCTCTGTACTGTTGCTGTAGGGACCTCAAATTTCTTGGAAATTGACTTGTAACCAAAACCATCCTTATGTGAATTCACAATTTTAGTCCTAAGACCATTACTAAGCTCTTTTTTCTTCCCCATTCTAATAGTTTTTATTCTTTTATTGGTTTTCAGTTGATATCATTTTAATTTCTGAAAAACGCAAAAAACGAAATGAAATTAATCAAAGGTTGTATAAAAGCATTCAAAATAAGAATCAAATAGGAAACAAACAGTCAGAAACTCGGTTAATACTGAAAAAATAAGGGGGTATGATTATTTTTGAACATTGCAGATTTTATAAATAGCTGTATATTTCTTTTATTACAAGTATCCCGAGATTTTAAAATGACGAAAATGATCAGAAGAGGTTTATTAAGAATATGTATCAATATGGACGTAAACAATAAATTCTTACAAAGTTACACCTAATAAACTCAATTTTCAAGGGGGGTATGAATAATATCGGTCACAAGTGTATATATATATATATATATATATATATATATATATATATATATATGAATAGATGACCCTTATTTTTTATGGGACGTATTTATTTATTTATTCATCTTATTATTAAATGCATTCAATTATTTATTTTTATTATATATATATATATATATATATGTGTGTGTGTGTGTGTATGTGTGTGTGTTTATTTACGTGCAAATGTAAGTTTGTATAAACGTCTATATTTATACCGATGGTATCATCTCTAGTGTGTTGTCTTCGTTTTGATATTGCGTATATATACGTATATCTCATGCAACCGCGCTGTATGTACAATGTGTTTATATCTATATATGCGTGCGTGTCTAGCGACTCGGATCGTCTAGTCTAAATAATATTCGCTTGTGAATGCGTTTGTGCGTCGGTGTCTTATACATTCAAATAACAGTTAACAAGAAACATTCATTGTACATTAATGAACACAGTTCTTTACAAGAACGAACAATAATACATTTATGAAGTTGGTGACATTCGCGCTGCTATAATCTCAACTTAAAATCTTAAATCTCTCACGTGTGTATAAATCTCTCATTGTGCATAAATAATTTGCTTATATATATTTATATATCTACATATACGATGAGAATAATGGGAATAGTATTCATTCTAAATAGAGAAATAAAAAAGAAACTAACACAGTTATTTTTTCATCATTAATACGTTGATGAACACATAAGGTGGTTTATTGCTTTTTTATTTTGATGAACACATACTTTTATTCGTTCCTTTTTTATTTCGCTCTCTTGAGATATATATATATATATATACCCACACACATGTATGTATGTATATATATATATATATATATATATATATATATATATATATATATATAGCTACTTCATTTAATCACTTTAATTAATATACGAAAGTATAACTTTATGTGTACACTTTAAGTATTTACTTCAACAGTGCTCAATACGTAGGTAAAGCTAGATAGTAAGTTATAAGATATATATGGCGATTAAGCTACACAGAATATTCCGCGTTTCATCCTCGCTAAGATTCATCAGGCTTATGCGAGACTTTTGTGTTGTCTCTCGTTTTTATATACGCACCTTCTATTGAGATTTTAGTTAGCCAATCAGCTTTCTAGTTTCCACACACAAAGGAGGGAGCTAACCGGAGGTCAACTGGGCATTTGCGCTGTAAGTGCCTGCTCATTGGCTGATTAAGAAGGGTGCGGGTGAAACTGGAAAGCTGATTGGCTAACTAAAAATTCAATAGAAGGTGCGTATATAAAAACGAAAGACAACACAAAATTCTCGCATAAGCCTGATGAATCCTAGCGTGGATGAAACGCGAAATATTCTGTGTAGTTTAATCAACATATATATTTTATAACTTACTACCACACACACACACACACACACATATATATATATACATATATATATATATATATATATATATATGTAGCAATTTATAAAATATGTATGAGATAAGTTACACAGAATATTTCGCGTTTCATTCTCGTGAGAATTCGTCAGGCTTATGTGGAGAGTTGTGGTTATCTCGCGTTTTTATATACGTATATATTAAAGACGAATTCTCACGAGAATGAAATGCAGACTATTCTGTGTAGCTTAATTGCCATATATATTTGATATATTACTTGCTAGTTCTACTTATCTATTGAGCACTGTTGAAGTAAATACTTAAAGTTTACGCACAAAATTATACTTTCGTATATTAATTTATGTGACTAAACGAAGTAGTCATATATATATATATATATATATATATATATATTCCACTAAATTCGTTTTTCTTTTGTGTGTATTGATATTCATATTAAAACACAAATTTCTATTCATTTGAAAAGAAAATACAATTTTCTTATATATCCGTTGTGGAATTGCATTCACTATCAAAATATCCAGCTAATTTGCATAATCTTTAAAACATTCATTTTTAATTAATTCCCTATTAGTTTTTTCGGTTTTCTTATGGGATGAATATCTTTAGTTAACTATTACGTGTAATTATATTCATGCACATATTCTACATGATTTATATTTGCATAATATTTAGGTAAAAAGTTTATAGTAAACAGAAAATTCTTTCCATTTTTGTTTAATCTATTTAGTCTATCTATCTACATTTCTAGAAAAGTAAACGTGTCTCTCTGTGTGTATGTCTGTGTATATTTCCCTACGCAATAACGTTGTCAATTTTAAGTCTATAGACTCGAAACTTGATATACAGTGTAAATCTTTGTGATTGGTTTTCGGCCAGAAATTTGTCTGTTAAGGGGTCAAAGTTTAACGATTTTACTTTTGCGAACTCTACCAAACTTCTCCGACAATTTTGGGTCTAAACACTTAACATTTTAGATATAGGTTCCGTGGACATGGATCTAACTTAATAACTTAATTTGAGCCCAAAACAATAAATGTTAAGGGGTCATAATAGGGGTAAAATTTAATTTTTGTTTTGCTCAGCATACATCTCCAAACACCCGGGCAACACCGGGCACCCATATATATATATAACTATATATATATATATATATATATATATATATATATATATATATATATATATATATATATATATATTCAAAATGTGCCGATTCAATGCAGATTTAAAAAACAAAAAACAAACATTTATTTGATTATACATCGAACTTGCCGACATAATCACGTATTCGTGGAAAGTTTTTAAAAATCTTTTTTTTATTCCTCGTGGCGGGATGCCACTAAGAAAAAAACAAGACCCGTCCGGTGTTATGAACGGTGATATTTAAAAGTGCTGGTTTGGAGACACGCTTGATCGCGCGCGGATGAATATAGGAAGGTATGTTTCCTCCGCGATAAAAGCGTTGCTTTAATCCAAATTCAGAATGTGTGATTAGTAAGCAAATTCAACGCAGATTTTATAAAATGAACTCATATTTATTTGTTTATAAATCGACTTTTCGAAGTAATAAAAAAATAAGACCTGAACAGAAATTATACTCTAATATAAATATTAGTGTTACGTTGCCGTTATAAAAAAGCAAAAACAAAATAAATAAAAATCCCGGTCGGCATTTTTTTTTTTTTTTTTTTTTTCAAAATAATTTATTACCGTTAATCTCCCGTCTCGGCACCACTTAAAACTCTCTCACTGTAGTCCAATTCGTTCGGTATACATTTTTCTTCTCTGATCTCACGCTGGCCGTAGCGAGTCATTTCTCGGCTTCGATTTTACACGTTGATTTTCTTTGACGCCGACATTTTTCGCTCCCGAGCACAAGGTGTCTTTTTTCTCTTCTTTTGTCGCGCGTGGAAGAGCGTCCTGAACTTATCTCTCGTTGAGTTTTCTGAGGTATAACTTACATAGATAAAACTTTGACTAATAGCTGACACCCGACGGATATTCACTTCGTTCAACCTACTCTACCTAAAAGCAGTATTAAGGACAATGAGGATAAAAATGCTGAAAGATATCTTGCTGCGCAACTTCCAACTTCCTAATTTGCATAAGCGCTCGTTTCAGCTAATGCTGCTGCTTCTAATCTCTTCCAAAGCAAACTATCCTTTGCTGCTTCTATTTTAGCACGCGCTCAGATGCACTATCTTACATTAGTAGCGTACTATCTTTTTTTTTACCAAAGTATGTGTTGTTAGTTCGTACAAACATTTTTATTGATAGGAAGTGTTGCTACATACATGCATTAATAACACACATTCTGTTTTTCGCCACAGTTATTTTCCGCCGAGGCCAGTAACTAAATCATCTGTTGTCTATCTTTTTGCATTAACATGTTTGATACTTTAAGCATATAACTTATCGTCCAGAAAGGCAATTAAATCGCAATGTTACTCTCTCTGTCCTGTTGGTGCAAACGTAAGGGTGAGCAATTAAGGACGTGGACGACAACGATCAGGAATAACGTTGGTGAACTCTCAAGTCCACAAGTAGTCGGTCATCGAATTTATAGTTGCGATTGGTTAAACAGCTGTTGCGACCTTTTTAAAGATTACTGTGTTTGGTTCCTCATGGTTGAAAACGTGGAAACATGAGGGAATATGCCGCACAACTCTACCGGGATAAACGCCGTTGTAACAACAACAATAAACTCGTAGATCTGGTCAGATTATCCATCAAAGAGAATGCATACTTTGATGTAAAATCCCTGTCCTTACTCAGACACCTTAGCACAGAACAACTTACTCCTTATTGCAGAACTCCTGTCTGCTAGCCGACGATCTTCCTCAATCTGGAGATTCAAATGAGAATAACCAGTTTGCACACCTATATTTGCTTAAGGAGTAGGTAAGCCCCACCCATCGCCTGTTTTTAAATATGCATTTATCTATATGTCAGACGTCAAAGTATCATCGAAGGAACTATTAAAATACATATATTACTTACCCTGTATTCCGATTAGGAAAATAAACACCATCCCACTATATCAATCCCTTCATCGGAACAACTCAGGAACAGTTGATTGTCACTTAGTTTCCCATGCCCACCTGGGATCGCTCTTGTGCTGATAGCATGTGTGAACAGGTTGGACAACTTGTCCAGCCTCTGTTTTCGACTGGTAGTACAGCAACACTAACTATTAGGTAGTGCTATGAGCAGTTGCTGTGTTAAAAGTTTTATAATATTGGAATAACTCTAGTGTCATGTCGTGCGTGGAAAAGGGGTTCTGCACTCATCTCTCGTATACTTTTACGAGGTCTAAACTGCATATTTAAATATTTAGCTAATAGCTGACACCCGACGAACATTCACTTCGTTGAACCTACTCTATCTAAAAACAGTATTAAGGACAATGAGGAGAAAAATGCTGATAAATATCTTGCTGCGCAACTTCCCATTTTGGAGGTTTCCTATAAAATTGCTCATAATCACAATTATCACTCACACCCCAATGGCAATATACCTTGTTTAGGTTAGACAAAAAAGAAGGAAAATGAAGAAAAAGAAAACAACGCACTGTTTTGGTGAAGCATTCCACTGACGCGTTTTAAACTTTGGTAAAAAATGGAAACAATTTGTTGAGTAATTTATAGAAAACACTCTTCTCCAGATATATGTTTGTCTCAATTGAATCATGATCAACTAAAGTATAAAATCTGTTTACGTTATGATTGACGCAAAAACATTAATCTCCTACACCGTGAACACATGCAAATATCTTCAGCATGTTTATTTATCGCTGCAAAGCTTTAATCTCATTCGAACGAGTGATAAACCGACAAGATCTTATAATAACTTGATAATATTTGTATAAATAGACTAGAAGGGGAAATTACGCGCGGAAACATCATTTCGAATGTAAGCCATAATCTTCCTCAGTTCTGTGTAACTCATCCTTGTTAATTCATAAGTTATGAAAGTAAAAATGTTTGGTAAAAAAACAAACCATTCCGACAAATGCGCATTTTAAAATGCAGATTTAAAATTAAACTGAAATTACATGAAAAATTATCAGAAGGGACTTTTCTTCGGAATAAACTGGCAAGACTTTACAAGACATCTGTTGAACAGAAAGCAGAGTTAAAAATAAACAGTAAAAGTAAAAAATAAAAAAAAAGTTTTATTTGACATAACCTAAATGATAAATATTATATCTAAAAAGTTATCTAATTAAGAAATTATAATCGGGCATCATACATTTCGATTCATTTTTCGAAGTTCAGCTATTTAATTATTTCGTTAAAAGTTAAAGTAAATATTTCCTGTTAACATTGCCTAACTCCACAAATAATGTTTTAAAGCAAGACTACCTTAAAAAATTTTAGTTAAACTTCACAAGAACTTGCTTCAACTGCCAATCATATTAATATGTATGTATATATATATATATACATATACATATATATACATATATATACATATCTATATATATATATATATATATATATATATATATAGTAATTTATAACATATATATGGCGATTAAACTACACTGAATATTTCGCGATTCTTCCACTCTAGGACTCTTCAGCCATATGCGCGAATTTTGTGGTTGTTTATCGTTTTTTTATGCTCATCTTCTACTGAGATTTTAGTTAGCCAATGAGCTTTCTAGTATCCACCGCGCCTTTCCTATCAGCCAATGAGCATGTATTTATCGAACAAAGGCCTATTTGACCTCTGGTTGACATGTTCCTTCGTGTGTGGTCTATTTAGTTTCTTGATCTGTTTTAAAACTAGGTTAGTGTATTTTTATGTTAGTTTATATAAAAATATATATATGTCTACATACATATATGCACATATAAATATATATATATGTCTACATACATATATGCACATATATACATATATATATATATATACATATATATACATGCATATATGTGTGATCGTTTATGTATACTCATGTTTATTTGATTTATTTATTTGTTTATTTTCTATTTTTGTTAGTTTTAAAACTATTTTGTATCTCTAATAAATAATGGGAACTCAAAGAAAGCGGACATTCGCCGGTAGTCGAATGGAAAATAGTAAGACAAGCTACCACATGTAGGGACCTTGACGGACCATGTAGATTATGCTTTCATGAAAAATTTGCTATCCTGTACTTTAAGAACCCCAAAATCTATTAAACTGTAGAAGAGAAATAGCAAACAACTGTGTTCACAAGTAAAATTTACTCTAGGATAGCGATACAAAATAGTTTTAAAACTAACAAACATAATAGAAAATAAACAAATAAATTAATTAAATAAACATGAATATACGTAAACGATCACACATATATGTATGTATATATATGTATATATATGTGCATATATGTATGTACACAACATATATATAAAAATTTATATATAAACTAACATAAAAAAACACTAACCTAGTTTTCAAACAGATCAAGTAACTAAATAGAGCACACACAAAGGAACATGTCAAACAGAGGTCAAATAGGCCTTGGTCCGATAAATACATGCTCATTGGCTGATAGAAAGGGCGCGGTGGATACTAGAAAGCTGATTAGCTAATTAAAATCTCAATAGAAGATGAGCGTAAAAAAACGATAAACAAACACAGAATTCGCGCATAAGCATGTAGAATCCTAGAGTTGATTAAACGCGGAACAATCAGTGTAGCTTAATCGCCATACATATTTTATAAATTACTAACTTGCTGTACCTACGTATTGAGCACTTTTGAAGTAAATACTTAAAGTTTACGCATAAATCTATACTTTCGTATATTAATTTAATGTGAGTAAATTAAGTAGTTATATATATATGTATATATATATACATATATATATATATATATATATATATATATATATATATATATATAATCTACTTTTAATTTTAATTTTTCCGTTAGGGATTACAGTAGTACCTTGGGGATTTTGTTTGCTTCTTAAAAAAGCACAGAAAAAAGTTTTATTTTCTTTTGCTCATCACTTGAAAGAGAACTTGAATGCCTACTAGACACAGTGACACTGTCCTCTAGTGTCTATGGTTTCTCTGTACAGGGGTTTATCAGGACAACCGACATTATGATATTTTGTCCACAAATAAACCCTGACTAAATACTCAAAATATTATAGTATTTGAAGTCTAAATAAGATCTCCTCAAGATGTCTACCCTACTCTATTTATACAAATGATGTTACTTTTAGTAAAAACACTAGGGTGAATACTCCACCAAACCAGACGAATTCTTGTCCTGGATTCCAGTATGCCCAAGAGACTAAAAAGAAGATATACCATAACATAATTAGCTGGTAAATAAGTGTGGGTAATATTAATATTATTAACTTCTTTACTAACTCAACGTTTCAGAAATAAAAGAGAACTGAAATGGAATCCCCGAATATTTATGCATTTCTATAGAGATCACGTGTTAGTCCTAGGAAGGTGACCTTTGATATTAGAAAACTTCAACTGAAGTAAAATGAAACAAACAAACACGCAAACAAAAAATGGAAACAATAAAAATACGCTTAAAATAGTAATTTGGGGTTGAAAACGGCGAAGGAACTCCATCCACACCTACTGTATCCCTCCGGAATATATGAAGAAAGATACTACACTTTGTCTAAGGATGACATCGAACTGTGCAAGGCAGGGGCGTTCATCTCCTTGAGATATTATAAAGATGCGCTATCTTCATACATATAGCGCCTAGTATTCCTAAATGGTCGTCTACATCGTAATATCCCGAATTAGTGTTGTGTAATTCGGTAATTTAATGAGAACCGGTATATCAACATGATTTGCCTTTGTACAGCAAGTTTTTTAGAAGTTTATATTTCTGATCACTAGGGCTATGACAACAGCATATTCATTTCATTTTTTGACTCTCAGGTATATATCCATTGGCATCTTATATGTTTTTATGTAGAGTGATGGGCTTCTCGGTTGTTTAATTGTGTCCAACTGTGTCGGATATATACTCAAGTGTAAAAACAATGAAAAAAATATGCTGTTATCCTAGCCATCGTCATCACCGAGCTCGGATATACCATGGCTTATAAATCTATCATGAATGCATATGTCAGTGCGCGATCTGGTCTAACGAGAGATAACAGAAAATAATAAAATTGAGTTCAATGGTGGGAGCAAGAGTGTCTTAGTTTTCTCAGTTTCCTCAATAAGTCACATTAGTAAACCATACTGATAATTTGCAATAAGAACGAAGCGCCGCTTATAGCAACCTTTAATTTTACATGCATGCATGTTCTTAGTTTCTAGTAATCGTCACTTTAGCAGGTCTTTACTTTCCAATAGGCATGTTATGCTTAAGGCGGTTTAGCTACGGAAAATATCAGACTACGGTGCTCATTGTTACGACACGATGTGCTAGTGTGACGTTATCCATGTTCATGCAAGTAGACTCAACACGTTGTAGCAGAGTACGTCAAAAGGTACAGAAGACAAGTGATAACTTCACTCATTTTTCCATGTTGTACCAACGACATATATTTCCGGGTACAATAAAACATTATCATGCTATTTTTCTCTGACCTCTGACCCCCTCGAACCACGTTTAGAACGTCATCCACGTCTCTAATGTAATCGTCTCCTCTAACGTGCGTTCTCTCCTTTTTATAGTCTGTTTATTTGTCCTTAGCGCGGTGTCATTTCGCACACTGCACAATGTTTGCATACGTGTATCCGTTCCCTGCTAAACTGGTATGTCTACACCACATTTTCAGCTGTAATGACAACGAAACAGCAGTCTGCGGATGTCGTGCAATTTCACATAAATCAGACTGGCTTCATACCAGAGTTCGTGACTTGAACTAAATGAAAGCTTTAAAATAATACATCTGGGAAGGAGCTACAAAGCGTCCCTTTCCTGCCTTGACAGAATCAAAACCGACTTTGAAATCTAGTGGGCAAAGCCTTCCTCTACACACTACTACAATATTTTCACACAAGAGACGTAGCGAGGTTATCTATGCTATATCATTACTTTCATGGCAGATGCTGAACTGAACTTTTATCTATTCCATGTAAAATATTCCCAGCAGACACTCGTCTATCTACAACAACTGATAACATTTTTTCTGATTACCTATATCTATATGTAAGGGATTAATTTCCCGAGGAATTCCCTTAATCCCGGCTTTAAACCAGGGGCTTCAAAGATCAAGGGTTTTCCTAAGTATGTTGGTGGTACCTACAATTGAAGAGGTTTGAAGACCGCTTAAAACATCGAGGATTTGTACTTTTTGAACTGTCCTTCCAGACGACTTAATACTACTCCTAGTGTACCAACTACGACCAGGATTATTTGTATTTAACCCCGTGTATACGCCTTATCTCCAAGGCAAATGGAGTATAATTGCTCCACTTCTCATTCCTTTTCTCTCTCACATTCCTTTCCCAGGGTACTGAAAAGTCTACACTCAGCCAGTTTTTTGAGACCTTGTCTATGACGACCAAGTCCGGATAATTATGTTCCAATTGCTTGGTCGTTATGACACTTTTGTCCGACCATATAGCTACATTGCCATCCTCACTTGTTCTCACTCCATCAGGCACCTTCTCAAACACTTTTCACTTCATCAGGCATCTTCTCAAACCATTTTCCAGCACACTTCACCTCAACCCTCTTACACACCTCCTAATATATCCGGAGTCCCATGCGATCGTGTTTTTTGTGGTACTCTCTATGGGCCAGTCTACTACACCCCGCTGCAAGGTGCGCAATTGACTCTGAGGTCTTACCACAAATCCGGCATTCTGCAGCAATTTCCTCTCTGAGAACCACTTTTTTGAACAATCGTGTTCCTAATGTCTGCTCTTGTGCTGCACACAAAATAAGCTTCACTACTCTTAGCCAGATACCCAGCTCTAAGCACTTGACATGATATTTCATCAGCCACTTCTACTATATCCCGGAGGAAATTTCCATGCATTTTCTTCCTAGCCAGTTATTCTGACCTTTCTCTAAACATACGTTTCACGTAATCAGCCATGGTCTCCCACACCTCTACGTGATTGGCCACAACCTTAAGCATTCACTCCTCACTTCTAACCACATGCTCCTTCAACGACCTCCTCGTTTCTGATACAATCTTTTACACTTTTCAATCCTCTCCCACCATCTTTCCTCTTTTGATACAGCCTAGCTACGCTACTTTGAATGTGAAATATATTAAACATTGCTAAAACTTTTCTTGTTTTGATATCCATGGCATGCAAATCCTTGTCAGGTCATTCTAAAATCCCGCATTGTATATCAAAACACTGAATGCCCATGCATTCACTTCTTCCATTAGGTTTCCTCCATACAGTCTCGATTTTGCAATTATTTTCACTCTTCTAAGATACTCCTTCCTGACTTTCTCCATTTTTCTGTTCATGATGCAAACAACCGCCAACACTCCCAAATACTTATATCCTGTATCTTCTATTTCTTTCATGATTTCTCCATTTGGCAGCAGAACTCCGTAGCTGTTGTCGCTTTTGGCCGGAAAAAATGTACACAAAAACAGAAACATAAAACATCCGAACATGTGTAAGACAATTCCTTGTTTAAGCATGAATTTCAAGTTTAAATCAAAATTTCGGTTAGAAACGCTTTCTTGTTTTGTTTGTTATTTTATAATAATAATAAAAATAAAAATAAAAATAATAATAATAATAATAATAATAATAATAATAATAATAATAATCAGAGAAGCCTTTTGCCCCCTAAATTCCAGTGAAGAGCAATAGTCGCTGTCAACGAGAAATCAATGGTAAGCGGCTGTTACGTTAATACAAATGCAAACGCGATAATAATAATAATAATTAATAATAATAATAATAATAATAATAATAATAATAATAAAACAGCAACAATAGTAATGGCAGAAAAAAAAACACCTGTCATTACAGCTACAGTAATAACAAAAACATATCACCAATACTACTACCACTACCACTACTACTAGTAACAATGATAGTAATAATAGTAATAACATAAAGTAATTTTTAATACTACTACTACTAATAATAATAATAATAATGATAATGAAATAATGATAATAATAATAATGATAATGATGAAATAAAAATAATAATAATAAGAAGAAGAACAATAATAATAATAATAATAATAAAAATCATAATAATAATAATAATAATAATAATAATAATAATAATAATAATAATAAATTCACTTAGAAACGCTTACTTGTTTCGTTTGCTATTTGTTTGAACTCCACTGCTGATGTTGCTGTTGGCCGGAAAAAATATGCACGGAAACAGAAACATAAAACATCCGAATATGTGCAAGACAATTGCCCGTTAAACCGTGAATTTAAGATTCAAATAATACTTTCAGTTAGAAACGCTTACTTGTTTCGTTTGCTATTTATAAGTCACTCCGTCGGTCGGTCTGTCCGTAACACTTTTGTGCTTGGCCTTTTGGTAAGATCAAAGGTCTGTTGTTAATATATGCTGTTCTTAGCTTTTTAAGTTTTTCTTGGCCTTTTGGCCAAGATCAAAGTGTAGGATCTGCTCCGGCAGATTCTGCAAGAAAATACCATATGTGGAGGCAATCCTTGGTCAATGTAGGGGCAACCCTTCATACCAATTGTCACTATCCAGCTCCCCTACTCCCCGGGGAGTTGGTCTCCATTTCCCTTTACTCCTCACATTAAAAATCGGCCTTGTACCTAATTTGATCGGTGGGGAGCAAATAAATAGCCTTTTCTTGGCCTTTTGGCCAAGATCAAAGTGTAGTATCTGTTCTTGCTACATGCTGTACTTATGTTTGTAACTTTTCCCTGGCCACATGGCTAAGATAAAAGTGTAGTATATTTTCTTAACAGATGCTTCACTTACATTTGTAACTTTTCCTTGGCAAGTGAAGGGAAACCTTTCCATTCTAAGGCATTTTTAGTTGCATGCAAGTCAGTCCATCGGTCGATCTGTAACACATTTACATTTTATTTTATTTTTTTTAAGCAAGGGGTATGGAGTAACATTTTGGTCCCCCGATTTATCAGAGAGGGTCCTATTTCTTCAATGGGTCCGTCTGTCTGTTTGTACGGATTATTGACGGATAAGTCTCCATTAGTTTTTCCTGAAATTTTTTCACAAATTATATTTTAATATATAAATGTGCATAGTAAAAACATTTTTATCTTTCTTTCTTTTTTTTTTTTTGCGAAAAATCCTGTTTTGCTCGAAGGGGCTCAAAAGGGGTCAAAAATGGCCAAAAATGGCACTTCTTGTCCCGTAACATTTGATCCATCCGTTAGATTTTTCTGAAACTTGCCCAAAATATGAAGGGCATTGTTCTTAATATAAATTCAATATTGATGACCCTGACAAAACTGGATTTGAATGTGCTGAAAACGCCCTTTCGTCTGGTGCGTTTCTCATATTTGTCAACAAAACTCGATATGTCTATATAGTGGTTCACCATGTTGCTGAATGTAAATATACATGTGTAAAGGTGTAAAACTGCACTGCTTGTCTATTGGTATTCGGCATTCAAAGTGGCTCATCAGGGGTAAAAAATGTACCAAAATTGCAAAAAAATGGCACTTTTTGCCCCATAAATTTTCAACTATCCATTAGATTTTTCTGAAACTTGTCCAAAATGTAGATGCCATTGTTCTTAATATAAATCCAGTATGGGTGACCCGGGTACATTTACTGCTAGAAAACACACCTTTTTGTGACTCCCATGCAGCACCAATTTTAAAATATATTTCGTACAGAAGGGTCTATGCATGCGTGGCTCGTTTTTTAAGCAAGGGACATGGAGTAACATTTTGGTCCCCCGATTTAACGGAGAGGGACCTATGTTTTTGTGTGGGTTTGTCTGTCCGTTAGTTTGGACGATTGACGGATAACCGTCCATTAGTTTTTTCCTGAAATGTTGTCACAAATTATATTTCAATATATAAATGTGCA
Source organism: Euprymna scolopes (assembly GCF_053919585.1). Classification (NCBI taxonomy): domain Eukaryota; kingdom Metazoa; phylum Mollusca; class Cephalopoda; order Sepiida; family Sepiolidae; genus Euprymna; species Euprymna scolopes. Next base: position 31,644,139 of record NC_136504.1, read on the forward strand.
TAGTAGAAAGTATGTTTTGTGCGGAAATTCCCATTTCGCTTGTAGAGTTTCAAAAGAGGTAAGAAATGTCTCAAAATGGCCGAAAATGACACTTTTTGTCTCGTAACATTTGATAAATCCATCAGATTTTTCTGAAACTTGCCCAAAATGTGTGGGCCATTGTTCTTAATATAAAGTCAGTATGGATTAACCTGGCAAAAGTCTGGTTCGGGGTACTTTCAGTGCTGAAAACGCACTTTCTTCTGGCGTGTTTTTCATATTTCTCAACAAAAACTTGGTATGTATGTCTTATATAGTTGTTTCCCATGTTGCTGAATTTACATGTGTTAAGGTGTGAAACTGCACTGTTTGTCCATTGTCGCTAGTATTCGGCATTCCAAGTGGTTCATAAGGGGTCAAAAATATACCAAAATTGAAACAAAATGACACTTTTTCCCCATACATTTGGACCTATCCATTACATTTTTCTGAAACTTGTCCAAAATGCTCAGGGCATTGTTCTTAATATAAATCCAGTATGGGTACCCTAGTAAAATTCTTCTTTGCGTCCCCGGGGAACTTTTAGTGCTAAAAATGCCCTTTTTTATATTTCTCAATAAAAAAAACTTGATATGTATATCTATATAGTGCTCTCCCATGGTGACGAATTCAAATATACATGTGTTACGATGTAAAGCTGTATAGTTTGTCCATTATCATTGGTATTCAGAATTTCAAGGGGCTCATAAGGGGTAAAAAATGTACCAAAATTGCAAATAATGACACTTTTTGTCCCATAAATTTTTACCTATCCATTGGACTTTTCTGAAACTTGTCCAAAATGTAACTTTTCCTTGGCCACATGTCTAAGATCAAAGTGCAGTATATGTGCTTAACCGATGCTACACTTGTTTGTAACTAATAAGTAAATGTGTTACGGACGGACTGACCGACCGTCGGAGAATAGTTTTGTTTTTTAAATGCATACCACAAAATACTTTTTTTAGTCGTGTGCAAGCAGCTCTATAAGTCACTCAGTCGGTCGGTCGGTCCGTAACATATGTACTTTTTATTTCTGTGTATGTTTATTATACCACTATTTATTGGTTTTCGTGGTTTGTGAATACGAAAATAACGTTTCAAATTCCCTAAATCAAATAATTTTTGTGATAACTTGGGGGGATAACTTTTCTGTATTAATTTAATGTAAAATGATCATCCACTTTACAACCAGTCAGTCTCAAAGCCATTCAAGTCATTCTCTAGATCATTCAAGTTGTTTTTGAAGGAATCCAATTATTTAGGAGCATTCAAGTCATTCTTAAGGCCATTCAATTCATCCTTAAGTTCATTAAAGTCATTCTAAGTCATTTACTTTTTATTTATTTAAGTCATTTCAGCCCATTTTCGGCCATTTTCGTTTATCTTTAAGAATTTTATGTCAATCCTACATTCACGCATTCATTCATTACACGAGAGCACGCGACTAATGGCTATCGGCCTTGTTTTTAAACTCCGCCGCTGATCTTGCTGTTGGCCAGAAAAAAATGTCCAGAGAAACAGAAACATAAAACAACTGAACATGTGCAAGACAATTCCTCGTTTATAATAAAAATAATAATATTAAGAACAACAACAACATTAATAATACTATTATAACAACAACAATAATAATAATAATAATATTATTAATAACAATACTACTACTACTACTACTACTACTAATAATAATAATAATAATAATAGTATAAACAAATAATAATAAGTACTGTTAGGCCCCCTTTCATTTTTAATGGAAATATTTCTATTATCTAAAAGAGTGCCTGAACGGGAAGTGTATAGTGAAGCAGGAGTAACTTAATCCCAATCGCATCTTCACTGAACTGTCTTTCCTTGAACCGAGTTACAACGAGCAGTATAGACCCACTGAAAATGCCGGGGAAAGCAGATAAACTTCTGTTATTTCGGAGCTTCTTTAATCTCTTAAAATAGTTTTAAAACCAAGTTTTAAGACTGTAGTCTACTCTACTAGTTGAACAATTGCTTGAGGGAGAATATATTGAGCCATTGTTTCTTCAGGGAGATTAGTGAAAATAATAATATTACGTAAGGCAGAGCTCGAACTCGACCCGTAAAGAACACAATTTAAGACTGCAACCACTACGCGATACATTCTCTCAGTCAAGTATGAGTGTTGCTTTGCACACGTACATAGACGTTTGATCTTCCGTCTTCTATAGATATATTTATGATTAGTTTACGCATCTGTGCACTAACCTTTTTCATATACGCATAAATGTATGCAAACTGTTTTAAGTCGGCAAATATTCACTAATCAATATTCAGCTTATGCAAATATTCCTAAAGGCAAATATTGATGGGTTTTATGGTTTGTGTATTGAATTCATGATAGAACATTTTTTACCCGCCTACGGAGACAGCAGATGTTAAAAAAGAAAACGACGCCATCTTGATTTATAATTTGATATTGTTTGATACGAGCGATCTAAACGAAGGCGGCGGTAGGGAGTAGAATAAGAAACATATCTTGACTGAGGAAATGAAAGAAAACCGATGGGAATAAGGAGGATAGAAAAATATAAGAGAAAGAGAAGAAAGGTTTTATAAAAGAGGAGAGAAAGTTGTGAATGAGAAACGAAAACTGGTTAATGAATTTGTAGGGAGAAATGCAATAGTAGAAGAAATAATAGGTTATGAACAAAGACGGAGAAGAAAAAGGACATTAAAAGCAATAAGAAATGAAAACGTCAAATAAAAAGGAAAAAGGATAAATAACACCCTGAAAGAGATAGAAATAATAATAATAATAATAATAATAATAATAATAATAATAATAATAATAATAATAAGTAGTAGTTGTAGTGCAGGCTGTGTAGTGTGAGTCCGAAATATTAACACACATTGGTAGTGCGCGTTGTAAACTTGTGTACCTATTTACAATGCCTCCTCATGGGACAGAGTTAGACACCAGGGCCGTTTTTTAACGTGGAGAAAAGGTACAAAAAATTAAAAATTGTCTCAGTCGTGAAGGACTGATCCTCCAGCGAGAGAGAACAAGAAATGGAAGTGCAGCATCCGGAGAACAGATACTACACTTGCTGTAAAACAGTACACACGACGCCATGTCAAAAGTTATGTAACGCTTTACTGGTGAGTGTGCCAGAAGTTTGGACTCCAAGTGACAGACAAGTGGTTCCAACATCACCCAGAAACGGCACTAGAAAATGAAAAAGTTAAGATTCTTTGGCTTTTATAAGTCAGTGTGACCGAAAGATAGCTCACACGAAACCAGATACTGTAGTTCTGAATGAAAATGCCAATGAATGCCGAATTATTGATGTGGCTTTCCCAAACTATATCAAGGTAGCAGACAACAAGAATGAGAAATTACGGAACTATCAGAAACAATACAACTCATGTCGTGCCAATCATAATAGCTACGCTTAGCCCTATTATAGTTGGTCTTGAGAAACAATTGCCCACTTTAGGAATTAAGTACATCACTATACTCCAGAAGTTGTTTCTGCTTGGAACAGTAAACAACCTAGATATATGCCATCTAATTGTCCCTTTGACTATGCTCGAATGCTTTAGTGTAAAAGTCCGCACTTGACTGAAAAGTAACCGGTGTAAAGCATAACAACATTGTGAAGTTTATAATAATAATAATAATAATAATAATAATAATAATAATAATAATAATAATAATAATAATAATAGCGGCTATGGAAAATAGCTCCACTGCCTTGTGGATGCCTTGGGAAAGTCAATACAAAGGTAGTAACCCCCGACAAAAATCTGGTTTGGAACCCCGATAGGCCTATGGGGAAACACTTCAACACATTTCTGACAACTCCTGCAGCTTTCCTTGCTTCGACTGTATTGACTTTTCCGTCGGAATTTGTCTTACATGCCGAAAGGGGGACCGTGATATGTGGGAAACCGAGGTCTTTTTATTACCAGCCCAGGACTGCATCTAGAGAAGCAACTCCACCATCGACTGTATAACCACAAAAGACGATGCAGTACATCAAATGCAGAAAGCCATAGTCTCCGAAGACAAAAGGTTGCAATCAATCAATAATAATAATAATGATAATAATAATAATAATAGCAATAATAATAATAATAATAATAATAATATGTTAAAAATGGAGAACATTGGAATCAGAGGGATGGCTGAGAAGATACAACCGATAAATGCTAATTTTAAAACAAAGACAAAGAAAGAACTAAAAATTAGAATCAATAAGATGAAATACGTTAAATAATGAGGAGGAGGAGGAAGAGGAGGAAGAAACAAAGAATATACCGAAAGAGACAGACAAACAAGTAATTGAGTGAATTATCTATATATTAATACCATAGCCTGTGTGTTCTTTTGTATGTCACGCTTTCCGGCAAATTTCTTTGTTTGATATTTATGAACATACACGCTACTGTATTAAAATATAGATTACATTAAATGTGAGATAATGGATTTGGTCAGTGATTAATGAGATCACAGGCATAATCTCCTCCTTCTTTTCGAGTAGGGGTGATGATAGTATTACGTGTTTACTTCCGGTGATCAAGTCATTATCTTCTGTTAATAAAGATGCATATAATATATTTATGATGTACTACATAGACATAAGATGACATACTCCAAAAATCAGATAGGTGTACTCCTGATTCCAAAAATCAGGTAAATGGATCAGTGCAAGCTAGGGCCTTATTTGTAACATTCCAAAAGTCACGTTACTATATCAAGTATTCCTGAGTTCACATTTTCGTCCTTAATGTCCTCATGGCAGTAGTACTGTTGCCACATCTGGACAGGAGCTGATAGAAAGGACTTATCCTGCCTTGATAGATTTCAAAATAGACTTTGTAGCCTCATAGGGGATGGCCTTTTTCTCTTCCCTGCAACCTCTTTCTCACAGAAGAGATATTGCGAGTTTGTCTCTGCTTTATCGTAATTTTCATGGCATGTGCTCTACTGAGCTCGAATCTATGGTGCACCCTCGCCAAACTTTCACAAGAAACATCCGTCTAGCAGAAAACACTATCAATAATTTTCCCCACTCTTTATCTGTGGCTAAACCTAAATGTAGATTCCATGAACGAAGCTTCTTTCTTAGAACTGCACGCCTATGAAATTGTCTTCCGATTTTCTGCTTTCCAGCTGATTACAATATGGTTGTCTTCAAGTCTAACGCAAACAAGTTTTTGATGAGCCGTTACATATGAGTAAACAAATTTACCGGAATTCCATTACTAACGATTATTATATTGTCCTATTGTATACTGCACACTCTTTAACCCTTATCCTTGAGTGGCCTCTTGGCATTGATAAATAGTGTTGCCTTTGTAAAAAAAAACTCTTTAATCCTTTCCTCCTTGAGAGGACTAAAGTCACTGGAATGCTGAAACTGATATTACACTCAGTAATTCATGTTGCGTAATGGTTGCCTAATCTCTAACCATGTTAAGGTTTTTATGTATTAATTTCGAAAAGCTGCTGAAACAGTTTGATTTAAATATTACTTTATTTCAAGTATATTTTTAACAGTGGGTGGGGGATATGAAACCAGTTCCGGAAATGGCTACACCCATCTACGTTTTAGACATTACTTTATTTAATGTGTTTTTTAACAGTGGGGTGGGAGATATGAAGTTAGTCCCGGAAATGGTTAAACAGTTTACGATTTAGAAATTACATTATTTCATGCATATTTTTAACAGTGGTTTGGAGGATATAAAGACAGTCCTGGAAATGACTGAAACAGTTTACGATTTAACATTACTTTATTGCATGCATATTTTTAACAGTTGGGTAGCGGTCATAAAATCAGTCCCGGGATTAAATGAGATAGGTCGGATCAGAATACCCAGCGTAGCCCAGGATCGAATGAGATAGGTGGACGATGTATACTAGCAGAATATGCGACGTAAGCCAGGATTGGATAACATAGGTGAAACATATATACTATGGGAGTGCCCGGAATTGATTGATGTGTTTTTACTGAAATAATTAACCCCGGCAATATATCAAAGTTATTATTTAAGAAATGAGGGAGGCGGTAATGTGGGTCAAAATTATGAAAAATGTTATAGAAATTAGTATCATATATGTAATGAAATAATCAGTCCAGACAATATATCAAAGTAAATATTTTAGTAAGGGAAGCGATACTGTGTTTTAAAATTATAAAAATGATTGTCGAAATTAGTAAAAACTCCAAGAATTATAAAAAATAATCTGAGTTGTGAGTTAATTGATTAGTGTGCTTGTAATGAAATAACCAACCCAGGAAATATATCCAAGTAATTATTTTTGTAAGGTTTGGCGATAATGTGGTTAAAGTTATGAAAAATGGTTGTTGCAATTAGTTACATTTCCAAGAATTATGAAAAATGATTAAATGTCAGTTTATTGATTGATGTGTTTTCAATGAAATAATACGCCCGGCAATATATCAAAGTTATTATTTTAGTTAAAGGGAGGCGATGATGCGGGTTAGAAATAAAAAAAAATGATTGTCGAAATGCGTAACATATCAAAGAATTATGAAAAATGATGAAATGTGAGTTGAGTGGTGTGTTTGTCATGAAATAATCAATCGAGACAATATATCAAAGTTATTATTTTAGTAAGGGGGAGGCTATAAGGTGGTTTTAAATTATGAAAAATGATTTTCGAAATTAGTAACATATTTAAGAATTATTAAAAATCATGACACGTGAGTTAATTGATTGGTGTGTTTGTAATAAAATCATCAGTCCAGGCAATTTATCCAATTTATATTTTAGTAAGTGGGGGCGATACTGTGTTTTAAAATCATGAAAAGTGATTGTCGAAAATGATAACATATGCAAGAATTATAAAAAAAATGATGACACATGAGTTAATTGATTGGTGTTTTTGTAATGAAATAATCAGCCCAGACAATTCATCAAAGTTAGTAAGGGCGCGATAAAGTTTTATACAAAAGGGCTAGAATAATATAGTTGTGTCTTCATTTATGCTGAACGCCCCTGGAGTGGCTAGGGGCGATATATTACATATGAAAGATTCCTCTGTAGAATTTCCACAGGTTCTGCTAGTAATAATATTAATACTAATACATATACTACTACTTAGCATAATAATTAGAAACACGCGATCTGCTATATATAGATCAAAAGATCTTGAAGGAGGTAAAAAGACGGAGAAAGAATCTCACCATGGCGGTGATTGATTACAAAAATGCATACGACAGGACCCTCAAGACATGTATAATAGAATGCCTAAAAATGTATAAACAACAAAATAGGATCATCAACATCATTGAAAATGCAAAACATCGAGAGCGAAACTGACAGCTGATGGACAACACATAACAGAAATTAACATACAAAGAGGTATCTTCAAAGGAGAATCCCTATGACAATATCCATGATGCCGCTGAACAATATACCGAGAGAGTCTCAAGCCGGGCACAAGTTCTCTAACACAGAGGAAAAAATGAACTAACTGATGTACATGGACGATCTGAAACTTTTTGCAAGGACCGAAAATGAACTAGAGATAGTAATAAATACTACAAGTAGTTTCAATCAGTATATCCAAATGGAGTTTAGTATGGAAAAGTACGCGCTGCAAGTTATAAGAAAGGGAAAACTGGAGACGACAGAAGGCATGAAACTACCCAACCAAACGGAGATGAGGGCACTAGGGGAACAAGATGCTTATAAATACCTAAAAGCTTTGGAAGCAGACACCATCAAAGCAACAGGAATGAAAAAGAGAATTGGAAAGGAATACCTAAGGAGAACAAGACACTTTTTGGAAACGGAATTATATAGCAGAGACCTAATAAAATGTATAAACAGATAGGCAGTATCACTAGTAAGATTCTCTGGGCCGTTCATTAAGTGAACTAAAGAAAAACTGAGACAGCTCGATCAGAAGACCAGGAAACTCATGACCATGCACAACGCACTACATCCAAAAGACGATGTTGGCCCACTCAACGTGAAAAGGAAAGATGGCGGGAGATAACTGATTTGTATAGAAGACTGTGTGAATTACACCAAAAATATATAGAAAAATACATAATGCAAAACACTGATAGGATAATCATGTCAGCGAGAGACACTGAAAAAATCAACAAAACAGAAAACATGTAGACAAAGAATAAGACAAAAAAGAAAACTGGAAAGAGAAACAACTACACTGAAGATTCATTAGGAAGACAAAAGATGAGATAGCGAAAACACTTGTAAATGAATGCGAAAAGGACACGTAAACTGAGTAACTGAATCCATAAAATCTACAGCACAAGATAACTTGATAAGAACTAACCACATACAAATCAAAAATTGACAAAACATAAGGAAACAGCAAAAACAGACTCTGTGGACAAAGATACGAAACGATAAACCATATATTAAGCGAATCTAGCAAACTTGCTCACAAGGAATACAAAAACTGGAACCACTAATTGGGAAGGGCAGTACACTGGGAATTATGCAAATAATAGTATCTCAAACTCACAAAAGAATGGTACAAGCATGAGCCGGCAATAGATTTTGAAAAGGAGAATCCCAAAATCCTATGGGAGACGGACATACATACGGATGAACTCATCCACGCAAGAAGACCGGGTGTCATAATAATCAACAAGAAAGAAAAGTCCTGCCAAATGTACTTTGCTGTTCCAGCTGACCACAGGATAAATATCAAAGAAAAGGAGAAACGGAGCAAATACACAGAGCTAACCAGAGAGCCGAAAGGAATATGATTGATGAAGAAAATATAGTACCTATAATAGAAGGATCACTAGGAACAAGTCCGAAAAACTTTGAAAAAAGAAATGAAAAATTGGTTGGCTATTTTTTTTTTGTTTTACGCCATATAATCCCTTTTCATCTTATTTAATGCCGAATTCAGTGATTTTGAAGAACAATTTTTTAATAGAGCACATTTGTTTTATTAAGTTGGTTTCTATTTAACACATAGTTCGGGCCCTAACAGGTACTACCAGTCCGGGGCAGAGTGGACCTGGGAGCAATGGCAATTAAAGGGTGGCTTCACACTCCACAAATCCCGCAAGCTGGGGGCCTCACCATCCGATATAGTTTAAGGTCCTATCCAGGTCCGGAAAAATAAATTGGAATCTGAGGAATGGCTGGAAAGATACAACCAATAACAATAATGAAAACAGCTGAAATACTAAGAAAACTTTAGAATGGGGAAACAAATTCACATGAGCAACATGCACAGGCCAGATGAACTACTGCAGAGACAAAACATTAGCGTTACATGGAACCAAGAACATAGACGCTACATGCCTGTAGATTCGCTATCCCACTGCCCCATCACCGACCATCCAAAAGAGTGACACCAAATAGCCGAGAAGGTCAAGGAGGATGGAAAGACCGAAGAGAGAGCAATGACCAGACCTCCGCTGGACAAGTGCGACTAGAACTGGGACTTTGGAGAGGCTTATTTCCACTCAAATTCCAGTGGATACTAATGACCGCTGCCTGCAAGAAATCAATGGTGAGCGGCTGTTGCAAGAACGCAGATTTATTTGCTAATGTTATCGAAAAGGGTGAAGACGTAGTAGTTCATGGGCAGAAATCATAGCCCTCAGTATTAATGCCGGGGACCCTCGAGGGTCCATCAATCCTGGCCCCCAACTCTCGTCCTGATCTACATCAATGACGTCCCCAAAACACATACTTAAATCATTCGTTGACATCTATGCTGATGACACAGCCACCTATGGCAACACATCTAAGGCCATAAATGACAAATTTCTCTCTAATTCTCTCTCCTCTGATCTTGAGCGCGTGGTACAATGGGGGAAGAGGTGGCTGGGCACTTTTAATGCATCTAAAACCAAGCTCCTATCCTTACATCATCAACGCTGACCTTTACTCCTGACCTGAAATGGAACACGTACATCAAGTCTATTCGCAAGGTCGCTGGAAAAATGGTGGGATCCTTCAACTGCTCCAGAAGATATCTCACTGCTGACGCAATTCTCTACTTATATAAAAGCCAAGTACGTCCAATGAGTACTGTACCACACCTTGGCAGGAGCTGCTAAAAACACTCTATCCTGCCTTGACAGAGTACACAATAGGCTTCGTGGCTTAGTGGGGGATGACCTTTTCTCTTCCCTGTAACCTCTCTCCCACAGGAGAGACGTTGCGAGCCTGTTTTTGTTTTATCGTTGCTTTCATGACAGGTGATCGTCTTAGCTCCAATCGCTGCCCCCCCCTTGCCGATCTTTCACAATTAACACCCGTCTAGCTGAAACCACTGTCCAAAAATTTCCCCACTCTTTATCTGTGCTAAAACGTAGATTCTATGAACAAAGCTTCTTTCTTAGAAGTGCACGCCTATTTCCCACCTGACTACAACCTGGATGTCTTCAAGTCCAACATAAACACATTCCTGATTAACCACCCCCTTGAGTAGATACTTTATCAAATCTCAACACTAACGTTCTGTACACGTAATAACCCTTATCCCTGAGTGGCTTCCGGACCTTGATAATTGGTAACTATCTTGTAAAAAAAAAAAAGAAAAAACACTACTGGAAATCCGAGGAGCTTGTTGTCACTCAGCTTCCAGAGGAATCCACAGGTTGCTTTCAATGAGAGATCTTTGATGATATGTCAAAAAGCTCCTTGTGAGCAACATATATGGCCGCTTCAGTCTTTAACAGACTATGGATACCTACGGGGGGTGCCTGCACGTGAAATTTTTGTGGCAGAAGGTGCGCAATCTCCAACCACATCTCTCATGCGTCGATATTGTTACATATCAGTGGCAAGTGACGTGTACGTACAAGCCGACTGGAAACAAATGTTGCGATAAGCAGAGAGCACACACAGGGCCTAGGATTCCCAAATGGTCACCCATCTGGTACTAACCAGGCTCAACGTTGCTTAACTTCGGTGATCTGACGAGAAACAGTGTGTCAACGCGATGATACCGTATATGCTTTGAGCAATAATAATAATAATAATAATAATAATAATAATAATAATAATAATAATAACAACATTGTCATCGAGCAATCAATGGTCAATGGCTGTTTTTTTTATTTTTTTTTATTACATTTTCACCCCAAACAAGGCACATTGCCACTTTAATGTAGGGGGCTACTATCAGGGGAAACATCTACTGGGATACTATGTAGGGATTAGGGCAGCGAGATGTTGGTTCACGTTGCACTTGAACATGCATGTCAGTACAGTTGGGGAAACAGTGACCTGGAATGGAATTCCAAAGTCTAGCAGTTCTGGGGAAGAAACTACTGGAGTAGAAAGATCTTTTACATCTAGGGATCTCTACAGTGTGGGGGTGGGATTTTGTAGCTTGTCGGGTCTGTCGAGGGTGTTCACGTCGTGGGGGCACAAGTGCTTGCAGTTCTTCAGAGCATTCACCATTATAATACTTGTAGAACAGGCAGAGGGATGCAACGTTTCGACGATGGGACAGAGGCTGCAGTTTTGATGCCAGTTTAGGGCCTATCAGATTTGCGACTCTCTTTTGAACCCTGTCAAGGAGCGAGAGACTAGTAGCCGATGCACCGGCCCAAATATGACAGCAATACTCCATACATGGGCGAATAGTGGCCTTATAGAGGTACAGGATACTTTCGGGTGTTAGAAGTTTTCTAGCACGGTAGAGAGAGCCCACCTTCCTCGCAGCGGCCCTGGCAATGCCCTCGATGTAATTGTTCCAGCCCATGTTTCCTGTGAACGTTAGGCCAAGGAGCTTGAAAGACGTACTCTCAGCTAAAGAGTTGTTGGCCATTGCTATAGGTGGTAGAGAAGGTTTCTTGTAATTATTGAATGAAACCAGTTTTGTCTTGGTGGCATTGAATGTGACCATCCATTTTTGTCCCCATTCCACTACTGATTTGAGGTCATCCTCTAGTGTTTCTGCCATTACTTTAGATATATGTTCATTTGTTTTCCTGTCGTGCCTGCTATAGAGTGTGGTGTCATCAGCATATATACCCATCTCTGAGGCAATTTTGTCGGGGAGGTCATTTATGAATATCAGAAACAGCAGAGGACCAAGGATAGATCCCTGGGGCACTCCCGCATTTATATTATATTGTTTAGACGTACGACCGTCGAGGACAACCTGGATTTTTCTCTTATCTAAGAAGGATTTAATTATGTTAAGTATTCTACCAGTGATACCGTAAGATCTAATCTTCCTGAGGAGACCCTCATGCCATACCCTGTCAAAAGCCTTAGATATATCTAGAGCTACCGCTCTGCCCTCTCCCGCTTTGTCCAGTGAATGGTATATGCGTTCTGAGATTACAGTGAGGATGTCTGCCGTGGAACGGGCTTGTCTAAATCCATATTGATGGTCGGTCAGAAGTTTGGCATCTGTAAGGTGCTGGACTAGAGCATGGTTAATTAAGGTCTCAAAATTTTGGCGAAAAGTGGGAGGAGGCTAATAGGGCGATAATTTAATGGGTCAGTTCTTTCACCAGAATTCTTGAATACTGGTACCACAGAAGCAGTTTTCCAACAGCTCGGAAAGCAAGATTCATTAAGGCATTTGTTGTAGAGTTTGGAGAGAACTGGAGCTACTTCGGCTGAGCACTTTTTTAATAGCACAGCTGGGATGAGGTCGGGTCCACATGCTTTGGAAGTGCCAAGGTTTTTTATGATAGCATGCACCTGAGCAGGGGTGATTTCCAGATCGTCTAGCGTGGCGTCTGTCCGCATAGGAAAGTCAGGTAGGGGGTGGTTTAGAGGGTCCAGTGTAGAGTTGGAGGCAAACCGACTGGCAAGCATGTTAGCCTTCTCGGTTGCTGAGCAAAGAACCTCGTGATTGTTGGTTAGTGGGGGAATTGTTGATTGCCCATTATTTACTACACTGTTGTAGATTTTCCAGAAGTCACGAGTTCCTAATTTTTGTGTTTCGATGCGTTTTTTAGTGGTTTCCGTAAATTCTCTCTTAGCTGTCGCTATTTCTTTCTTAACGTTACTTCTAGCTTCTTTGTACTTTTGTCTGTTTGAACTGGACTTATGTCGGTTAAATCTGCGGAATGCATGCTGCCTTTGAGCAATGGCAGTTGCGCAAGTCGAAGTAAACCATTGGGGAGAGTGGGGCTTGCTATAGAATTTCCGCATGGGAACATGCGCTTCGATTGCAGTTTTGAACCATTCAGTGGTCTCAGTTGCACACTGTTCAGCAGGAAGAGAAAAAATATTTCCCCATGGGGCGTCTCTGATAAGATCTCTGATAGCTTCCCAGTCAGCCTTTTTATAATATCTCGTTGTTTTGAGCACTGGCTCTTCAGTTTTGGGTCTGGAGTTTAGGGCAATTTCAACCATTATTACCGCATGATCAGCGTTCCCAATGGGCTGTCGGCTTTCGTTACATAATCATCAGGAACTGTGGTCAAAAACAGATCTAATAGTGATGCGTGTTGCTCTTCCTGATCAGGGAAGCGGGTTGAGAAAGTAACAATTTGCGATAGGGAGTGAGATACAGAGAAGCTATGAGTTGCGCTGCCTGCTGAATCTGTATAAGCTGTTGCAATAACGCAAAATCATTTGCGAGCGTTACTGATATAGGCAATGAGTACTGAAAATTTGTGGAAGAGATGTTGTCATTTAAACTTCGAAGAAAAGTAGGAACTCGTTTAGCCATAACAACTGTAACAATTTCTTTTATGATCTATCTGTGTGCAAAACTAAAGGTAAATCACAGGTGCAAAATTTATTTCCCAGAACTGTTCGCCCTAGTAAATAAGAAAATAGGTTAAAGAAGAAAAATAAGAACATTACCAATAAAAAAATTAACGATGAAGAACAACACTAAAAAAGAAAATAAGAATAATAGAAAACATTGTAATATAATAATAATAATAATAAAAATAATAATAAGAAGAAGAAGAAGAAGAAAAAGAAGAAGAAGAAGAAGAACACCGAAGCTGCATACCTACAAGTTCTACATTCCCACAATGCATCCCCCCATTGTCTCATCAGCGTCCCTCCCAATAGAAAAGTGATGCCAAAAGCCGAGAAGGGTCAAGAAGGATTGAAAGACCGAGGTGAGAGCGCTGGCCAGACCTCGGCTGGACAAGCGCGAAGAGAACTGGGACATTGGGGATGCTTAGTGACACTCAAATTCCAGTATAAACCAATGCCCACTGACAGCAAAAAATCAATGGTAAGGGGCCGTTGCGATGACGCAAATTCATTTGCAAATGCTATCGAAGGAGGTGGAGAGAGCTGAACGTCTTGGGAGACTTGTTGTCACTCAGCTTCTAGGGAACACCACAGGTTTCCAATCAGATCGTTTGTTGACTTGTGTGAAAGCTCCATGTGAGCCAATAATAATGATACCCCTCCTTTACAAAATTCTGAATGTCGGCATAGACAGACGCCAAACCAAAGAGTTGCGAAGAATCACGGATGATGTAAAGACCGACGAGAGAAAGACCTCCACTGAATGAGCGCTAAGATGGCTAGGATATAGGGGAGGGTTGTTGCCACTTATTTTATCAATCCAAAGTGTAATTAAAAGTGTGTATATATATAAAAAACGCATTTATGGTCGCGAAAACTCACTCCATAGGCGATATATGTTTGCGAAGCTCAAGGTTAAACTGGTGTCGACCAAAATGTGTCATGTTGTTTCTTTCTTCGCAATGAAATTGGGTGGAATCCTTATTCCCTAATTTATCTTTTTTTTCTGCGTTATTTAATAGCTAATCAATTTAAAATTATAAAAAAATGTTTGGTCGTCGTAATGAAAAACACCTGTCTGCAATTCATTGGCCCAACTCCTCTGACGACAATCTACATCAACTATCAATGTCTTTGCTCACTCTCAGCTGTCAAAAACTAGACGCGATATCTTATATATTATAAGATATATATATATATATTATAATCTCCTTTCTCCCACATATGCCAATTTATTTCACATCTACATAACAAATCCACAACCTCACGTTCCCTTTTCTTTCCATTCCCCTGTGTCTCGAAACACGTGCTGCTGCTTGCTAGTCATTTATTTTTTTTTTTGCATATTAGATCATGAATTTCCGCTTCAAGTTTTTTATTTCAAAATGTTTATCCATGGTGTTTGGTTCATTTTTTTTTTTTTTTTACAACATAGAATCCGTTTTCGGGTTATTTAATGGCGAATATAATAATTTTTGGAAAAAAAAGTTTTATGAATAAAATATTTATATCTTCCAAAATTTATTCATGACGTTTGATTTGTTTGCTTTGTAGAAGAAATTGTTTTTGTTTTTAACTTTACATAATATTATGGGGCCTTACGAAGGGAAAGAACAAAAGAAACAATACCACCAATGCAAGGTGCATTTTAGGCTGGCCAACCGGTAGTTTCAGACAGATTTATTTGGTAGAACTAGAATAGAATCAAGGTGTGCGAATCCGTGCTTTTGCGAAAACTTATCTCAGATGAAGAGAGTGCGATTACCAGGTTAGAGCTCTTATTCTACCGATTTTGACTCTTTCCGTTGTGGAAGGAAACATTTTCGTCTATAATTATTCGAACTAACTCGGTCCCTCTTTAAATATATACTTGGCGTTACGAAGTCGTGTATGTTATATACTGCTGTGGTTAACAAATAAAATGACAACGTTTTTGTTTATAAAAACAGCCGGCTTTATTTTGATATCAGTGGGGTTTTTGTGACTACAAGCGTGAAATGCGGTTAACACACGCCTCTATCCGACAGCGATTGTCCTTTCAGTCAAACTCACTGGCTTTTTATTTAGTTTGCAGTGACCCTTCCAAACGTGATTTTCGATTAATATTTTCTGTTTTGATTATTTATTGTTTCAAGATTTGTCCAATTCGTGTTGACGTTTGATTCTTGCGGACAAGATACAGAGCCTTGTATGCAACTATACAATGTACGTGTTTTGCGATGACATTACTATTTCAAACTGAAGCATAATTTTATCGACGGACGAAAGCTTTTACAGAAATTCGAGTAAAAATTAAATAAAAATAAAAAGTAACTGTTAGTAGAGCAACGGGAGAGAATACATAAAACACGAACAAAAAAGACATTTGATAAAGAAAATCCACACTTATTTATATTAAATCGATAAATAGTGTAAAAACATAAAAATAAAGGCAAAGTTGAAACATAGACAGCAATAGCCAGCGCTGTGTCACGTAACTCGTGTTTATGTAAACCAACGAACTTCATAAATATAAACAAATATAAATACATGTAGGTTACTGTCAGAATTAACGCAATACGCTTTATTTTTCTGATTAAAATATATACGTTATGTCATTTAACCTAAAAAAGCAAGAATTATAATATGGGTAACAGAGAATGCAACCATTAGAAACAAGTGGATGCCTCCATTTTAATAAGAAATTCGGTAATTTGTTTCAAACGAGAATTTAGGACGCTGAAACCACCGGAGCTTTGTGGATTCTAAGAAAAAAAAAAAGATGCGATTGTTTAAAAATGCTAACATTAGAAATTAACAACAAAGAACAACACTATTAAAAAAACAAAACAAAACAAGTCAACATTAAAGCGAGACGCAAAACGTATTAAAACGTCTTACAGAAAACTCGACACTTATCATATGTATTTATTTCGTTACAGTTTCATGCAGTTGGTTACCTCGTGTTTTACAAAACACGAGCCACATGACATATTGATGACCATCAGCGTCTGTGTAAACATTGCCAAAATAAATGACATTTTTGGTCCCCCGACAAAAGGAGGGTGGACCTGTAAATACATCCTTGTCCGTTCATCCGGTCGTCTGTGCACACTTTTCTCAATAACTACGCCTTAAAATTAAAAAAAAAATTTGCACAAACATTAAACATAATATGAGTAAAAAAAAGTAACAAAACGGTTTTTCCGGGGAAACTCCGGTTGCCGCCCTAGAGGTTCCTTTCGGGTTAAAATGGCTAAAATTGACACTTTTGTGCTTATTAAAAAAAATAGACGTCTTGAATTTATAACTAATTCATTTCTATATAATTTTTTATTTTTCTATACTTTGTGATAACTCTTGGGTGTACCACAGGGGCTCTTTTAGGGCTAATAAAAAGACTCCATTTTGGGACGATATTATTATATTTGTCCAAAGTTTTCCGTGTATGTATATTTAGCAGTTTTGCATGGTGTTGAACTCAAATTTAAATATATCAAGATCTTAGGGACTTTTGGGGCTAAATAGATGGGGTCAATGATGGACTTAGTAATTTCTTTTTTTATTGCATAGTGCAGAACTCAAATTATCACATGTTAAGGTGTAAAACTGCACCGTTTGTTCATTTTCACCAGGATTTGACGTTTCCCGGGGACTTTTGGGGCTAGATGGGGAGGGCAAATACAGAACTTAGGGAGCCATGTGGGCTTCACTTGTTTAACTTTAATTCGTCCCGAACAAAGCAATTGCTACCGAGTGATGACAAAAATACCTCAAACATAAGCGAATGGCGGCTTTGTAGAGATATAAAATACTTGAAAGAAAATCCACAATCTTTGCGGCAGTTT
The DNA here is from genome assembly GCF_053919585.1 of Euprymna scolopes. Classification (NCBI taxonomy): domain Eukaryota; kingdom Metazoa; phylum Mollusca; class Cephalopoda; order Sepiida; family Sepiolidae; genus Euprymna; species Euprymna scolopes. The sequence continues at coordinate 31,661,676 of NC_136504.1, forward strand.
TGGCAGTATCTTCTATTATTCGTTCCAAGCAATGTTCAATCATTTATCAAAATGCAATGGAATCAAATATATTATAATTTATAATCTATATAATATTATAATTTATAATTTATAAAATATTATAGTTTATAATCTATATAATATTATAATTTATAATCTATATAATATTATAATTTATAATCTATATAATATTATAGGTTATAATTTATATAATATTATAATTTATAATCTATATAGTATTATAGTTTATCATCTATATAATATTATAGATCATAATCTATATATTATAATTTATAATCTATATAATATTATAATCTATATAATATTATAGTTTATAATTAATATAATATTATAGTTAATAATTTATATAATATTTTGCTTGTTCTTTCTCAGTTAGTTTGTACGTTACGCTGTGAAAAAGAAGGTATACAATTTTTGAAGGATGGATTACTTCACAAATACCAAATTCGCGACATTTGGCTTAAAAAATCTATTATCCTGGACAAGAATATGAGAGTCACTTTCCATTGATGCAACGTCGTTTCCAATATCATTATAATAAGATATGATCATTGATGTAATGGTGTGAGAAAGCAACTCGTAGTAATTTCGACGTGCAACGGTACTTTTACCGAAGAAAACAAATCAATGAAACGTTACGTGAAAAAAAAGAAACATTCGAAAGAAACAAGACCGAAAAAAAGCATATTATCTACCAAGAGGTGCTATACTGAAAGAGTAAGTAAAATATTGTTTCTTACAACATGGTTTTATTTTTTGTATTGAACTATATAACACAATATTACTTTCTGAGTATTTATTTTTACTTATTAATTTATCTCATTTGGGCTTGGGTCCTGGATATGACCTTAAAGTATATCCGATGGCGAGGCCCTAACTTGCGGGCTTTGGGAAGTGTGGAGCCACCCTTTAATTGCCATTGCCTCCAGGTCCACTCTGACTCGTAGTGGTAGTACCTGTTAGGGTTCCAACTATGGGTTAAATAGAAACTGACTTGAAAAGAAAAATATATTCTATTAAAAGATTTTTCTTCAAAATAAGTGGATTCGGCATTAAATAACATGAAAATGGTTGATATGCCGTAAAACAAAAACAACCAACCATTTGGGCTAGTTCTTTATATTCGAAATACATTGGGCATCATTTTCATAAAATTGTTAATAAAATCATATTTGCTGCGTGTTATTGTGTTTTCGGCAAAAAAAAAATTACTGTGCAGAAAAATATCAGCTTCATGAAATAATATTGGTTAATTAAACATATTTCTAATTCTGTAGAATACCCACGGGTCCTGCTAGTATTTAATATATTTTTCATCAATACGATGTTTTAAAATTAAAAAAAAATAACTGTCCAAAAATCGATTATTTATAAAATAGGATTACGTTATCGTCAACTAAGGTCAGTATTTTACACGAAAAAAGAATAAATTTAAGATATGAGGTCGCTCCAGGTGTTACACAAGTTGTCCGTAATGAAGAAAGGAAGGAGTAAAAAAAGAAAGAAAAGACGAATAGAAAGAAACGTATTTATTTAGGAAAAAGGAAAAAAATAAAATAAAGGAGTGTGAATGCTGGAATTGCTCTTTTCCTCTGTTAGAAAACTAGCAAACTATATGTATAATGCAAACTTGTTCTATCTCGAATAAGAATTGCAGCTGTGAAAAATGCAAATAAACAAAGCTAGCAGTTATCACCAGACAATTGTCAGCATTAGTCGGCATGAAGTAATATTTTACAGAGAAGTAAATAGAAAAAATTACAAAGAAAATATATCTATAAAAAAAAACAAACAATGCCTGTGTGGATGTGTGGTGTTTTGAATCTGTGGATTTCATCTGTCCAGCGACAAACGCTAGGAAGCATGCGCTTAGTGTTTTTTAGAGGCTGCAGACTTTAGATTGAAAACTCTATTATCTTTAATTGTAGATTTGGTAACTATCATATATTTTAGATTCAGATTAGTTTTACAGTACATTATGTACGGAGAGAAAAATCATATGAACACATAATTTCCTGAAGTGGACCTGTACACTGTCCTTCCTCCGTGCGATTGAACCCATTTAGTATATTTTCCTTGGGGTGATGTAAAGTCACATGACTACGCTGATAAACCAGTAACCATGAGTTAGAAGACAGTACTGGACGCGTTATGCTGAAATATAGCCTAATTTAATGAGCATGTTTGTAACAAAAGAACGCCTAGATTACGCCAAATTGTACTTAAATTATAAATATGAGTGTGCTCGAAATTGTATTCAAATTCTAAATATAAGTGTAGGTCGAAATTGTATTTAAATTCTAAATATAAGCGTAGTTCAAAATTGTATTTAAATTCTAAATAGAAGCGCGTCCGAATTTAAAAAAAAGATGCTAAATACCAAATATTAATTTTTAGAGCAAAGCGCACATTTACATAAACGAAAACATTTTTCTGCGAATTATTTTATTCAAAATTCACTACTTCTAAAAACCTTTTATTACCCCAAGGAGGCCTGCACTCGTGCCAACCGAATCCAAACCAGTCTGTTCTAGTAGATTATATTAGAAGCCGTGTGCGAAGTGACACCTCGACAAGGAAAAAGAAAAAGGTTATAAAAATAACGTGTAAACAGACGAGAGATAAGGTTACCGATAACGATCACGGGTAAAATGTGGAAATAAATGTGTGTTATTTACGAAACAATTATTTCTCAACGCATCTAATGTTGAGTTTTTCACTGATTCAAACATTTGCAAAAGTAGTGCTACTTGAATGACTTCAGTTTGGAAAATAAACTATCAGATTGTACTCAAATAATGATACATGCCATACAAAGATTCGTACTTTATAATAATGAAATGAATTTTTTTTTATTAATGGAGCAATTAATATGGCTGACCTTTTATGTGTATAGTGATGTTTTCCTTGGGATAATAGGCAAGGCTTAGTTGCACGGGGTTTCGCAGGCACCAGAGATTATGAATAGTACGCGGTGATGTACATCGGCAAAGGCAAGCAGAGACATTTTTACTGTCTCTGTTACAATAATTCTCGGTCTTTGCGCCGCCTAGCGTTGCAAAAAGGACGATCATTAAAGTTTGGAACACACTCTATCGTGTGTATTTGTGTATAAATGTGTGAAATAGATTCTACTCTGGGTGATTTAGTTTTTATTGCTTTTATTCGAGTTATCTTTACGTACAATAAAAATTTGATTTTAATAAAAATAAATGCTTCTAGGGATTATTATAAGACCCGTATACATAGTATTAAAAAAAGATAAAGAAAAATCAAATGTTTTTATGGGTTGCATTATGAAAGTATGATTTGCATATATAAACACTTTCTCTTCTCTCTCTCTCTTATGTTGATGGTTCGTTTTGCTATAAAACTGTTTCTTTCGAAAAAGTCGAAATAAATGCCAAATTTTATATCACATAAAAATTGCAGCGAATTTAATACTAGTTTTATGGTCTGTCCGATTTTTTTCCGGCGGTATCAAATAAAAACTGATATTGGAAATATTTATTTTTAGTTTGTGATAGACCATCCGAACAAAGAGTTTAAGTTAACTTTTTAACACATTCAAGACAGTGGGGGAAGTTAAAAGTCAACAAATGATCTTTGCATGTTAGATTTTTTTTTGGTAAAATCTCTGTGGATTGATATTTAGATATTGCGTCGGTGGAAAATCAAGGAAATACTTTGCAAAACATAATAAGAAAAAGCAAATACAAAAAGGACTAAGTCAGCGTAGGTGGAATAGAACAGAAAGATAGAGAGTCAGGGGGCAAAAAGTTTAGATCGATGAAAACGTTGATAGAGCCACTCACATCCCCGCTCGACCCAATCTGATAGTATAGTGATATTTGAAAGTCAATCCCTATTTATAAAATCTTGTAATTTATTCATAAACCATATTTTTTTATATAAAGAAAGGGGGTTAGTTTACTGCTAAGACGCCACAAGTGGGGAATACCGACATTGGCTGCCCAGACATTTTTGAAGCTCACTATAGCACACTAGCTCTTCAAATCTAACTTTTCTATATTCTGTTTCATATTCCCCCCACATCGTTGAAGAGAAATAAGAGGTCACTCAAGGGCATTAGCGCTTCAAATTTACTTTCCCATTTTCTGTCTCATATTCACCTCACTGCTGAAGATAAATAAAAAAAAATACTGTTAATATATATCCACACAAGGATTGAAAAGTGATTTCTAAGTTTCAACATCTTGTAATTCATTTAAAAATAAATTAGTAAAAAATGAATATGAGGACAGCATACGTGATATGGAATTTTATTTAAAACTAGACCACCCGTGACCCGTTGGGTCAGTACGTTATATTAGCTATGGAATTCATGTATGAGCGTGACACTTGTGGCATAAAGAAAATAGTTTTTTTTTACATAACAGAAGCATTTCTATGAAAGTATATTAAAATGAAAAAAGAATAAAGATAGATTTCTATGAGTCGTTCTGTTTATTATAATTGTTATTTTTTTTTAAATTACAGTTACTGAATTATAAGTGGTTGGTCATACTTATAGGTAAATATGCACTGAACAGGTATCATAATCCTTATTATAGTTAAATTCAAATTTTGATATATCATCTTTTAAATGAAATTGTTATTTGAAAGTACAGAATAATAAAAAAACACCCTCCACATGTTAATAATGGCTTTTTAAATAGAAAATGAAAATAAAATGTAACTTTTTTCATTTAATTTAAGCAAACATTCAGTACCCATTGTGTAAAATATTTAATTTGTATGTTAATAATAAGGTCAATAAAATTAAGACAATTCTTTTCTATTTACATTTTTTGTACAATTAATTTTTTTTAAGAAAACTTTTGTTATCCTTTTGCTTAATTGAGACTTCTTATCAGGTTCTAACTCTCTTATATTCAGATTAATTATATTAATCAATTTATGACGAACAATCGATCATCTACAACTTTATATGCAGTTGCTTAAACACAGACTCTTCTTCATTGATTTTCATCGATGCTCCAGGATTTAAAAAATATATTGGATTTAAAAAATGGATTTAATATGTATAAAACATATGATTCAAGTATTTGCTGTTTAAAAACAACAAAGGAACACACTATTTAATGTAATAGAAATGTGTGCATTTACCGATTCAGCTTTCCGTTTGGAAATGTAAGCAGACGACTTTAAAAAACATGGGAAGAAGAAAAAGAAATTTTTTTGTAATAACGCCCTCTAGTAAAAAGGTCTGCATTAGTTAAGGGGGATAACTCTATCCAGTTTTACATCGCTCCCTTTTTCTCTCTCTCACACATACACGTAACTATTTCTCGCGTACGTAACGAAAACAGAGGGAGTAGGAGTGTTGAAATCTATGAGAGTGAAAGTGAGAGGTGTTTTCTTTCACCGCCGCTGCTTCTATTAATTAAAAAAAAACAAAAAACTATTTGATCAAATTAAATGAAATTGTTTGTATTAAAAGCGATATAAAAATTCCGGAATTGGAATAACGGATTGAAGACGTTGCTATTTACGCATGCGCAACCGGATGTTGAAAACCGGAAATCTGATTGCAAACATACAAGATCCATAGAGTTTTAGTATTATATAGATTAGATACGTCGACCACCACTCGCCTTCAGTTTCTCAAACCGCTCAGAAATCGGATCACTTGATCTTTCGAGGAACTATAGTAAAATAACAATGCAAATTCAAACATTCACTTCCCTAAGTGTCTAGATCGATATCAATGACCGAATAGAAGCCCTGGTTTAAAACCTAGTAGGGCAGATAAGTAAAACGATTAATCATTCTATGATGCAAGATTAGATGTTGGCAGAATTATATATTTCATGTTAGATGCTGAGAAGAAAAGTTCTTAGCCATATTGGAATAAATATCACGGCAATTTTTCAAGATAACCGCTGCATGGCCTTTTTATGAAAAAATACCAAAATATATACGTGTCAATAATTTTTTTACACATATACATTATGAGTTCATCTGCCCAAGTTTTATATGGAAACACAACTAGCCACTCGTGGGGTTCAATATGACAGCCATTTTGCAAGATGGCAACCGATTACGCCAGATGTAACATATACCCAAATCCAAGAGTCCATGTTTCCAATAATACATAAGTTCATACATTGTTTTGATTTTTCTGAGGAAGTCTGGCAAAAGCAAGTACAGAGTAGTGTACTCGGGTTTTCCACACTTGCAGCTTTCATCACAGTCCGTTTTGCATCCACATTTTGTTAGTTTGCAGCAACTTTTATAAATGAGTTATCAATACAACTCCACACTCATCAACTTTGTTTTGACCATCCCCACCCGGAAGAACACTTAAGCAACCTGCAACATTTTTCTTTGGGATTGGTTAAAGCGACAAGTTTACTCTAAAAAGCCAGCGACTTTAGAAAAACTCGAAGGACAACTCTGAGACGTTACTTCTACTAATACACAAGCGTTTCTAGAAAGATTAATTGATGCCGTTTTTATGCGGCTTTAGAAAATAAAGACGAACGGTGATGAGGGATATTTTATTTTAAATCAAATCTCACATGACACATGTTGTTTGCATATTTATTTTTTTTGTAAAAATATGATTCGTGAATAAATGACAACTTTTTCAAATGCGGAGTAACTTTTCAATCACCCTGCAGATTAAAAGTTGTGTAAGTTATTTATTTCCATCCCACAGCGGGATTGTGTGACCATCGCCCCAACAAAAGAGCTCTCTTACCTGCAAATAAAATGTTTTGGCAGCCGCGTCGGCAGAATCAGGCAGTTGCACCTCAGGCGATTATAAATAAACTAGCCTCTTTTCAAAGGGAAAAAGGATAGCCTGGGAAGGTGAACCCCCTAGAATTTTACAACCAACAGCGAACCATCTATCTCATCAATAGCCTAGCGGCTGTTGGCTTTAGTGTCGAGGGGAAACTCTTTGCGGAAGGTCAGCCAGCAGTACCGGCCACTTTCCTTATTTACACATAAACACACATCATCGAGTTGTACAAGTGTCTGTAAGTGAGAAAAAGATAGGCCGAGATGAAAAGTATTCAGTTATAATAGATATAATCATTCAATATTTTGTATCTGTATTTGGAAATGATTTTTTAAAATACCCGACACACTTGCATCAAATGTCCTTTAATGCATCTTAGAGAGATGTGTACTACGACTACTACTACAACTACTAACACTACTATACTACTACTAATAATAATACTGGTAGCACTGAAAATGTTAAGAAAGTAAATGCTTTTATTCTGAAAAAAATATTGCGCAGAATTCATCAAACTTGTCATTGCATTAAGCACGCATGGGACATAACGTGTTTCCTAGGATTGTATACATACACACATACACACGGACATACATATAATTAATACTGCTGTTGTTGCTACTACTACTAATAATAATAATACTAATCATAATAATAATCATAATAATAACAACAATAATAATAAACATATAGAAAAGTAAGGGAAAATTTCACCAACTTTTATATAAAATACTCTTTATATAGCAGGTATATCAGAATAGCGTTTAATTATGATTACTACTACTACTACTACTACTACTACTCGTCTTACTAGCAGTTTTAATAGGGATACCAAGTATGCGCTCTGAATCTGTGTGATCAAGTTCTGCCAAATGATGTCCAGAATTCTGGATGTACAATGTAAACCGGATATAATATGATGTCTTCTCTGGACCCTACACCGCTCTTATATAAGGGTCACACTTATATCCGGGTTCTTATATCCGGGTTACACTCTACATTTGCACAGGCTCTAATTTCGGACCAGAGAAACTATCTTTTATATCTGTTTTTTTATATTCGGATCTCTTATATCCAGGTTACACTATAATGATTAATACCTCAAATACTATCCATAATTTCAACACTAAAAGACCTTCTCTGTGCAACTGTTTGGTTTGTTTCGATTAAAGCGCAGTGTTATTTTTTCGCAAATATGTTAAAAGCAAATAAGAATTTTATTTTATTATCTCCGATATGTTATTTGTAATTTTCTCAGTCGGCATATGAAGAAATATTCGATTTTCATAGCTCCTCGTAATAACATTAAAACGGAAATTGGAAAGATTCGGTTGTTTATAAATAGTAGACATTCTTTATAGACCATTATTCGAAAACGTATCTTATAGACACATATAAAGACTATTTATAATGCCTCTCTGGATGTCTCGTACTTGAAGCATAAATAATAATAGTTCAACTTCATAAGGAAAATTAAATAAAATGAAAACTTACGCACACATATAATTATAAATATAAATAATTATTTTTAATACCTACTGGTGTTTCATTTTTCCACAATCTGTGCAGTAAGTTATAATTGCCGCTGGTCGTGGGATCCGAACCCAGCAACGAAGCCATTTGTAAGGGAAAAGCGAAAGAACCACTATCAATCACAGCAATATTCAAGTAAAATTAAACATTGATAAAGGCATACACGTTATAGAAGAACGATCTACAGTGATCAAGCGACTAACTTATCACGATCTCGCACACAGGCCAAGTGACCTACTTAATCACACACACATACATATATATATATATATATTTATATATACATACATATATGTTTTCATTTTGCTCGAATCAATCAAAGGGGATTGCAAATTGCATTGTTATGATGACTGATCTTATGCATTCATGATCTGAAATGTTCATCTCTCTGTTGTAGATATTGAAGAAGCGAGACTCTAAAAAAGCAACCATTTTCATAGACGTGTGTCAGATTGATTTCCTCAAGCACAAAAAGGTCGCTCGTTTTAATCTTCGTCTCTATCGTTATCTAAATGTTTTAATTGAAAAAATAAGAAAATAATTTTTGACCAACTTTCGTAATTTTTCCAAGCAGATGTTATGTGCAAGTTCTTCCCGTTTAAGGAACACATTTCTTCAGGCTTACTTCTCTGAGAATTACAACATAGTAGTCTTTAGATCAACCCACAGCAGATGAATAAACTTAGTATTTTAGCTATTAATCATATAAATCCCCTCATGATATTTTTCATGTTTCAATAGGCAATTATCCACCCCATTAACTCTTATCCTCAAGTAACTTTTGACCTTTTTAATCGCCAGTCCTCGGGGAAAAACAGAAGCGGATCTGCAGAACCGTGGAATAGTGCCAAACCGTTTCTTGTAACGAAATAAATAGTAATACAACATTGTACTTCACTAAAGTAATCATTAATTTGTTGAATATCGCACCAGTCTGTGCACAGCAATATTATGGAATTTCTGTTCACATTGTAAGGGAGTCGGTCATTAGTTTTTAGGGACGTGTTTTCGACAGTTTTTGGAAGGCCTGCTTTAGAGTGTTTTGTAGGTAGAGAGATATTTTTGGGATGAGCTGGATTCAGAGAAATATTTTCAATGAAAAGATTTGAAGTTTTTATATTGAAATGTTAGAAAAACGAGAGCCTTTGCCATACAGTAAATAAAACAAAATAATTACTTAAGAAGGCATATATTTACAAAAGAGATACTTTATATATGTTAAAATTGAATCATAATAGATATGTTTAAATTGAAACATAATAGAATATAGATAAATAAATAGAACAACGTGAGAGTTTCGGGAATATTTTTAGAGTTCTTGTAAAACAAGAGCTTTATTAGCTGAGATTAGAAGAAGCCCAGATTGATTGTTTAAGAGCCGTGCATTTAAAAGGGGTATAAATCGTATTCAAAACGGCTCTACTCAATACAATAAATTATAATTAAAACTTGTTTATAAGAGTTAATGTTCATTTGTTTCTATACTACAATTGGAGTTAAGCGAAAAAAAAAAAGAATATTTCAATGAATAATGTTTATACAGATTTACAGACGTTAATATGTTGAGTTGGGTGTGCCCGTGTGTTCGTAAATATTTGCGTGTGTGAGTGGAGAGAACTGGTGCAAGGATGATCGCTGCAGATTCGGGTCAACTGTCTCCACTGGTTTATTGAAGAAAAATCTAGGTTTTAAAGGATTTAGGCAGCTCTCAGAAAAATAATTTCAAATAAATTTAGAAAGTTTTCTGATTGGTCCAAAATATAATTATTTATTTTTATTGAGGATAGTGTATGCGCAGACGATATGCGTACAAACGCGTTATTCAATTTTACTTTGTACGTCGATGTTATCACATCGACGCAATAATATATACACGTGGCAGGTAGAATAAAATGCATAAAGAACAAAAATGCAGACTATTAGAAGCTGGATCTAACACTGAAAAAAAGAAACACCTTCCATGTAAACAAGCTATCACCTTCAAGACTTGCAGAAGATCTCCTCTGGTGAAATCTGTGATCGCCAGACTCCATTCAACGCATCTGGACGCATCTCATGTATAACTGATACTGAAATTGGTACTTCAAAACATTATCTTTCATTTATGGCTAGTTCTAAACGAATGTAAAAATGACCTAATTTAACACGTATTTTATCCTTCTTACGGTTAGATGTACAAAGAATAAATGGCGTGTTTAATAAGGGTAATTTTTCGGTTGCCATTTTTTGTTCTGCCACTTGGATAAATTTGTAATTTAAATTTTGATTACTTGAATCACGTTAGAACCTTGATGACAGGTGTCAGTCGATCTTTATATGCGCTAGCTAATGTTTATATAATGCTATGTATAAAAAACTGTACCCACGTAGTGAGCACCTTTGAAAAATATATTGTCTTTTAGTTCATACTATCTATGCATTTATATACGACACAATTACAGAAAAACCAGGTTCCGTTAGATCACCAAAGTTAAACAACGCGAGCTTTATCAGTACATTAATGGGTGAGCAATTTGAGAATTCCCGGTGTCGTATATTCTCCCCGCTTATTTCGGCATTGGTTTCAGTCGTCCTCCACCATTCCTTGTTCATGAACTCAAGCAGTGCCGATTCAGAGAGAGGTGCGATTAAGAATTGCGCAGCCCTTGACTGACAAGTATTCCGTGGACTGAACCAAGGCATCGAATCGCATTTATGCATTTGAAGTAAATTAGAACACTGTCAATAAAAACTCCAAACTGAAATGTGACAATGCTAACTAACAGATAACCATCTTATATAGATGTTTTGATGTGGCCCGGGAGGGGCAATAAAAAAAAACTCAAACATTGATATCTATCTATATATCTATAAAAATGAAATTGTCTGTGTGTGTACATTTCCCAACCAAACTACTCAGTAAATTTCCCGTCTACCGACTCGAGATTTGACATAAGGGGTATTGAGATTTGGAAAACTATTTTTAATCGGTTTTCGGTCAGATAGTTGGCTGTAAAGGAGTCAGAGTTCAACGATTTGACCTTTGAAAACTTAACCAAACTCCTACGCCAATTTTGGGTCTAAACACTTACCCTGACAGGGATGAAACTTTTAATTTGATTTGAACCAAAACAATAAATATTAACGGCTCAGATTGGGGTCAAAGTTAAAAAAAAATCACCTCTGCTGTCTCTATCAAATTACTCAGCTAATTTTTGGTCTAAGCATTTGTAATTTTACAAGAAGTGTACCCAGACATCAGGTAAGTTTTTAATTGGTGTTTGACCGAAGATTGGGCTGCTAAAGGATCAAAGATCATTAGATTTGACGTTTGTGGTCTCTAGCAAACTATTCAGCCACTTTTGGGTCTAAAAATTTTAAAATTTACATAAACAGTATGACATACAACAAGCTTTTAAATCAGTTTTTGGGCGAAAATTTGGCTGACAAGAGGACAAAGTTGAAAGAATTGACCTTTGCAGATTCTACCAAACTCCTCCGCCAATTTTGGTTCTAAACACTTGAAATTTTAGATATAGGTTTCCTGCTCATGAATCAAGGTTTTTAATATATATATATATATATATATATATATATATATATATATATATATATATATATACATATGCACATAAAGTTATTAACAGTACATAAGGCTCGATCAAAGCCGGCCTGAACTGTTAGTGGTTAAAAATGTATTGACAAGAGGGAAAAGATAAAGAATGAAAGTTGTATTACGTAACACCAATAGGAAATACATACAAAACCACGAGCATCAGTACATATCGGTATACTAACATTGTTTAGAAAAGCTCATATCTGGATTAGGTTAACCCCAGAGCATTAACATAATATGATTCGGCCAGGAAGAAAGTGTAGTATCTGTTTGATGCTGCTTGTCATTCATCCTCCTAGACTGAAGCAATTTTTACTTTAGTCCTACTCCAAAATGCATCACTATGGGGGTGTAGGATGTTCCCCACATAAAAAAAAAATGTGTGGTAGCAAGTTAATCGGACCATTATATGATCTTATTTGATTTGCGCGTGAAAATGTTATTTCCCACAGAAGCGTAACAGACAGAAGGACAAATCCTCTCATGGAGATAGGAGGACGCATCTAACCTCCAAATAACCTTAGATCGAAGCAGATAAACTTACACATCAATCACGGCCGAACATTTAGACCTAAAAAAAGAAGCGTATAAATAAAGCACAGACCGGATTAGGAAATCTTTCAACAAAGAAAGTACAGCTATCATCGCTCAGAAACTTGCCTCATACATTATTCGTTATAAATAGTGGAGAATATGAAATTTAACTGCAGCGTTTTCTCCGAGGATGGAGCCATCGGAGTAGTGGTTGCTTATACCTTTAGTGTTTTCTTCGGGGAAGGAGGTGGTAGGGATTTTTTTGGTTATATATCTATCCCTTTATTGTTGTTTCGCTAAAAACTGTGTGCACCTAATTTCAATATTAAAATATATGATCTAAATAAGTAAAGACGCTTTTGCAGTTTAAGGACCGTACTATTTTAACGATAAGGGTTTCAAGTTGAATTCAAGTTTTACAGTCTTTTTTTTATTAAATTTTCATGTATTAATAAAAATACAGAATATTTAAAAATACTCTTTCCTCATAAATAATAACACTATTATTTTAGTACGATTCGTGAACTACTGAAATACCGTTTTGCATACGAAAATAAAAGAATGACAATCTCTGTCGAGGTAAAAACTAATTGCCCGGACAATTTTGTACAGTGTGTATGTCTCCTTATGGAGATTAAAATCAATGGGCGAACTACTGAACTTTATGTCTAGAATCCTTATTTCAATTTTTATCAAAAAGCTATTACATGGTTTTGCCTTTTGAAAATGTTTTGATCTGAAAGCTTATGCTGAGGAACACTTAAGATGAAATTGAAATTCAAGATATATACCTTATTTTGGTGTCTTATAAGTAGGGATATGACAAAAGAATATTCTTTTCATTGTTTTGACTCTTGAATATATATCCGACACAATTAGACACAGTTAATCAATTTAGAATCACATTGCTTTATATAAAAGCATATAATATAGTAACTGATATATACTTGAGAGTCAAAATAATGAAAAGAATATTCTCTTGTCATAGCCCTACTTATAAGTACAGATAATATTTAGCACATACCTGAAATATTACAATTTTGTGGACGTTGTGCCGATCTCATGACCCTTGAAAGCCTTTGAAATATTCACGATATACTTAAATTTAAGGATCATCTATTAATAAAACCTAGCGCTAGTACAACATAATATTCACATAGTTTTGACTCTCGAGTATATATCCGACACATTTAGACACCGTTATCAACTGAAAACTACATCACTCTGTATTAAAGCATATCAGATAGCAACGAATACACACTTGAGAGTCAAAGCTATAAATAGTGGAGAATATGGAATTAAACTGCAGCGTTTTCTCCGAGGATCGAACCAGCGGAGTAGTGGTTGCTTATGACTTTCGTGTTTTCTTCGGGGAAGGAGGTGGTAGGGATTTTCTTGTTATATATTTATACTTTTATTGTTGTTTCGCTAAAAACTGTGTGCACCTCATTTCAATATTAAATATATGATCTAAATAAGTAAATACGCTTTTGCAGTTTAGAGACCGTACTATTTTAAAGATAAGGGCTTCAAGTCAAGTGATGATCTACTTGTGTTGCATGTCTAATACCCTGCATAACCCCTTGTTCAGCTGCCCCTTACCCTACTGAAACTCTTTAAAAACATGATGACAGTACAATAAAAAATAAGCTTAAACCAGGCCCATGGACAAACAAATCCAACTTGCCTCCTACCTTGAGGCTTGCATTCACTAACATCCGTGGTCTTGGAACTAATTTAGCTGATGTTGAAGCATTTCTCCTAAGAAATACCCCGGATATCTTAGCACTAAGCGAGACTAACCTACACTCCTCCATCCCCTCTAACTACTGTAACATACCTGGCTATCTCCCACTCTGCCGTAAGGACTCTGACAGACATATGCACGGACTTGGAGTCTACATTCGTAACACCCGCCTAAACTCTAGATCCAAAACTGAAGAGCCAGTGTTCAAAACAACGAGATATTATAATAAGGCTGACTGGGAAGCCATCAGAGATTGTATCAGAGATGCCCCATGTGGAAATATTTTTTCTCTTCCTGTTGAACAGTGCGCAAACGAGACCACTTAATGGTTCAAAACAGCAATTGAAGCCCATGTTCCCATGCGGAAATTTTATAGCAAGCCCCGGTCTCCCCAATGGTTTACTTCTACTTGCGCAACTGCCATTGCTCAAAGGCAGCATACATACCGCAGATTTAACCGACATAAGTCCAGTTCAAACAGACAAAAGTATATAGAATCTAGAAGCAACGTTAAGAAAGAAATAGCGACAGCTAAGAGAGAATTTACGGAAACCACTAAAAACGCATCGAAGCACAAAAATTAGAAATTCGTTACTTCTGGAAAATCTACAACAGTGTAGTAAATAATGGGAAATCAACAATTCCCCAACTAACCAACAATCACGAGGTTCTTTGCTTAGCACCCGACAAGGCTAATATGCTTGCCAGTCGGTTCGCCTCAAACTCCACACTGGACCCTTAACAACCACCCCCTGCCTGACTTTCCTTTGCGGACAGACGCCACGCTAGACGATCTAAAAATCAGCCCTGCTCAGGTGCATGCTATCATAAAAAACCTTGACACTTCAAAAGCATGTGGACCCGATCTCATCTCAGCTGTGCTATTAAAAAGCGCTCAGCCGAAGTAGCTCCAGTTCTCTCCACACTCGATAATTAATGCCTTAATGAATCTTGCTTTCTGGGCTGTTTGAAAACTGCTTCTGTTGTACCAGTATTCAAGAATTCTGGTGAAAGAACTGACCCATCAAATTATCGCCCCATTAGCCTCCTCTCACGTTTCGCCAACATATTAGAGACCATAATTTACCATGCTCTAGTCCATCACCTTACAGATGCTAAACTTCTAACTGACAAACAATATGGATTTAGACAAGCCCGTTCTACAGCGGACATCCTCACTGTAATCTCTGAATGTATATACCATTCACTGGACAAAGCGGGGGAGATAGATATATCTAAGGCTTTTGACAGGGTATGACATGAGGGTCTCCTCAGGAAAATTAGATCATACGGTATCACTGGTAGAATACTAAACATAATTAAATCCTTCTCAGACAAGAGAAAAATCCAGGCTGTCCTCGACGGTCGTACATCTAAACAATATGATATAAATGCGGGAGTGCCTCAGGGGTCTATCCTTGGACGTCTATTGTTCCTAATCTTTATTAATGACCTCCCCGACAAAACTGCCACTGAGATGGGTATATATGCTGATGACACCACACTCTATAACAGGCACGACAGGAAAACACATGCACACATAACTAAAGAAATAGCAAAAACTGTAGAGGATGACCTCCAATCTTAGTCGAATGGGGACAAAAATGGATGGTCACATTCAATGCTGCCAAGACTAAACTGGTTTCCTTCAATAATTACAAGAAACCTTCTCTGCCACCAATAGCAATGGCCAGTGACTCTTTATCTGAGAGTACATCTTTCAAACCACTGTGCCTAACGTTCACAGAAAACGCGAGTTGGATCAATTACATTGAAACCATTGCCAGGGCCGATTCGAAGAAGGTAGGCTCTCTCTACCGTGCTAGAAAACTACTTACAACCGAAAGTATCCTGTACCTCTAGCAGGCCACCATTCGCCCATGTATGGAGTATTGCTGTCACATTTGGGCTGATACATCTGCTACTAGTCTCTCGCTCCTAGACAAGGTTCAAAAGAGAGTCGCCAATCTGATAGGCCCTGAACTGGCATCTAAGCTTCAGCCGCTGCCCCATCGACGAAACGTTGCATCCCTCTGCCTTTTCTACAAGTATTTAATGGTGCATGCTCTGGCAAACTGCAGAGACTTGTGCCCCCACGACGTAGTCACCCTCGACAAACCCGACAGGCAGCTAAATCCCACCCCACACAGTAGAGATCCCTAGATATAAAATATCTTTCTACTCCAGTAGTTTATTCCCCAGAACCGCTAGACTCTGGAATTCCATTCCAGGTCCCTGCTTTCCCAACTGTACTGACATGCAGAAGTTCAAGTGTAACATGAACCGACATCTTGCTGCCCAAATCCCAACATAGTGCCCCAGTAGTTGTTTCCCCTGATAGTAGCCCCCTACACCAAAGTAGCAATGTGTCTTCTTTGGGGGGAAAATTGTAAAAAAAAAACAAAACAAAAAAAACAATGAAAAGAATATGCTGTTTTCCTAGTCCTAGAAATTACCAATTCAATGGTGTCTAAAATGTTCACTTTTGCTTCTGTTTGCCTTATGTATATAATGGTGATATATAACATAATCACATTGGCACGCCTATTCTCATCAAATCACAGAAGTTAAGCAACGATGAGTCTGGCCAGTACCAAATGGGTTACCATTTCAGAATACTAGGCGCTGTATAGGGTGGCGGGATGGAAGCAATTCCACAAACAGGAGGAGTAAAGCACATCCTTGCTTTCGCTGTACAGCGGAACCATAGGGCAAGGTCAATTAATCACTTAGCACTCCGATCAGACTACGTAAAGTACGGCAAGTGCTCGCCCAAGCTTCAATCTCTAGCCCTTCCCTTGTCAATCTTCACAAAAAATCGTCTAATTACAACAGTTTTCTTGTGTCTACCTGTGCCTAAATCTAAACGCAAATTCCATAAATACAACTTCTTTCTTCGAACTGCCCGCCCGTCTGTTCCGTTTGCATGCCCTTCAGTTGACTACAATATTTTGGCTTTCAAATCCAATGTAAACAAGTTTTTGTTGATCCGCAACCCCTTCCTTAAATAATCAATATTTACCTCATTTTCACAAATAATTTTTGCTACGTTGATATCTCAGTGATGATCGTACAGTCTTTAACCCTTATCCTCGAGTGGCTTTTGGATCCTAATAAGTGCTGATACCATGTAAAAATATATTAAAAAATAAAAGACATTGCATGGATGAATTGTTAAGCATCCTGAGAGTATCTTCTAAATTAGTCAAACTTCGTTGTGTGTGACGAATAATACTTCTTGGGGTACAATAGTTAACATTATCCACTGTTTATAAGTTCTCCAAATAGCACAAAACCTAATATTCTAATAGTTCCTTACCTCAGTCTGTTAGACTTTGGAATTCCTTCGCTGTTTCCGGCTTCCTCAACTGTACTAACATTTAGAATGTTTATTGGACTGGGCAAGGAAAAGTGGAATCAATTCATTAATAAACCGTATAATTGTAAATTACCCCCCCTAAAAAAGGAATCTTAGCATCAACTAGTACGACACCAAATAATCGTGAAAGCTCAAGGAGGATGGTAAAATAGAGGAGAGAAAACACTAATCAGGCCTTAATTGGATGAATGCGAAGAAGACTGACCTTAGAAAAACTTATAGCCAGCTAAATTCCAGGGAATGCTAATGATAATTGCCGTTGAAAGATCAATGGCTAACAGCTGTTGCGATAACGCAAATTCATTTGCAATGTTTATCGAAAAAGTTGGAGAATACTGGAAATCTGGGGTAATTCGTTGTCACGTAGACTTCAAGGAACACCAGAGGTTGTTGGCAGAGATACTCTTTAATAATGGCCTGTGTGAAAACTGCTAGAGAATTACTACTACTACTACTACTACTACTACTACTACTACTTATAATAATGATAATAACATTAATAATAATAATAATAATAATAATAATAATAATAATAATAATAGTAATAATATCCCTAAAAAAACAGTCAAGGAGGAAGCAAAGACCCAAGAGAGAGCACTGACCAGATCTCCGCTGAATGAATGCAGGGAGAACTTGAGAATTCCAGTGAAGACCGATAGCTGCTGCCAACGAAAAATCAATGGCAAGCAGCTGTTGCGATAATGCAAATCTATTTGTAAATACTATCGAAAGAGGTGGAACGTGTTGGAAATCTGGGGGAGACTTGTTGTCACTCAGCTTCCATGGAACACCGCAGGCCGGTTTCAAGGAGATATCTTTGATGCCCTGTGTGAAATCTCCTTGTGAGCCAATAATAATAATAATAGTATTATTATTATTATTATTATTATTATTATTATTATTATTATTATTATTAGTAGTAGTAGTAGTAGTAGTAGTAGTAGTAGTAGTAGTATTGTTAATGCCAGACGTAATAATAACTTACAGGGAAGACAAAAGTACCAAATTGTAGATTTCGCCGATCCAGCAGCCACACCGTTAAGATGAATGCGACGGAAAAGCAGAATAAATGTACGAAACTTGGTTAAGAACAGAAATGATTATAGATCATTAAGAAAACCAATATAATAGCAATGATTGTAGAACAACTGGGAACAAAAAGTTAGTAGGGAATCTTAGATTAATTAGAATCAAAGGGAGACTGAGAGAAACACTTAAATGAAGAAACTAACCCACACAAACTACAAACACTAACAATCCGCATGAACATTGCATTGAAAGTAAAATAAATAGAAAATGGAAGGCACACCACGTGAAACCAAGGAAACCGAAACTGCAAGAAATCTTATAACCTGTACCCCCTCCTTCAAACTAAAAACGAACAAAAAGTCGTGAAAATTCAGAGAGTGAAGAGACCGAGGACGAAGAGCACTTACTAGACCTTCACTGAATGAGTGCGAAGAGTACTATTAAAGCCCTATGTTCATCAAAATTCATGAAAACATCACCATCTATTGTGGGTAATCGCTGATGATGGCGGTGTGTGAGAACTCCTCGTGAATAAAATAATCATAACATGAATTAAAAGAAAAATAAAGACGATAAAGAAGAAAACATTAAAATGAAATCTTGGTTAATGATGTTATTTTATCACGGCGAGCCTTATAAAAAAAGAAGTGCAGTTTCAAGCAAGAACCGGAAATAAAGAGTGAAACAAACCGGACGTAGGTTGAATAAAAAGAAAGAAGGTGGACATTTTCAATGTTTTGAATGTCTTACTGGCCTATAGGCCATTGATCTGTCTGCCTGATGGAAAACTCAACATAAAATAAATCGTGCAAATCGATTTCGTTAATAACGTTCATTTCTTATGTTTCTCTTCTGTCCGGATCTTTCTCCTTCGCCCCCCTCCTTCCCTGCTATCTTCTTTTCTAAGTCCGATGGAAGAGGATTGAGTAGGAAAATAGAAGTTTCTTTAAAAATAGTTATATTGAAACGGAAAAAAATCGTAGGTTGTATGAAGGATCAAATATTAGGATTTAATTCAACGTATTACCTTTGGACGTTCTATTACTTATATTAAACGCTGCCTCATAATATATATATATATATATATATATATATATATATATATATATATATATATATATATATATATATATATATATTAAATATATATATATATACATATATATATATATATATATACATTAATGAATGTATACAAATATATATGTTTACTAGCAGGCCACCCGACTCTGCCCGGCCTTAAGATAGTACAAATTTTATTAATGAGAAATTCTTATTTATTATAAGCATAGATACCGTAGGTATTAACGTAACGTTAATTTCCTTTGAAAATGAAATAAAAGAGTCAGAAAGAAACTCAGATATGTGCATGCAAATATTGCATTTTATCGAAACAGTTCACTTCTTGTAAGTAAAAAGTAAAAAAAAAAAAACTCGATCTGAGATCGAAACCTAAACCTTAAGACAATAAGTCAAGTACAATAACCATTAGAGCAGCTTGAACTGATCTGTAAATAGTATTTTAAAACAACTGTTACTTAAAAAATGGACGCTGTCATGTTTCACGTTTGCGCATGCGTAACCGTGAAACCGTTGAAAACAGATTATCATCCGATCACCGGCACGTAGCCAATTTTCAATTTAAACCCCTTGGCAGCCCTTTTTTCCGGATGAAAACCGATTCCAAAGTATTCCAATATGTCTGAATATATCAACTTTCAAGTCTTGTAGATTAAATTATTCAATTCGTTCAGTATTAGGGTGAGAAATTTCTCCACACACATTCTTACTTTTATAGATATATAGATAATCAAACATGATTAAACGTAATAGAATTTTTTTTCGCTGGTTTACACTATTTCCTGTTTTTTTTCTTTTTTTTGTGCCAAAATCCGAAAATATTAATGAATATTCCATAAGCATCACTAGTACTGTCGATACCTTAAGAAAATAAAAACACTCGATAACGCGATATGGGAAATAGATTGATGTCAATATATATATATATATATATATATATATATATATATATATATATATATATATATAACTACTTCATTTATTAACTTAAATTTACTATACGAAAGTATAGATTATATGCGTAAACTTTAAGTATTTACTTCAAAAGTGCTCAATACGTAGGTAGAGCTAGTTAGTAATTTATAAAATATATATGGCGATTAAGCTACACTGAATATTCTGCGTTTCATCCAACTATAGGATTCGTCAGGATAAGCCTGACGAATCCTATAGTTGGATGAAACGCAGATTATTCAGTGTAGCTTAATCGCCATATATATTTTATAAATTACTATATATATATATATATATATATATATATATATATATATATATAGTTAGTAATTTATAAAATATATATGGCGATTAAGCTACACTGAATATTCTGCGTTTCATATATATATATATATATACTAGCATTTCAGCCCGACGTTGCCGGGTGTTTGGAGGTGTATGCTGAGCAAAAAACAAAAAAACAAAAATAATGGTCAATATTTTTAGTTTTGTTCCCTATTATGACCCCTTAATATTTATTGTTTTGGGTTCAAATCAAGTTATTAAGTTAGATTAATATCCAAGGAACCTATATCTAAATTTAAAGTGTGTAGACCCAAAGTTGTCGGAGGAGTTTGGTAGAGCTCTCAAAGCCCCAATCGTTGAACTTCGACCCTGTAACAGCTACATTTCTGGCCGAAAACCAATCACATAGATTTTCCCAAATCTCAGTACCCCGTATATAAAATTTCGAGTCTGTAGACTAAAAGTTATTGCGTAGGGAAATGTACACAAAACACCACAGACAGACATACATACACATTCACTTTTATATATATAAATATATATATATATATATATATATATATATATATATATATATATATATATATATATAAAGTTTATGTGTTTATACGTAATTAAACCACTTGCCGTCTTACTTGGTAATTACATATGAATATATTCGCACTTCAATAGCTCAATAGTACGGTATACTATAGCTATATATATTTTCTTAAAGATTCCACTATTTACTCATTTTCAAAACGTTGTTCTTTTATTGGTAACACATTGCGTACTATTTGTGGGCTGTTAAACCTTTATAAAAAATGTATTTTGTAAGCGATGATGAGGCCCAAGTTGTGTACAGTTATAATTTATTAACTAATATATCCTTATATCCATACACATGAAGATGGAACAATTGTACACAAGGTGTTACCAATAAAATAAACAACATTTTGGAAATGAATAAATACTCATGTGGCTATTCCTATTACCGCGGTATCTTTAAGAATATATATATATATATATATATATATATATATATATATATATATATATATATATATATATTCTTCTACAGTTCTGAAAATAAATTAAATTCATGCTTTTTCAGAAAACGGCTTATTACTGTGCACCTAGGAAACTCGGAAGCATTTGACAGTCGTTTTTAAAGTTACAACAATATTAACTTAAAATAGAACATTTTATTCCAAGTCAAGAATAGTGGATGGTTACACATACATACATACATACATACATACATATATATATATATATATATATATATATATATATATATATATATATATATATATATATATACTTCATTGGCTCTATCAGTTTCTTCTCCTGCACCGAAAATGACCGAAGGATCGGTCGAAAATTTTGTGCTCTTGGAAAAAAACGTTTTTGTTTTTTTCCGAACACCTTATTGTATTCCTACACGTAAACAAATGAGACATAAACATTTATATAGTTTTCGTAATGATTATGTATATATATATATATATATATATATATATATATATATATATATATATATATAATAAATTCCACAAAAAAAATCATATATATATATATATATATATATATATATATATATATTCTTCTACAGTTACAGCTTGCCATAGTTTGAATATTTGAATTTTGTATCCTCCTAATTCCTTTATTCTTGGAACTGATTATTATGTAAATTTGGCATTATTGAGAAAGGCACTTTGATTTTGTTTTTGTTAAAAACTTTACTGTCCCTATGAGGGATTTTAAAGTTTGTTTTTAATTTTTTCAAATTTATATATATATATATATATATGTGTGTGTGTGTATTTGTGTGTGTGTTTGTGTGTTTTTGAAAATGCGTACTTTTAAGCATATTTTCTTTTCTTTAAGTATACAGCCATTTTAAAATCAAAAGCTCTACATTTAAGCATACATAAATTACAATAGAAAAATGCGAGCATGAAAAGTAATATTGTTAAGCTTAAACATGGAAAAGTAAATGGCTACCTGTTTAAACTGGAAAATAAAAAGAAAAGATATTCTAGTAAAAAATATAATAAATTTATAACTTGACATACTGCAGCATTAAGAATGGAATTAAAAAATTATTGCTGCAATATTTTAAGTTATAAATGTTTTAACTTTTTTACTAGAATATCTTGCTCTTTTCTTTTCCAGTTTTAATAATCTGTCCTTTTTCATGTTCAAGCTTAACCATATTACTTTTTATGCTCGCATTTTTTTATTGTAATCTATGCTTTTTCTTAGACTTCAAGTAAATTCACTTGTTGTTTGTTTAATTCTAGTCCTATTTTTTTGACACCATTAACACATATGTAATAACAATGTATGTCACTCCTCTGCTTTTAATAAAATCCTCCCAATTATCTTCCTTGCATGCTTTCATTCTCTCTGTTTCATTTGTTACTTCCCTTCGAATTAGTAGTAACAGTAATCGCCAATGGAAACCAGTCATAAAAGCGTCGCTTATCTCCTTATATATTTTTACGATTTTGAACACCAGACACGTTATCATAACTTTTGTTTTACTGAACGAATATTGAAATTTTGTCTCACAATATAGCTTAGAATGTGATATATGAGCGGTAATAATTGTTTGAAATTTGGTCGAGAAATGAGAGAGCGGTGAAGCTTGTAAGCAGTTCGAAATGAGAAAAACTGTAACCTTATCATATATTAAAACACTACCGTCTTTGAATAATATATATATATATATATATATATATATATATATATATATATATATATATATATATATATTTATTTATTTACCAGTGGTGAAAAAAAAACCGGACTAAAGTGCTCAATGTGTAGTCAGAGCAGTATATAGGAAATTTATTACTGTGAGTCCAGAATGAGTTTACAAATTGTTTCAACTAGAGGAAAATCCTCAAAGAGAGGAAAAATCCAACTAACATCATCAGAATTCATAGATGGACTAGGGCTTGATTAACTAAGGACTCAAATATTTTGGCGAAAAGCGGGAGGAGGCTAATGGGGCGATAATTTAGTGGGTCAGTTCTTTCACCAGAATTCTTGAAGACTGGTACCACAGAGGCGGTTTTCCAGCAGTCGGGAAAACAAGATTCGTTAAGGCATTTATTGTAAAGTTTGGACAGAACTGGAGCAACCTCGGCAGAGCAGTTTTTTTTAATAGCACAGCCGGGATGAGATCTGGTCCACATGCTTTTGAGGTGTCTAGGTTTTTTATAATAGCATGTACCTGAGAAGGGGTGATTTTCAAGTCGTCAAGTGAGGCGTCTGTTAGCAGAGGAAAATCAGGGAGTGAGTGGTGTACCGAGTTCAGTGTGGAGTTTGAGGCAAACCGACTGGCAAGCAGATTAGCCTTGTCAGTTGCCGTGCAAGCAACCTCATGATTGTTTGTTAGTGGGGGAATAATTGACTGTCCATTATTAACTACGCTGTTGTAGATTTTCCAAAAATCCCGGGTTCCTAATTTCTGTGCTTCGATGCGCTTTCTGGTGGTTTCAGAGTAATCAGTCTTAGCTGTGTCTATCACTCTCTTACAATTATTTCTAGCTTCTATAAACTTCTGTTTATTTGAACTGGACTTATGTCG
This sequence comes from Euprymna scolopes, assembly GCF_053919585.1. NCBI lineage: Eukaryota > Metazoa > Mollusca > Cephalopoda > Sepiida > Sepiolidae > Euprymna > Euprymna scolopes. Next base: position 31,686,182 of record NC_136504.1, read on the forward strand.
GTTAAATCTGCGGAACGCATGCTGCCTTTGACAAATGGCAGCTGCACACGCAGAAGTAAACCATTGGGGAGAGTGGGGCTTGCTATAGTATTTCCGTGCGGGAACATGTGCTTCAATAGCAGTTTTGAACCATTCAGTTGTCTCATTTGCACACTGTTCCGCTGGAAGATTAAAGATATTTTGCCATGGGGCATCTCTGATGAGCTCCCTGATGGCTTCCCAATCAGCCTTTTTGTAATACCTCGTTGTTTTGAGAAGTGGGTCTTCAGTTTTAGGGCGAGAATTTAGGCTGATTTCTACCATTATCACAGCGTGATCAGCATTCCCGAGTGGGCTGTGGGCATTTGTTGTACAGTCATTGGGAACCGTTGTCAGAAAGAGATCTAGAAGTGAGGCATGTTGATCGTGCTGGTCTGGGAAACGTGTCGGAAATGTAACCAACTGAGATAGGGAATGAGATATAGAGAAGCTATGAGTTGCGCTACCAGCTACGTCTGTGTGATTTGAGAATCCTAGCCAGTTACTGTGGTGGACATTGAAGTCACTAAATACATGTATTTGTGCGCTAGTATCGAGGGAGAGTGCTATATCTATGCTGTCTGAGACTTTGTTTATTAGGGTACAGTCTTGGTTTGAGGGAGAGCGGTAGAGA
>NC_136504.1:31689333-31789333 GCF_053919585.1 Euprymna scolopes
AATATTGTTTCGGGGATGGGTATATTTGCCGATGACACCACTCTCTATAACAGATATGAGGGGAAAACAAATGAACACATATCCAAGAAAATGGCAGAAACACTAGAGGACGACCTCCAATCCGTAGTGGAATGGGGACAAAATGGTTGGTCACATTCAATGCTGTTAAGACTAAGCTTGTTTCCTTCAATAACTACAAAAAACCTTTTCTACCACCAATAGCAATGGCCAAGAACACATTGCCTGAAAGTACTTCTTTTAAACTCCTCGGCCTAACGTTTACAGGGAATATGAACTGGAATAGATACATTGAGAGCATTGCCAAGGCTGCTGCAAGGAAGGTTGGCTCCCTCTACCGTGCTAGAAAACTACTTACGCCTGCCAGTATCCTATACCTTTATAAGGCAACCATTCGCCCATGTATGGAGTACTGTTGTCACATCTGGGCTGGTGCATCTGCTGCTTGTCTCTCGCTCCTGGACAGGGTTCAAAAAAGAGTCGCCAACCTGATAGGTCCTGAACTGTCATCTAGGCTTCAACCTCTGTCCCATCGACGAGATGTTGCATCCCTCTGCCTGTTCTACAAATACTTTAATGGTGAATACTCTGACGAACTGCAAACACTTGTACCTCCCCGACGGTACTACCCCCGACAAACCCGACAAGCTACTAAGTCCCATCCCTTTACAGTAGAGATCCCTAGGTACAAGAAAGCCTTTTACTCCAATAGTTTCTTCCCCAGAACTGCGGGTCTTTGGAACTCCCTTCCGGGATTCTGCTTTCCCAACTGCAATGATATGCAGAAGTTCAAGTGTAATGTTAACAAACATCTTTCTACTCTTCTCCCCTCATAATGGCCCCGCTAATTAATTCCCTAATAGTAGCTCCCTGCTTCAAAGTGGCACTGTTCCTTGTTTGGGGTGAATATTGAATAATAAAAATATATGTATATATATATATATATATATATATATATATATATATATATATATATATATATATATATATATACTAGACTACCGAACGGTTTAATTTTGTAAAAGAAACGATTGGTAACACGGAAAAAACTTTGGAAGTTGGAATATAGCAAATAGTTGATTTAATGAAATAGTCATATATATATATATATATATATATATATACATATATATATGTATATATATACACATACACACATATATATATTATATATATATATATGACTATTTCATTTAATCAACTATTGCATTTAAGCAAATAGTTGATTAAATGAAATAGTTATACATATATATATATACATATATATATATATATATATATATATATATATATATATATATGACTATTTCATTTAATCAACTATTTGCTATATTCCAACTTTCAAAGTATTTTCCGTGTTACCAATCGTTTCTTTTACAAAATTAGAACATTTCGTACATTTTACAGATCTCTTAACTTACGGTTGCCTATAGGCATTATAGTGACTTTATTTATGTTCCATATTCCTTTCAGTAATTTTTCAAGTTCCGTTAATTTTCTTCGCTTTTATGCACCTTTCGTCATTACTCCCCCGTCTACGATTTTATATTTTTCTTCTTTTTAACTATTATGAGGTCCGCTCTTCTTGATTGAACAAATTTGAATCTGCTTGTAGATGTTTTCATAGGAGATATTGTCATTTTCGATTTCGAGCATTTTCTATTGTTTGCGTCACCACCATTTGTTTGCATACAGTCATTTGCATAGTTCCCAGTGTACTCCCCTCCCCTAACGAAATCGTATCTGTATTTTTATTGTTTTGGTGATATTTTTTTTTAATTCTCTTATTATGTTATTTATCTTTTAAATGCTTTGTCCATAGGATTTACGTTTACTGTTTTCCTGGGATTTATATATTTTAGTTTGGATGTAGTATATACTAATTGGTGAATACTATACACTAACTGAAAACTGAAGGAATATACTTCAAATTTGAAGTCGTTTCTTCCTTTCGATTTTAAATTCATAGACTGTCAATAAAACTTATACGTTTTGGTTGGCGTCGACCATTTTATTCTGACAATAACAATGAAACGTGACCTACCACCACACACAACGTCAACAAGAAATAAAAAAAGGTGTAAAATATATTAAAAAAAAATAACACAAGAAAAAATAATGAAAAAAAGAAATAATTATATTTCCAAAATGTGGCGATATTACTAGACAAAAGAAAAATAAGAGAAGCACACATAGACGTAGGAAATAATAGGACATTATAGTATACGAGATGTTTTCAACGTTTCTAGCATTGACACTTTTATTAACATTACACACATGAAACTATAGTCTCCTTCACAGTAATCCTCTCCAGAATCAATGCACTTGTTGCACCATTCCTAATCCATTTTTAATGCCCCATGGAAGCCCTTTAATTTGAGCGTATCGATAACCCTTTTTATCTCCTCAAGTATATCATAACTACATCTTTAAAGGTTTACTTAAAAATCACAGGGAGCAAGGTCTGGACTATAGAGAGGGCGAAGAAATGTCTTGATGGTCATCTTGATCATAACAGCACTTCCTTTATTATCATCTTCGAGTGCCCTTAGGATAAACTTCCCGCAAATCTTCCGCATCTTCAAATCTTCAAATAATTGTATCTACAGTCCCAATACTATCATCAAACAGTCAAATTATTATCTCTATAGACGATCTTTATCCGTGAAATGTTTTATGTGGCCAATCAATCTGGTGTTCTGACTTTCTTACTCCTCCCACAGCTCTCATCATTCCTCATAGATTCCCTACCTTCCTTGACTCCCTTATATCACTCAAACACTAATGAGCAATTCATGTAAGATTGTTCAAAAGCAGTCTGAAACATTCCACACGTTTCTGTGGTCTTTATTCCAGGTTTAAAACAGAATTTTATTGCATATCGTCGTTCTAAATTGTACTCCCGTCCAGATTGCACTTTTAAAATTCACCAACTGTGACAATCAGGCTTAAGTAGTGTGTATTCTAATTACTGTTGTAGCTGTTCATTTGAACCGAAAATTATAAAAAAGATAAGATTTATATCAATAACATACTGAATTATAAAGAGTTTACGATGAATTTAAATGGCTGTACAAAAAAGTCTGGAAACTTATTGAAAGCACCTCGTATTTATATATATAAAAAATAGAAAATATTATGAAGAATAGAAAATGGAAAAAAAGATTAAACTGTTGAAGCGGTTATCTAGAAAAAAAAGAGAAACAAAAGTTTTTCGACCCAAACACGCGATGTATACATGTTGCAATAAAAATGTTAATCTGTCAAACAGATTTATTATTTTTGCGATTTTTTGCTAAACAATAAGTCACACAAGCCACAACTAAGCTGATGAGGCTACAGTTTTCAGGGCGTCGTTCATTTTGTGGTTTTGTTTGATCAGAAGATGTTTCTCGGGTACGTTGAACTCTTGTGCTGCTTGGAAGAAAAGATAAAAAACAAGAAAATGGACATCCGGGATGTGAAAACTTTGTATTCAAGGGAAAACTTGTATTTTTCTTTTTGCTTAAATGTTTTATCCTGTGCTGTAATAAATGTATATTGTTATTGTATCCTCGAAATATATTTGTAATGACTGCATATTTTTGTTGTTATATCAGGGTTGTACGCGTTAAACAAAATTAATTAAATTAAACAAAAAAAAAATAGATTAGAAAGATAAAACAGGATTAAAAAGGCTGATTGCTTTGTTTTACGGCATATCAGCCCTTTACGAGTCATTTAATGCCGAATCTAATTATTTTATAAATAGTACTCATATTGCATTCAATTATTTTGTAGGAGGTTTTTATTCTTCAAGCACTTTAAATCTTCAATTGCTAGATTTTAGTGTTTGGTTTGGTTGTTTTATAGTAGATTTTATCGTTCTTATCCCCTGCCCTGCAGAACATGAATGTGTTTTGAAATGGGTGATGGAAAAGGGTTACAGTAATAATGTTTGGCACATTTAACGGTAGGGAGCCAGTCAGGAAGTTGGAGAGATAGAAAGTGAAAGTGGAAATGGGAAGAAGGAAAAGTGTGTGTGTGGGGGGGAAGGGTTTTTTTGCACTTTTTTTTTGTTTTGCAGAACATAATTAAGGTGTGTAAAATATTAGAAGCTAACGGGGATAAAAAGGGGATGTGTTATGTAGTAATACACTATTCTATTATCTCGAGAGTAGTAATGCCATTTTGACACCTTAGCTGCATCTTTTCCCGCTGCCACCGGACTAAAACGTTTTCCACATATCTTAATATTCTATATACAAAATGTCAAGTCTTTAGATCAAATATATGCATACACACAGGCGACAAAAAGAAAGTCCGCACTTGTGATTTTTTCTCAATTTTCTAAAGCTAAATTTAATATAACTGTTAAAACAAACTATACCTCATTTGATTGGCTTTTTAGTCTTCTATAATTTTACCTTTGACTTTTAATTGAAATATTCTAGTGTTCGCGTCAATTAAAAAAAATAACTTCAAATTGAGGAGGCAAAAAGAAAGTCCGCACAATGGAAAATTGTAATTTAAATGTAACTTTAGGACATTGATGCAACAAAAACACATCAGGAACACAATGAACTAGTTAATATTTAGTACCATAGAATTTCTGCAATTTGACAGCCTGAAATCTTTTGGGAATTCCTTGAATTAGACTGCAGCAATACTTCGGAGAAAGGGCATCGTACGTTTCTTGAATTTTTGTCCAAGTTCTTACAAATTTGAAATTTTATCATTGCATAACTGTTGCTTGATGTAGTGCCATGCGTTTTCGATAGGATTGAGGCATGAAGATTGTGCAGGCCAATCCAAACATGGAATATCATGCTCTTCTAGGAACCTCTTCATATTGCCACCTGTGTGAATGGGAACATTATCCTGCATGAAGAGTGGATTATCATCCACATTCCGACCAAAGTCGGGTAGGAAATGCTCAGTCAACATATTAATGTATTTGGTCGAATTAATTCGACCTTGAAAGCGAACTTTAGGCCCTGTATCATCGGTACTAATAATGCCCCACACCAAAACCGAACCTCCATCACCTTGCAGCGTTGAAACTGAGCACCTAGAAATAAATTCTTCGTCTTTCCGTCGACGGATGGAGTGCCTACACTCACTTCCTAGCCTATTGAACATGTTTTCGTCGCTAAAAAGCACCTTTTACCAATAGTCATGATCTTTATTGCATCTGAGAAAGTCCAGACGGCGCGTTTTGTTCTTTACAGAAATCATTGGCTTGCGTTTTGCAACATATCCTCGCAAATTAAATTCCTTTAATCAGTTCTTGACAGTAGAAAGAGAACACTTTTTAACAAGATAGCACTGTTGTTGGATTTGGGGAACCGTTTCAAATCTGTTTCTTAGGCTGCGGACTTGATAGCATTGTCTTCTCTGTTTGAAGTAGCTCTAGTACAACCATTTTTATGGGACATCACGAACACTGCCGGTGTTTTGGTGCTTTTGACCAGTCTTTCGTATCATTTTCTCATTACATTTCTATCTGCGGCCGATTTTAAATAAACCAGAAAGGTGGAGATTAAGGAGCTCCTGACGATCACTAATAGAAAGTCGTGGCATATGGACTAAATGTTACGTTGTATAACCTGGAACAAGAACAATTACGATTAGAGATGCATGTTGTTGGTAGATATTTTAAACTGAGTGTGGATCAATAATTTAAGCTGGTTTAAAGCGAATTTGTTGCTGTGGACTTTCTTTTTGTCTCCTCACTTTAAAGTTATTTTATTTTAATTAACATGAACACTAGAATATTTCAATTAAAAGTCAAATATAAACAGGTAAAATTATAGCAGAATAAAAGGCGAATAAAATAAGGTATAGGATGTTTAAACAGTTACATTAAATTTAGCATAAATATTTTAGTTTTTGAAAAAATTACAAGTGCGGACATTCTTTGAGCCGACACTATATATATATATATATATATATATATATATATATATATATATATATATATATACATAATACTCCTCTTTTTTCGCTACCTTCTTTTCCTCTTATACATTATTTTCCTGGTAATTATAAATGTCCCCATTTTCATTATATATATATATATATATATATATATATATATACAATACACTCACACACACATATATATAAATGTATGTATATATATATATATATATATATATATATATATATATATATGTATATATAAGGAAAGTTCGTTTCTCTAATATTTTTATTTATAAATTTTAATCTTACAAACTGCCTGTTTAATATTCGTCGGTGTTTGAAAATGTTATCATAAAAGTCAATTTCGAATGTTTATATTTCTTACCTGTTTCTCTATGTTATTATTTCCCGCTCATATTTTAGTTCGACAATCAGTTACTTTTTCTGTTTTTTTAACAGCTTTTTGTTTTATTTTTTAAAAATTAGACTGATTTTCAGACACTCCTGTTTTTTTTCTGCTTATTTAATCACTCTCATTTGAGGACAATATGTTATTCGATGGGTCACATTTTTAAGACTCACAAACACATATATACGTATATATAAAATAAATGAAAAAAAACCCCAGCTATATTCCAAATTGCAAGATGTTATTCATCTCACGATTAATTTTTTAAAAATATTTCAAAACGTTTACTCTTTTACAAAACCTGTTTCGCCGTGCAGAAACAATCATATTATTATTATGTCTATTTGTAATATTTTTCGCACAGACACAGCAGAAAAAAAGGAACTTTTAACTAAAAGAAAATCATTAAAACGATTAGGCATTATTACATTAATTAAAAAAATATCGGAAGAATTGTTGCATTATAATTAGAAACGTGACAACAGAATATTCTTTTAATTGTTGTCACTCTCGAGTATATATCCGGGACAGTTGGACCCCGTTAATCCACTTTAAACCACATCACTATATAAAATCATATAAGACATCAACGGATACACACTCGAAAGTCAAAACAGTGAAAATAATATGCTGTTGTCCTAACCCGGGTTATAATATTAAATCCATGAAAATCAAACATGGATCTAATATAATAAATCATTCGTCAATATCCGCAGCAGAGTGATGAAACTTCCAGGTCAGGAATGCATAAGTTCAGTCCTCATAAGAATACAGTATACAACAATCTCTGATCCATTCGAGCGGAATAAAAATAGGTAGCCTTACTTTTGAAACGCCCCCTTAATATATAGTGTTTAAATATACTGTAAATCAATTTGCAAATGTTTAATGTAAATTGCAAAATAGTATTCCACTTTGTATTTCTAATGATGTCGGTTTTCTCGAAACTTTAATTAAATTTTAATAAATCCTTAAAATATTGGTTTTTGTCTTTCTAATCGGATTTACATTTTATCGCAAATACAAATAACGTTTTTGTTTTTTTGTATCATTTCAATCGTTCGAAATATTGTTCTCAACTTGGTTGTTGGCCGATGTAAGCTCCTACTGTCTTCAGGTGTGTTCACACGAGATGTTAGTGACAGTCGAAGGTTACATCGGCCGAAACGTTGTAAGAAAATTAACGAAGATGAGAACAGTAGCCTGAACAATCCAAATAGTAGAAAAAACTAATTGTCAATCCTCATCTCAAAAATATAAAAACATCATGCAAAAATAAAAAAGAAATAAATAAAAACGGAACAGACTCGGATTTATTAAAAAAAAAACAAAAAAACTTTTGATGAAATGAAAAACTCATGGTGATAATGCCCAAACATACGACCTTGTAAAACGCTGGCATCGAGAATTCAAACATGGCCGGAAGTCGGTTCCCTTCTGTCATTGATGAGGCATCTGTCCGTCAAGTTGAGGCTGCCATTTTGGAATACCGGCGCATTACTTTTCGCCAAATACCCCAAGATGTCAAGTTTAGTACAGGATCTGTTGAAACTATCATTCATGACCATTTGCATATGCATAAACCGTCTGCCAGATGGATTCCCAAGTTGCTCACACCATTCCAGAACCGATAACGTGTCGAGAGCTCGAGGGTGAATTTGGAGATGTGCCAAGAAGATGAGTCAAAGTTTTTCAAAAGACTGATTACACAGGATCAAAACTGGGTCCATCACTATGATCCAGAGATCAAAGCCCATTCAACGCAGTGGAAGAACTTGGACTCACCACCTCCAAAGAAGGCAAGAGTGCAGCCCTCCGCTGGCAAGGTCATGCTCACAATCTCCTGGGACCAGGACGGAATAGTGATGATAGATTTCCTGGCAAAGGGTACCACAATTACAGGAGCCAATTATGCTTCACTTTTGAGGAAATTAAGGGAAGCTATGAAAATCAAGAGGTGGGGCAAGACCAGCAAAACGCGCCGGTCCACAACTCGCATGTCGCCAGATCAGTAGCACGGGCGTGTTGTTATTAAATCCTTCCCCATCCTTCCTACTCTCCTTACCTTGCACACTCTGACTTTCACCTCTTTCCAGCCATGGAGTTGTTGTTGAAAGGAAAGCGTTTCCCAGGTGATGCAGCCTTGATTTCTGAAGTCACGTCGTGGTTGGAGGACCAACCTGGGATGTTCTGTAAAACGGTCTCCAGAGCTGCATCAAACGATGGGAGAAATGCATAACTCTGGATGGTTCCTATGTAGAGAAAGGCTAATAACTGTGCCAAGTTTCGTTGCTCTACTGCTATAAGAAGTGGGTCAGGGCCATTACTTATTGCACGCTAATCGTACGTCCAATGTGAATTCACATCGCAGGTTACATCGGCCGAAATATTGTGAGAAAAAACCAAGATGAGAACAATAGTGCGAACAATCCAAATAATACAAAATCCATTGCCAATCCTCATTTCAAAAATATATAAATATGATATAATCTATAAAATTATAAAAATCTGTGTACCGTCAGATTGCCCTGGCTTTCATATTGTCTATAAAAATCATTGTTGTCATTGATAGCAACTTGCATTCAATAATATGTATTCTCAATTCTACAGTTAGATCACTGAGTACAACTAAACTCCAGTCTTTGCTTATCTTGGAGACATAATTTCAATCATGAAACTATGCTTAATTTTGTTTTACTTTTCACTTTAGCCGATGACACTAAAATCATATATTTTTAGTTTTGAAATCATGACTATATATATTAGGTACAATATAATATGTAATCATTGACTCTATAATAATAAATATGAAATATTCGCAAACTAAAATATAATATTTAAGTGTATATTACCACTGGACAACGCCCGGGTGGCTCTGCTAGTAAAGTTATAAACTTTTATTGTTAACGTAGACTTTATAAATTGTCTGTAGATAAAAACAATATGTTATCTAATGATGTGGTCTATAAATATAAAAGCGAAAATGTATGTATGTATGTGTGTATGTGTGTGTTCGCTTTTTCTGTATGTCTACAAAAGGCTTTTTTTCAGAGAAGCGGTCGGTCGCTTCACAACTTTTTAAAACTTTTTATATCACATATAAATCGGGATATCTCATAGTTAACAACGAAGCTCGCCTGTCTATTTAATTTGCTCGATTTCGGGAAGATAAATATTCAACATTTGTCGCTCACCGCATGTGGGTTAGTCTTTTTCCTATAATATATTGGGAAAAATAAAAATCCCGCAGTCAAACTTGACCTCATTAACTCATTAAAACGGGCATCTGCCAAATCCAAGTAATTAAATAAATTCAAACGTGTTTCCTTTAGCATCTCGCAGTGGGGCAATGGTTAACGTCGCGCGTTTTTTTATTCACACTTTAATTTACAACTTTGCCTCAAGGGTTCGGGTTCGATCCTCATACTTACCTAACTAAACATTTTTTACCCCCTCCACCCCCGGAGTTTCCACACACACCTCCAAACACCCGAGAAATGCCGGGTACCTCTCACTAGTTCAATATAAAGTATTATCTAATTTTCGCTAAAAATGTTATTGCCAATTTAAACATGGCCGATAAGCAAAAAGCCCGACAGACAGAGCTTCTTATAGAGGTATAAGTTCCAACTTTTAAAAAAATGAATACTTGAATTATGTTATAATCATAACCATGCAAAACCTTTTTGAACAAGTATAAAAGCAAGCGTTTAAAAATACTAATTAACATCTAAGTGATTCTCGGTGGGCGGATGCCTCTTTGCTAGGATAGCCTTAGTTCGTCACGTTATGCCAAATTGTCAAACAAAAGCATTAATCCTTATGGCTGTTGCGATAATTGACACGAAACGATGGTGCAATTCTGATGCTTTGCCTCCACATTTATTTTTCACAAAAGGAGCTTGGTTGCTTCAGGCGTCATGTCAGCCATTTTTCACTTTCACATTTGTGAAATAATTGCTTTATGAAGTTGAGTGTAGAAACAGTTTTTGATTGATCAAGATGATTCATTCTCTGAGGATGACAGAGAATTAGCATTCGTGTCAGCAGTTATCAGCAGGTTCCTTTGAAAATATTCCATACCTTTAAGGTCTGTATAATGACTCCCTTGATAAACTCATTTAATTCTAGTTCTAGAGGTGTATTCTTCGGTTGAATGGAAAATCAGTAAGATTTAATGCCAAATCCAGCAACTCATGTTCGAGCCTAGCTTATTATATATATATGATTTATCTCCAGTGATAATTGTCCACTACCAAGTTTAGTTGAGATCATGTATTAGATTTTATTTAAATCTTAGCGGTTTCTATGTCCACACTCAGTTAAAAGTTTATATCTAATTAAATATAGGGCTGGCAACTAAGACTTGCCGTTTATTTTATAAATAAATTGTTTTTTCAAAATTTATTTGTCAGATATTATCAATTTTGGCTTTGGTTCAAGTTATTTCAATTTATTTATTTTCAGGTCATGAAAATGAGAAAAAGTTGTGAACGCGAATTAAGAATACATCATTGATTAAATAGTTGTTAGTTCCAATTTTACTTTTATAAAATACTAGCATTTCATCCAGGCGTTGCCCGGGAGTTTGGAGGTGTATGTTGAGAAAAATAACAGTAAACTTTTTTAAATTTTGACCCCTATTATGAACCCTTAATATTGATTGTTTGGGACTCAAATCATGTTAAGTTAGATCCATGTCAGAGGTACCTATATCCAACATTTCAAGTGTTTAGACCAAAAATTTGCGGAGGATTGGTAGACTTCTCAAAGGTCAAGTCATTGAACTTTAACAGCTTTAACAGTAAAATTCTGGCCGAACACGGGTTACAAAGATTTTCCCAAATCTCAGTACCCTGTATATCAAATTTCGAGTCTGTAGACTTAAAATTGACAGAGTCATTGCGTTGAAAAATGTACACACACAGACACGTTCATTTTATATACACACACACACACCCACACACACACACACACATATATATATATATATATTAATATGTGTGTGTGTATATATATACTAGCATTTCAGCCCGGGTGTTTTGAATTGTATGCTGAGCAAAAAAGAAAACAAAAAGGTCAATTTTTTAAAACTTTGATCCCTATTATGACCCCTTGACATTTATTTTTTTGGGTTCAAACTGAGTTATTAAGTTAGATCCATGTCCAAGGAACCTATATCTAAAAGTTCAAGTGTTTAAACCGAAAATTGTCGGAGGAGTTTGGTAGAGTTCTCAAAGATCAAATCGTTGAACTTTGACCCTTTTATCGCCAAATATCTGGCCGAAAACCGATCCCCTCGATTTCCCCAAATCTCAGTACCTGTATATCAAATTTCGAGTCTGTAGACTTAACATTGACAGAGTTATTGGGTAGGGAAATGTACAAACACAGACACACAGATACACAGACAGACAGACAGACACTTTCACTTTTATAGATATGTATGCATTTTAGCCCGGCGTTGCCCGGGTATTTGGATGTGTATGTTGAGCCAAAAAAAAAAAAAGCGGTCGATTTTTTAAAACTTTTACCCCCATAATGACCCCTTAATATTTATTGTTTTGCGCTCAAATCAAGTTATTAAGTTAGAACCATGGCCAGGGCACTATATCTAAATTGTAAACTGTTTAGACTCCAAATTGTCGAAGGAGTTTTGTAGAGTGCTCAAAGGTCAAATCGTTAAATTTTGACCCTTTAATCGCTAAATTTCTGGTCGATAACCGATCACATCGATTTCTCGAAATCTCAATAACCTGTATATCAAATTTCGAGTCTATAGACTTACAATTGACAGAGTTATTGTGTATGGAAATGTACACACAGAGACACTTTCACTGTTATAGATGTATAGATAGATAGATTTAAAACAGCGGCAAGAACTTCGTTGCCAACCCAATATAGCTATCAATGCTCCAATAATTTTTGTTATATCATATTAAATAAAGCAACTTTTTTCTATTTATTTAAAAAGAAAATACAACATTGTTACATATGGGTCGTGGAATTGCATTTATTTTAATTAATTCCCTATTAGTTTTTCGGTTTTCATATGGGATGGTCACCTTTAGTTAACTATTACGTGTAATTATATTCATGAAGATATTCTACATGATTTATATTTGCGTAATATTTGTGTAAAAATTTATAGTAAGCACAAACCCTTTCTGTATATATTTATCTATACATATATATATTTGTTTAAAAATTTTGCCTACCAAACTTCTCTATCAGATCTTGGTCTACAAACATGAAAATTAATATATAGGGTATACAAATACATGTGAAACTTTATATTTGGGTTTTAGCCGTGGAAAATCGGTGCAAAAGAGTGAAAAAAAATGGAATTTGCCAGGTGAACGACGGCATTAGGAATATGCATGCATAATGTAATAGCTATTGATTTATGTTTAAATTTTTCGTTGCGCAACAAACATGTCTTCATAGGTCAGGCATTAACTTCAAGGGAAAAATTAAATCATAAGCTAAACTATTTGGTTTCGGATTCTCAGTGGTGGCGCACGAGTAATTTTTTAAAAAATCTTTTTTAATCATTACAATATATTCGGTCCAATATAAGATAATAATAAATACGAAATCTACATTAATAAAAATATCATATTTAAGCGTACTTCCGACCGTGAAATGCCGTGCGACTTAATAGTAAAGGTATATAATACAACTTAGCATACATCATTTATTACATTAAATTATGTAATGATAGTTTCCGTTGTCTATGTTTTAGTTGAGTTCTAATTAGATTTTAATTTAATTGTAATGTTCTCTGTATTAACTTAGTTTGAAAGAAAGTTGTTCTTGAAGTCTATATACCAAATCAAAAACAAAATTAAGTAAATCAGTTGTTATTTGTTTGTGTGTATTTTTAAGCTCAGCTAAATATTAGCATATTATTACTTTTAATTCCATTTTAATTTTAGGTTCAGATACATAGTGACTAATTTAAAAGTAGCCCGCAATATGTAGTAGAGAGGAGGGACAGTCTTTTATTCTTTAAATTACCTGTAGCATTGTTTAAATTACCTGTAGCATTGTTTAAATTACCTGTAGCATTGTTTAAATTATTTTTAGTATTGTTTAAGTTATCTGAAGCATTGTTTAAATTATATGTAGTATAGTTAAAATTATCTTTAGTATGGTTGTAGTAATCTGAAGCATTGTTTAAATTACATGTAGCACTGTTTACATTATCTGTAGTATTTTTAAATTATCTGTAGTATTTTAAATTATCTGTAGTATTGTTTAAATAATCTATAGCATTGTTTAACTTACCTGTAGCATTGTTAAAATTATCTGTAGTATTGTTTAAATTACGTGTAGCATTGTTTAAATAATCTGAAGCATTGTTTAAATTATCTGTAGCATTGTTTTAATTATCTGTAGTATTGTTTAAATTATCTGAAGTATTGTTAAAATAATCAGTAGTATTGCTTAAATTACATGTAGTATTGTTTAAATTATCTTTAGTATTGTTTACATTATCTATATAATTGTTTAAATTACCTGTAGCATTGTTTAAAATATATGTAATATTGTTTAAATTACTTGTAGTATTGTTTAAATTTTCTGTAGTATTGTTTAAGTTATCTTAAGTAGTGTTAAATTTTCTGTACTATTTTTACATTATCTGTATTACTGTTTAAATAATCTGTAGTATTGCTTAAATTATGTGTAGTATTGTTAAAACAATCTGTAGTATTGTTAAAAATATCTGTAGTATTGTTAAAATTATATGTAGTATTGTAAAATTATCTGTAGTATTGTTTAACTCATTTATAGTATTGTTTACATGACCTGCAGTATTGTTTAAATTATCTGTAGTATTGTTTAAATTATGTGTAGTATTGTTTAAATATCCTGTAGTGTTGTTTAAATTATCTGTAGTATTGTTAAAATTATCCTTAGTATTGTATAAATTATCCGTATTATTGTTTAGATTGTCTGTAGTATTGTTTAAATTATATGTAGTATTGATTTAAATTATATGTAGTATTGTTTAAATTACATGTATTATTGTAAAAATTATCGTAGTATTCTTAAAATTATTTGTAGTATTGGTTAAATTATCTGTAGTATTAAAAATCTATCGTAGTATTGTTTAAATTAATTTCAGTATTGTGAGAATTATGTGTAGTATTGTTTAAATAATCTGTAGTATTGTTTAAATTATCTGTAGTATTGTTTTAATTATCTGTAGTATTGTTAAAATTATCTGTGGTATTGTTTAAATCATTGATAGTATTGTTCCAAATACCTGCAGTATTGTTCAAATTATCTGCATTATTGTTTAAATTATGTGTGGTATGGTATAAATGATCTGTATTATTCTTTAAATTATCTGTAGTATTGTTACAATTATCTGTAATATTATATAAATTATATGTAGTATTGTTTAAATTGTCGGTAGTATTGTTTAACTTATATGTAATATTGTTTTAATAATCTGTAGTATTGTAAAAATTATCGTAGTGTTCTTTAAATAACTTGTAGTATTTTTTAAATTATCTGTAGTATTGGTCAAATAATCTGTAGTATTGTTTAAATTACCTGTAGTATTGTTTAAATTATCTGAGGTATTGTGTAAATTATCTGTAGTATTGTGTAAATAACCTGTAGTATTGTTTAACCTATCTATAGTATGTTTGAATTATCTATACCATTGTATTAATTACCTGCAGCATTGTACAAATTATCTGTAGTATTATTTAAATTATCGTAGTATTGTTAAATTATCCGAAGCATTGTATAAATTACCTGTAGTATTGTTTATATTATCTATAGCATTGTGTAAATTATCTGTAGTATTGTTTAAATTACCTGTAGAATTGTTTAAATTACCTGAGGTATTGTTTTAATTGTCGGTAGTATTGTTTTAATCATCTGTAGCATTGCATAACATTACCTGTAGTATTGTTTACATTATTTGTAGTATTGTTTAAATTATCTGTAGTATTGTTTAAATTATCTGTAGTATTGTTTAAACTAACTGTAGTATTGTTTAAACTATCTGAAGTATTGTTTAAATAACCTGTAGTATTGGTTAAAGTATCTGTAGTATTGTTTAAATTATCGGAAGTATTGTTATAAATAAGCAGTAGTATGTTTTAAATTACCTGTAGTATTGTTTTAATTACCGGTAGAATTGTTTATATTATCAGTAGTATTGTTGTAATTATATGTAGTATTGTACATATTATCCGTAGTATTGTTTAAATTACATGTAGTATTGTTTTAATTTCTGTAGTATTGATTAAATAATCTGTAATATTGTGTTAATTACCTGTAGCATTGTTTTAACTACCTTTAGTAATTTTTAAATTATCCGTAGTATTGTTTAAATTATCCGTAATATTGTTAACATTACCTGTAGTATTGTTTAAATTACCCGTAGTATTTTGTAAATAATCAGTAGTATTGATTAAATAATCTGTAGTATAGTTTTAATTACATGTAGTAATTTTAAAATTACCTGTAGTAGTGTTTAAATTACCTGTAGTATTGTTGTACTTATCTTATATTTTAAATAGTTGTAGTATTGTTTTAATTTTCTGTGGTATTGTTTTAACTATATGCAGTATTGTTCAAATTACCTGTAGTATTGGTTAACTTATCTAAAGTATTGTTTAAGTTATCTGTAGTTATTTTTCAAATTACCTGTAGTATTGTTTAAATTATCTGTAGTATTGTTTAAATTATCCGTAGTATTGTTTAAATTATGTTTAGCATTATTTTAACTTCCCGTAGTATTGATTAAATTATTGGTAGTATTGTTAAAATCACCTGTAGTATTGTTTAAATTACCTGTAGTATTGCTTAAATTATCTGTAGTATAGTTTTAATAATCTGTAGTATTGTTTAAATTATCTTTAGTATTGTTTAAATCACATGTAATATTGTTTACATGTTTTTAAGTATTGTTTAAATCATCTGTAGTATTGTTTAAATTACCTGTAGTATTGTTTACATTATCTGTAGCATTGTTTTAATTATCTGTAGCATTGTTTTAATTACCTGTAGTATTGTTTTAATTATCTGTAATATTGTATAAATTATCCGTAGTATCGTTTAAATTATCAGTATTATTGTTTTAATTATCTCTAGTATTGTTTAAATTATCTGTAATATTGTAAAATTTATCGTAATATTGTTTAAATTACTTGTAGTATTGTTTAAATTATCTGTAGTATTTGTCGAATAATCTGTAGTATTGTTTAATTAACCTGTAGCATCGTTTAAATTATCTGAGGTATTGTTTAAATTATCTGTAGTATTGTTTAAATTTCCTGTAGCATTCTTTAACCTATCTGTAGTATTGTAATAATTACCTGTAGCATTGTACACATTATCTGTAGTATTGTTTAAATTATCGTAGTATTGTGTAAATTAACCGTACCATTGTTTGAATTACCCGTAGTGTTGTTTAAATTATATATAGCATTTTTTAAATTATCTGTAGTATTGTTTAAATGGCCTGTATTATTGGTTAAATACCCTGTAGCATTGTTTAAATTACCTGTGGTATTGTTAAAATAACTTGCAGTTTTGTTTAAATTATTTGTAGTATTGTTTAAATTACCTGTAGTATTGTTTAAACTAACTCTACTATTGTTTATATTATCTGTAGTATTGTTGAAATGACCTGTAGTATTGGTAAATACCCTGTAGTATTGTTTAAATTACCGGTATATTGTTTTAATTATCCGTAGTGTTCTTTAAATTACCTGTAGTATTGTTAACACTATCTGTAGTATTGTTTTAATAATCCGTAGTATTGTTTAGATTATCTTAAGTATTGTGTAAATTACATGTAGTATTGTTTAAATTATCTGTAGTATTGTTTAAGTTATTTGTAGTATTGTTTAAATTACCTGTAGTATTGTTTAAATAACCTGTAGTATTGTTTAAATAATCTGTAGCATTGTTTTAATTACCTGCAGTATGGTTTAAATTACCTGTAGTATTGTATAAATTATCTTTAGCATTGTTTTAATAACATGTAGTATTGTTTAAATTATCTGTAGTATTGTTTAAATAATCTGTAGTATTGTTTAAATTACCTGTAGTATTGTGTAAATTATCTGTAGCATTGTTTTAATTACATGTAGTATTGTTTTAATTATCTTTAGTATTGTTTAAATTACCTGTAGTATTGGTTAAGTTTCCAGTTGTATTGGGTAAATTATCAGTAGTATTGTTTAAATCATCTGTAGTATTGTTTAAGTTATCTGTAATATTGTTTAAATTATCTGTAGTATTGTTTAAATTATCAGTAGTATTGTTTAAATCATCTGTAGTATTGTTTAAATTATCTGTAGTATTGTTTAAATTATCCGTAGTATTGTTTTAATTATCTGTAGTATTGTATAAATTATCTATAGTGTTGTTTAAATAATCTGTAGTGTTGTTCAAATTATCTGTAGTATTGTTGTAATTATCTGTAGTATTGTTTAAGTTATCTGTATTAGTGTTAAAATTATCTGTGGTATTTTTAAATTATCTGTGGTATTGTTTAAATTATTTGTATTATTGTTAAGATAATCTGTAGTATTGCTTAAATTTTCTGTAGTATTGTTTAAATTATCTGTAGTGTTGTTTAAATAATCTGTAGTATTGTTTAAATTATCGGTAGTATTGTTTTAATTATCTGTAGTATTGTATAAATTATCTGTAGTATTGTTTAAATTATCTGTAGTGTTGTTTAAATTATCTGTAGTGTTGTTTAAATAATCAGTAGTGTTGTTTAAACAATATGTAGTATTGTTCAAATTATCTGTAGTATTGTTGTAATTATCTGTAGTATTGTATAAATTATCTGTACTATTAAAATTGTCTGTAGCATGGTTTAAATAATCCGTAACATTGTTTAAATAATCTGTAGTATGGTTTAAATGTCTGTAGTATTGAGGAAATCATATGAAGTATTGTTTAATATATCGGTAGTATAGAAAAATCTATCGTAGTATTGTTTAAATTACTTGTAGTATTGTTTAATATATGTGTAGTATTGTTTAAATAATCTTTAGTATTGTTTAAATTATCTGTAGTATTGTGTAAATTATATGTAGTATTGTAAAAATCATCTATAGTATTGTTGAAATTACCTGTAGTATTGTTTAAATTATCTGTAGTATTGTTTACATTATGTGTAGTATTTTTTCAATAATCTGTAGTATTGTTTAAATTATCTGTAGTATAGTTAAAATTATCTGAGGTATTGTATAAATTATCTGTAGTATGTTTTTAATTATCTATATTATTGTAAAATTCATCGTACTATTGTTTAAATTACTTGTAGTATTGTTTAAATTACATGTATTATTGTAAAAATTATCGTAGTATTCTTAAAATTATTTGTAGTATTGGTTAAATTATCTGTAGTATTAAAAATCTATCGTAGTATTGTTTAAATTAATTTCAGTATTGTGAGAATTATGTGTAGTATTGTTTAAATAATCTGTAGTATTGTTTAAATTATCTGTAGTATTGTTTTAATTATCTGTAGTATTGTTAAAATTATCTGTGGTATTGTTTAAATCATTGATAGTATTGTTCCAAATACCTGCAGTATTGTTCAAATTATCTGCATTATTGTTTAAATTATGTGTGGTATGGTATAAATGATCTGTATTATTCTTTAAATTATCTGTAGTATTGTAAAAATTATCTGTAGTATTATATAAATTATATGTAGTATTGTTTAAATTGTCGGTAGTATTGTTTAACTTATATGTAATATTGTTTTAATAATCTGTAGTATTGTAAAAATTATCGTAGTGTTCTTTAAATAACTTGTAGTATTTTTTAAATTATCTGTAGTATTGGTCAAATAATCTGTAGTATTGTTTAAATTACCTGTAGTATTGTTTAAATTATCTGAGGTATTGTGTAAATTATCTGTAGTATTGTGTAAATAACCTGTAGTATTGTTTAACCTATCTATAGTATGTTTGAATTATCTATACCATTGTATTAATTACCTGCAGCATTGTACAAATTATCTGTAGTATTATTTAAATTATCGTAGTATTGTTAAATTATCCGAAGCATTGTATAAATTACCTGTAGTATTGTTTATATTATCTATAGCATTGTGTAAATTATCTGTAGTATTGTTTAAATAACCTGTAGAATTGTTTAAATTACCTGAGGTATTGTTTTAATTGTCGGTAGTATTGTTTTAATCATCTGTAGCATTGCATAACATTACCTGTAGTATTGTTTACATTATTTGTAGTATTGTTTAAATTATCATAGTATTGTTTAAATTATCTGTAGTATTGTTTAAACTAACTGTAGTATTGTTTAAACTATCTGAAGTATTGTTTAAATAACCTGTAGTATTGGTTAAAGTATCTGTAGTATTGTTTAAATTATCGAAAGTATTGTTATAAATAAGCAGTAGTATGTTTTAAATTACCTGTAGTATTGTTTTAATTACCGGTAGAATTGTTTATATTATCAGTAGTATTGTTGTAATTATATGTAGTATTGTACATATTATCCGTAGTATTGTTTAAATTACATGTAGTATTGTTTTAATTTCTGTAGTATTGATTAAATAATCTGTAATATTGTGTTAATTACCTGTAGCATTGTTTTAACTACCTTTAGTAATTTTTAAATTATCCGTAGTATTGTTTAAATTATCCGTAATATTGTTAACATTACCTGTAGTATTGTTTAAATTACCCGTAGTATTTTGTAAATAATCAGTAGTATTGATTAAATAATCTGTAGTATAGTTTTAATTACATGTAGTAATTTTAAAATTACCTGTAGTAGTGTTTAAATTACCTGTAGTATTGTTGTACTTATCTTATATTTTAAATAGTTGTAGTATTGTTTTAATTTTCTGTGGTATTGTTTTAACTATATGCAGTATTGTTCAAATTACCTGTAGTATTGGTTAACTTATCTAAAGTATTGTTTAAGTTATCTGTAGTTATTTTTCAAATTACCTGTAGTATTGTTTAAATTATCTGTAGTATTGTTTAAATTATCCGTAGTATTGTTTAAATTATGTTTAGCATTGTTTTAACTTCCCGTAGTATTGATTAAATTATTGGTAGTATTGTTAAAATCACCTGTAGTATTGTTTAAATTACCTGTAGTATTGCTTAAATTATCTGTAGTATAGTTTTAATAATCTGTAGTATTGTTTAAATTATCTTTAGTATTGTTTAAATCACATGTAATATTGTTTACATGTTTTTAAGTATTGTTTAAATCATCTGTAGTATTGTTTAAATTACCTGTAGTATTGTTTACATTATCTGTAGCATTGTTTTAATTATCTGTAGCATTGTTTTAATTACCTGTAGTATTGTTTTAATTATCTGTAATATTGTATAAATTATCCGTAGTATCGTTTAAATTATCAGTATTATTGTTTTAATTATCTCTAGTATTGTTTAAATTATCTGTAATATTGTAAAATTTTTCGTAATATTGTTTAAATTACTTGTAGTATTGTTTAAATTATCTGTAGTATTTGTCGAATAATCTGTAGTATTGTTTAATTAACCTGTAGCATCGTTTAAATTATCTGAGGTATTGTTTAAATTATCTGTAGTATTGTTTAAATTTCCTGTAGCATTCTTTAACCTATCTGTAGTATTGTAATAATTACCTGTAGCATTGTACACATTATCTGTAGTATTGTTTAAATTATCGTAGTATTGTGAAAATTAACCGTACCATTGTTTGAATTACCCGTAGTGTTGTTTAAATTATATATAGCATTTTTTAAATTATCTGTAGTATTGTTTAAATGGCCTGTATTATTGGTTAAATACCCTGTAGCATTGTTTAAATTACCTGTGGTATTGTTAAAATAACTTGCAGTTTTGTTTAAATTATTTGTAGTATTGTTTAAATTACCTGTAGTATTGTTTAAACTAACTCTACTATTGTTTATATTATCTGTAGTATTGTTGAAATGACCTGTAGTATTGGTAAATACCCTGTAGTATTGTTTAAATTACCGGTATATTGTTTTAATTATCCGTAGTGTTCTTTAAATTACCTGTAGTATTGTTAACACTATCTGTAGTATTGTTTTAATAATCCGTAGTATTGTTTAGATTATCTTAAGTATTGTGTAAATTACATGTAGTATTGTTTAAATTATCTGTAGTATTGTTTAAGTTATCTGTAGTATTGTTTAAATTACCTGTAGTATTGTTTAAATAACTTGTAGTATTGTTTAAATAATCTGTAGCATTGTTTTAATTACCTGTAGTATGGTTTAAATTACCTGTAGTATTGTATAAATTATCTTTAGCATTGTTTTAATAACATGTAGTATTGTTTAAATTATCTGTAGTATTGTTTAAATAATCTGTAGTATTGTTTAAATTACCTGTAGTATTGTGTAAATTATCTGTAGCATTGTTTTAATTACATGCAGTATTGTTTTAATTATCTTTAGTATTGTTTAAATTACCTGAAGTATTGGTTAAGTTTCCTGTTGTATTGGGTAAATTATCAGTAGTATTGTTTAAATCATCTGTAGTATTGGTTAAGTTATCTGTAATATTGTTTAAATTATCTGTAGTATTGTTTAAATTATCAGTAGTATTGTTTAAATCATCCGTAGTATTGTTTAAATTATCTGTAGTATTGTTTAAATTATCCGTAGTATTGTTTTAATTATCTGTAGTATTGTATAAATTATCTGTAGTGTTGTTTAAATAATCTGTAGTGTTGTTCAAATTATCTGTAGTATTGTTGTAATTATCTGTAGTATTGTTTAAGTTATCTGTATTAGTGTTAAAATTATCTGTGGTATTTTTAAATTATCTGTGGTATTGTTTAAATTATTTGTATTATTGTTAAGATAATCTGTAGTATTGCTTAAATTTTCTGTAGTATTGTTTAAATTATCTGTAGTGTTGTTTAAATAATCTGTAGTATTGTTTAAATTATCGGTAGTATTGTTTTAATTATCTGTAGTATTGTATAAATTATCTGTAGTATTGTATAAATTATCTGTAGTGTTGTTTAAATTATCTGTAGTGTTGTTTAAATAATCAGTAGTGTTGTTTAAACAATATGTAGTATTGTTCAAATTATCTGTAGTATTGTTGTAATTATCTGTAGTATTGTATAAATTATCTGTACTATTAAAATTGTCTGTAGCATGGTTTAAATAATCCGTAACATTGTTTAAATAATCTGTAGTATGGTTTAAATGTCTGTAGTATTGAGGAAATCATATGAAGTATTGTTTAACTTATCGGTAGTATAGAAAAATCTATCGTAGTATTGTTTAAATTACTTGTAGTATTGTTTAATATATGTGTAGTATTGTTTAAATAATCTTTAGTATTGTTTAAATTATCTGTAGTATTGTGTAAATTATATGTAGTATTGTAAAAATCATCTATAGTATTGTTTAAATTACCTGTAGTACTGTTTAAATTATCTGTAGTATTGTTTACATTATGTGTAGTATTTTTTCAATAATCTGTAGTATTGTTTAAATTATCTGCAGTATAGTTAAAATTATCTGAGGTATTGTATAAATTGTCTGTAGTATGTTTTTAATTATCTATATTATTGTAAAATTTATCGTACTATTGTTTAAATTACTTGTAGTATTGTTTAAATTATCAGTAGTATTGGTAAAATTATCTGTAGTATTGTTTAATTAACCTGTAGTATTGTGTAAATTATCTGTAGTATTGTTTAAATTATCTGTAGTATTGTTTAAATTACCTGTAGCATTCTTTAACCTATCTGTGTTATTGTTTGAATTATCTATAGCATTGTAATAATTACCTGTAGCTTTGTACAAATTATCTGTAATATTGGTTAAATTATCGTAGTATTGTTTAAATTAACCGTACCATTGTTTAAATAACCTGTAGTGTTGTTTAAATTATCTATAGCATTGTTACAATTATCGGTAGTATTGTTTAAATTACCCGTAGAAATTTTTACGTTATCTGAGGTATTGTTTTAATTGTCTGTAGTATTGTTTAAATAATCTGTAGCATTGTTAAAATATCCTGTGGTATTGTTAAAACAACCTGTAGTATTGTTTAAATTATTTGCAGTATTGTTTAAATTACCTGAAGTATTGGTTAAACTTACTGCAGTATTGTTTATATTATCTGTAGTATTGGTGAAACGCCCTGTTGTATTGGTTTAATTACCGGTAGTATTGTTTAAATTACCGGTATATTGTTTAAATTATCAGTAGTATTGTTTAAATTACCTGTAGTATTGTTTAAATTATCCGTAGTATTGTTTTAATAATCTGTAGTATTGTTTAGATTATCTTTAGTATTGTTTAAATTACATGTTGTATTGTTTAAATTATCTGTAGTATTGTTTAAATTATCTGTAGTATTGTTTAAAATACACGTAGCATTGTTTGAATCATCTGTAGCATTGTTTTAATTACCTGTAATATTGTTAAAATTACCTGTAGTATTGTTCAAATTATCTGTGGCATTGTTTTAATTAAATGTAGTATTGTTTAAATTATCTGTAGTATAGTTTAAATTACCCGTAGTATTGGTTAAATTACCTGTAGTATTAGTTAAATCATCAGCAGTATTGTGTGAATCATCTGTATTATTGTTTAAATTACCTGTAGTATTGATTAAATTGCATGTAGTATTGTTTAAATAATCTGTAGTATGGTTTAAATTACTTGTAGTATTGTTTAAATTACCTGTAGAATTGTTTAAATTACCTGAGGTATTGTTTTAATTGTCGGTAGTATTGTTTTAATCATCTGTAGCATTGCATAACATTACCTGTAGTATTGTTTACATTATTTGTAGTATTGTTTAAATTATCATAGTATTGTTTAAATTATCTGTAGTATTGTTTAAACTAACTGTAGTATTTTTTAAACTATCTGAAGTATTGTTTAAATAACCTGTAGTATTGGTTAAAGTATCTGTAGTATTGTTTAAATTATCGGAAGTATTGTTATAAATAAGCAGTAGTATGTTTTAAATTACCTGTAGTATTGTTTTAATTACCGGTAGAATTGTTTATATTATCAGTAGTATTGTTGTAATTATATGTAGTATTGTACATATTATCCGTAGTATTGTTTAAATTACATGTAGTATTGTTTTAATTTCTGTAGTATTGATTAAATAATCTGTAATATTGTGTAAATTACCTGTAGCATTGTTTTAACTACCTTTAGTAATTTTTAAATTATCTGTAGTATTGTTTAAATTATCCGTAATATTGTTAACATTACCTGTAGTATTGTTTAAATTACCCGTAGTATTTTGTAAATAATCAGTAGTATTGATTAAATAAACTGTAGTATAGTTTTAATTACATGTAGTAATTTTAAAATTACCTGTAGTAGTGTTTAAATTACCTGTAGTATTGTTGTACCTATCTTATATTTTAAATAGTTGTAGTATTGTTTTAATTTTCTGTGGTATTGTTTTAACTATATGCAGTATTGTTCAAATTACCTGTAGTATTGGTTAACTTATCTAAAGTATTGTTTAAGTTATCTGTAGTTATTTTTCAAATTACCTGTAGTATTGTTTAAATTATCTGTAGTATTGTTTAAATTATCCGTAGTATTGTTTAAATTATGTTTAGCATTGTTTTAACTTCCCGTAGTATTGATTAAATTATTGGTAGTATTGTTAAAATCACCTGTAGTATTGTTTAAATTACCTGTAGTATTGCTTAAATTATCTGTAGTATAGTTTTAATAATCTGTAGTATTGTTTAAATTATCTTTAGTATTGTTTAAATCACGTGTAATATTGTTTACATGTTTTTAAGTATTGTTTAAATCATCTGTAGTATTGTTTAAATTACCTGTAGTATTGTTTACATTATCTGTAGCATTGTTTTAATTATCTGTAGCATTGTTTTAATTACCGGTAGTATTGTTTTAATTATCTGTAGTATTGTTTAAATTATCTGTAGTATTGGTGAAACGCCCTGTTGTATTGGTTAAATTACCGGTAGTATTGTTTAAATTACCGGTATATTGTTTAAATTATCAGTAGTATTGTTTAAATTACCTGTAGTATTGTTTAAATTATCCGTAGTATTGTTTTAATAATCTGTAGTATTGTTTAGATTATCTTTAGTATTGTTTAAATTACATGTTGTATTGTTTAAATTATCTGTAGTATTGTTTAAATTATCTGTAGTATTGTTTAAAATACACGTAGCATTGTTTGAATCATCTGTAGCATTGTTTTAATTACCTGTAATATTGTTAAAATTACCTGTAGTATTGTTCAAATTATCTGTGGCATTGTTTTAATTAAATGTAGTATTGTTTAAATTATCTGTAGTATAGTTTAAATTACCTGTAGTATTGGTTAAATTACCTGTAGTATTAGTTAAATCATCAGCAGTATTGTGTGAATCATCTGTATTATTGTTTAAATTTCCTGTAGTATTGATTAAATTGCATGTAGTATTGTTTAAATAATCTGTAGTATGGTTTAAATTACTTGTAGTATTGTTTAAATTACATGTAGCATTGTTTAAATAATCCGTAGTATTGTTTAAATTATCTGTAGCATTTTTTTATATTAGCTGTAGAATTGTTTAAATTATCCGTTGCATTGTTTTAATTACCTGTAGTATTGTTTGAATTATCTATAGTATTGTTAAAATTACCTGTAGTATAGTTTAAATTACCTTTAGTATTGTTTAAATTATCTGTAGTATTGTTTAAATTATCTGTAGTATTGTTTAAATTATCCGTAGTATTGTTTAAATTATCCGTAGTATTGTTTAAATTATCTGTTGTTTTAAATAATCTGTAGTATTGTTAAAATTATCTGTAATATTGTATACATTATGTGTAGTATTGTTTGAATTATCTGTAGTATTGTTTATATTATCGGTAGTATTGTTTAAATTATGTGTAATATTTTTAAAATTATCTTTAGTATTGTTTAAATTACATGTAGTTTTGTTTAAATTATCAGTAGTATTGTTAAAATTATCTGTATTATGTCTTAAATTACCTGTAGTATTGTTTAAGTTACTTGTAGTATTGTTTTACTAATTCGTAGTATTGTTTAAATTATCTTTAGTATTGTTTAAATTACATGTAGTATTGTTTAAATTATCTGTATTATTGTTTAAATTATCTGTATTATTGTTTAAATTATCTGTAGTATTGTTTAAATAATCTGTAGTATTGTTTAACTTACCTGTAGCATTGTTTAAATTATCTGAGGTATTGTTTAAATTATCTGTAGTATTGTTTAAATTATCCGTAGCCTTGTTACAATTATGTGTAATATTGTTTAAACTACCTATAGTATTGTGTAAATTACCTGTAGTATTGTTTTAATTACCTGTATTATTTTTAAAATAATCTTTAGTATTGTTTAAATTACCTGTAGTATTGTTTAAATTTCCTGTAGTATTATTTAAATTATCTGTAGTATTGTTTAAATTATCTGTAGTATTGTTAAATTACCTGTAGTATTGATAAATTTTCACGTAGCATTGTTTTAATTACCTGTAGTATTGTTTAAATTATCTGTAGTATTCTTTAAATTACCTGTAGTATTCTTTAAATTACCTGTAGTATTGTGTAAATTATCTGTATGATTGTTTATACTACCTGTTGTATTGTTTAAATTATCTGTATTATTGTTTAAATTACCTGTAGTATTGTTTAAATTATCTGTAGTATTGTTTAAATTATATGTAGTATTGTATAAATTACCTGTAGTATTATTTAAATTATCCGTAGCATTGTGTTAATTACCTGTACTATTGTTTGAATTATCCGTAGTATTGTTTAAACTACCAGTAGTATTGTTTAATTTACCAGTAGTATTGTTTAAATTATCGGTAGTATTGTTTAAATTATTTGTAAATTGGTTTAAGTTACCTGTAGTATTGTTTAAATAACCTGTCGTATTGTTTTAATTTTCTGTAATATGGGTTAAATTCTCCGTAGTATTGTTTAAATTGTCTGCAGTATTGTTTAAATTACCTATAGCATTGTTTAAATTATCGGTAGTATGTTTTAAATTATCCGTAGTATTGTTTAAATTATTTGAAGCATTTTTTAAATAACCAGTAGTATTTTTTAAATTATCTGTAGTATTGTTTAAATTATCTGTAGTATTGTTTAAATTGTCTGCAGTATTGTTTAAATTACCTGTAGTATTGTTTAAATTATCTGTGGTAGTGTTTAAATTGTCTGTAGTATTGTTTAAATTGTCGGTAGTATTGTTTAAATTGTCTGTAGTATTGTTTAAATTATCCGTAGCATTGTTTAAATTACCTGTAGTATTGTTTAAAATATCTGTAGTATTGTTTAAATTATCCGTAGTATTGTTTAAAATATCTGCAACATTGTTTAAATTACCTGTAGCATTGTTTAAATTATCTGTAGTATTGTTTAAATTATCTGTAGTAGTGTTTAAATTATATGTAGTATTGTTTAAATTATCTATAGTGCTATAAAAGATGCTAGAAGTTCTTTCCGTTTACATCCATGCATTACTAAGCACGTTTAACAACGTTTCTAGATACTGTCTTCAGCACTTCTCTGGTTACTCGCCGTTGGTAATGTTCTACTTCAGTTAATGTAGATTGTGTAGATTTTTTTCATAAGCCTCTTGTTTTTAATATTCCAAATATAAAAATCACATGATGACAGGTCCGAGGAATTTTGTGGCCATACTTCTTAGCTTATTGTTCTATCTTTCATAATCATGTCATGAACTCCTGTCAGTGATATGTGAGAAAAGTGGCATGTAGGTCGTCTCGGTTGGAAAATTATTGCATTTTGTCTTGTCGTTGTTAAGAGAAAGATGAGAGAGATCAGCCTATTTTTAATTGAGCCGCTAAATCTGAAAAAAAAAAAGAAAATTAGAGAAAGATTAGAAAGTCGGGCTACTTTTAAGTTGACCAACCTGTATAATAAGTTTCAATTTTCCTTTAAAATCTATATATAAATTTCCTTTGTAAAAATAATTAAAATTTTCCCAAGCTTAATGATTTTTTGCAGTTTCGTAGTTGATCAAATATTTTGCGTGAAATTCTTTTACGTTTCCATGAATTTAAATACGAATTCGAACTTAATGTTTTAAGGTTCCCAACATCCTAAGTAAAATTGATTTTTCGTTTAAAGAAATAGATTCTAACTTGGGACACTGAAGGCGTCAGTTCGTGTTGTTTACTACTAGCCACCTCCACCCTCACTATAAAAATTAAAATGCCAGGAAGCGTACATAAGACATTTTAGATAGATACGTAAACAAAAAGTGAAAGAGATTGATAGATTGATAGAGGTAGGCAAGAGAAAAGGGAGAAAATGGCGATATATATGTCGGTAAACGGATAGATATATGCCACCACATATCTATCAATCATTAATACTATTAGATTGAGTAAAAAAAAAAAACCCAAAAAACCCCTCCAATCTAATTGGTCTTGTACTATCGACGAAGTTCCAACCGCAATATTACATCTTTCTGTTTATTTTACAAATCCTTTACTGGAATATTTTTCGACGAACTCATGACACTGGTGCTTTTCGCGACGTAAATATCCTTTACTAACTCGATAATCAGAAAAAATAACACGTCTTCAATGTAGATGTCCCCGATGCTGGCGAACCTTCTACTCGAGACATTAGAATCCGCTACATGGTTCTTACTTCTCCTACTGTACTAACGCGCGTAAGTTTAAATTTAATATGAATAGATATTTCGTTGCTCAACTCCCTAATTAGTATGTCCTTGTAAGCATAGACAATAATTCACAGCAACCTCTTATGTCTCAGTGGCAGCGTACAGTGTTTGGAATAAACACGAATTTAAAAAAAGATTATATACAGAGTAAGAGAGATGGGGAAATAGTGAAAGGGGAGAGAGAGAAAGGTTTTCTACCGGAAGATTTTCGGTATTCCATAATAATATGCTATTGATTTCAGTGGCTAAATGAGATCAGAATGATCTGAAAAAAAAAAACAAACAACAAAAAAAAAATAAACTAAACAGAATGGTAAAGTAAATATAAAAAACAAACTAAACCAAATACGTTTATAGTAAGAAGACATTAATAGATGGCTAGATAGATAGATAAAGATAAAGGGAGAGAGAGAGAGAGAGAGGGAAAGAGAGTGGTGTAAAGGAAAGGGAAGGAGGAACGAAATAGAGAAATAAAAAGAGCAAGGTATAGAGTTCATGCAGATATGATTTCTGGTTTCCATTATATAAATTACTTCAGGCCTCCAAGCGCGAGTGAATGAGAACCACACGCACAAAAACTTGAAATACAAGCATAAACAAGGGTAAAGATACACCGACGATTCCTTAGATAGATTCGTATATAGACCGAAACAACACAATTGCAAAATATATTGATACATATATATGCATATATGTATATATGTTATATACAGCGTATATACACACATTAATCTACGTATAACGTACGCCCTTCATCCTCATTGCGGCGGTAAAGAAATGCCCACTTCCTGGCTCTTCCATATACCTCTCCGATTTTCGTTACAATATCATAACTCAAATTGCAACGTTGTTGACGCTTGAAAATAAATCCAACTTTTGTTATCGTTACCGAGCTGATATTGTCTGAAATCCTTGTCAGTTATTTATCTTTTCGTTTGCAAAACTGGTTTTCCAAATTTTTTGTTCATCTGAGCAAACTACATATTTGTATAGCTAACCTACTCACTAGCTAATCGTTGAGTCACAGCATGTTACAGGTAGACATGGGAAAAGAAATAAGAAATAAAGGGACGATATATATATATATATATATATATATATATATATATATATATATATATATTAGTCATCCAGTGACCAGTATTGAGTACTGTACACTAACCGGATTTAACCCCGCCCTTGAATTTTTCTAGTTTTTGAGGGCGGGGTTTAGGGGCATGTTAAACACCGGGTTCGCACAACAAAACGAGATACAATATAATGAGTTGAAAGAAACCATTGAAAGAAGATGTGTCAATTGAACTGATTAAAAACGTTTTTGAATCAATCAGTGAGCGTTGTCAGCTATTCATGGACCACAATGGCCAAAGATTTGAATACTTTCAATAATTAGCTGGTGTTTATATTTGTTCACAATATTTTTATGTTTGAAAGTTTTTAAGAATAAGAATTTCTTGCTTGATTATACTTTTTTATTTGTTCTGATTTTTCTAACGAGATTGTTCTCTTAAGATCAAAATAAGTTTAATATGCGTTCTACATATATAACGAACGTTTTATATTCTTCATCAATTTAAAAACGAAAATTAGCAAAATAAGAGAATTTTAAAAAAGCGTAAAGTTAGATAGGCGTCAAGAAAACGTTTTCACACTGTTCCAGGGAAGACGTTAAACATATAAATTCGGTGAGACCAGGATTACCGCCAGAGGATAACTGTCAGGATTATTTCACTAACAATAAGAGGGGGTGTAAGAAAAGGCAGTAAGGGCTTGCAACGAAATGGTGACGTCGCTTACAAGCAGTCTTTTCTTTCCTTGTAAAGGTAACAATAAACAGGTAACGTTTGCCGAACAACAGTAACGAGGTAAACAGTCTAAGAGACGCCAACCGACTAGCAAGCTAGGTAACTAGCTTAACTAATGACTAACCCGTAGTGAGACAACTCCTTTTATATATACTAACTCTCAGTGGCGAGAATTCCAACGTGATTTCCAACGAGATTAGAATGTCTATTTAACTTAATAGGAAATACACACCCAGTTTCTCAGTAACAGAAAACAGCAGTTCAGTGTCTTTTCTTCCCCTCGACCCACTCCCGGTAAGTCAAATCAATTTCAATTCTTACATAACATTTTATTACGCCAAGTAATTTTAAATTACTTATTCCATAGGCAGGATAATTTATTACAACTTGTAACTTCTCAGCCACCAGTTTCATATTTTTTAGCATTAGGGCTTTCCAACTATAGGATACTTTTGACACTATTATGGAGAAAAAAGATGGAGAGAAAGAATGAATAAGACAAAATAAAATTATTGTTTGCTTTTTTTTTTTGTTTATGGATTTGCTAAAATTGATTGGGTTTTACAATAGAAACCAATAACAAGATAATGTTAATGTTTGGTCAGAAAACCGACATCTACAATCATCATAAATTGGTAGCGTTAATAGAGATGGAATATTTGCTTGTGTTTATATTTGTAATTATTTTCTGTTGAAGAACAATGTGGACTAATTTACAAAACACCAATGAATTTTAGAAAAATCTAGGGATTGTCATAATATTTACCCCCATTGATCGAACTCATTTATTAGAGCTTACTGTTATCATTAATCGCTCCTCAATATATGCTTATATCTTTGTTTATCTTTGCAAGATCCTAGTTGTTTTGGCGTTAGACTCGTCGCGGGCCATTTCGTTTAGTAAAGCCATCGTTAATGAGTATTTGTGTTTTTATAATACAGCCACTAAAACAAACAACGGCAAACCACTGTACATTAACAAAGCAAAAACAAGAAATAATTCATTTAACTAATGAAATGGAATTGCACAATCATTTTCGATAGAAATATTATCAACGAACATAAAGTAACACAGACACACACATAGATACACATACATAGATACACACATACACACACATGCACACACACACACACACACACATATATATATATATATATATATAATCATCCACATGCAATAGTGTTTCGCTGTTTAACAGCTCACCAGTGCGGCTAGACAGGCAACTACCTCAAGCCAGGACCAGGACCCGATCGCCCAAACCATTGCGCCTTACGGCTGTTGTTATGCCGGCAGGGAATTAACAATATTTTGGCGTTGTCCTTATGCCTAAGCTCAATTTGTTTACACAAAGGGAATCCCTTCATATGCTAATGGTAATTTGTATATCACTTCCCAATATGCTCAACCTAAGATAGGAACAGTATAATCATCAACATAAAGTACTGCTTCGCTTTTTCACAGCTCATCAGTGCGGATAGACAAGCAACTACCTCAAGAACAACCTCGAAAAACTAGCTCGACGCCCGATCGCTCAAATGTCAGTCGGTGCTTCTAACCGTTGCGCTATACGGCTGTTGCTATGCGGGCAGTTAAATAACAATGTTTTGGCATTATAGTAATTTATGAAAATGTAAATGGCATATAAATTTTCATAACTTTCACAGTCAACGAACCGGAAGTCCAAGAAAGTCCAAGACTCAAGTTTCGCCCTCATTTGGGCTCATCAGTTAGACACATCCGAACTCAGGATTCGAAACCCGAGCCTCTTGCAATTAGATGGGAATACTTTTATGATTTATGATTAAAAGTAAATTTATATATATATATATATATATATATATATATATATATATATATATATATATATATATATTCCTTTAATCTTCTCTCCAAAAAGGGTGGAAAAAGGCGGAACAGGAGAGGAAAGAAGAGAAATGGGGAGCCAGCTGACCGGGTTCGGCCTTCGCAAACGTCCCGCATACAAAAAGTTCTGTTTACCAAACAGATCAAGCAATATATATATATATATATATATATATATATATATATATATATATATGTATGTATATATATAATATTATATGCATAATAAATTATATATTGCTGTATATGAAATTATTTGTCAGCTCAATACAAAAAGACACATCAATAGAAGGGGTTATAAAGGCTTTTTACACCGAATCATTTCGAAACTGAATGCTTCTCCTCAGAACTGACAATATCCAGCAATATATATTTTATCTTATCTATAATTTGTCTTTTTATGGTTATATTCCATCGGTTTATATCTTGATAAGTCTCAATTTAAAGAATACTATATTATTTTTATCACCTCTCATACACGCCCCATATATATATATATATATATATATATATATATATATATATATATATATATATATAGAGAGAGAGAGAGAGAGAGAGAGAGAGAGACAGACAGACAGACAGACAGACAGAGAGACAGACAGACAGACATACAGAGACAGAGACAGAGACAGAAAGAGGGGGAACGAGATATGAGGAGATATAGAGGAAGAGATTCTATCAATTTGCTTTCAGGTTTTTATAAGAAGAAGTTGACTTTTCTGCAGAGTAAAGAGTGGGAATGACTCGAAAAAAAACTTTTATAATATAAATATGAAAACCAAAAAGACACCCATAAGATCCCGCAAATAGATACGTATGGAGATTAATAGAACAGAAAAGAGAAAAGATTACAAAATATACAGAAAAAAAGATATATTTATGCACAGAAAAGTACAAGAGAAATTGCTGGATATCACATTGATTTTCGATATTTATTCATGATACCATAATAATAAGCTGCGTATTTCAGAAGTTTTATTCGTTAGAACGATTTGAAAAAAAAAGAGAGAATTGTACTGAAAGTATGAACGTATAAAGGAACATGAATGTATATAGATAAAAAGAAAAACACCCGTGAAGAGAGAGAGAGATAGAGAGAGAGAAAAGAGAGAGAGAGAGAGGGGGTTAGAGTATGGTCTCGAGAAAGGTTGATGTTCATTTTCTCAAGTGAAAAGAATCTATAACATATAGAAACGAGAAAACAAATCAAGTGAAAACACACCAGCAGTGATAAGCATAGGAAGGAAAGCAACTGCCCTTCAAAAAATATTTATAATTTTTAAAAAAGAAACTGAATATAGAAGCTTTTAGAGGATTAAAAGGAATAATAACAACGAATGATGCAAGATTGAGAAGTCACCATTAATAAAATGTCAATATGAGAAGATGAGGAGATAAAAGAAAAGATACAAAGATAAATAAAGAGCCAGAGAGAACGCTATAAATTGCTAAGTAATTTGTAAAACTTTGCTTAGTAGGGAAGTCGGTTATCAGAAAACGAATGAAAATTGAATAAAAATTAAAAAAATATCAAAACACAAAGGACGAAAAAATAATTTAAAAAAACAAACAGAAATGTCTATTGAAAAGTAAACAGCTATTACAGATGATGGTGATGATGATAGTGGTGATCCTTTCGAAGATGACCGTGGTCATGTAGTTATTTTGTGGGTCCGGAGATGATTCGCCATTCATGTTTGAGCTCTTGGGTATCCCCCGTATGTAGGACACTTGTGGGATGATTCCCTAGCAGAACTTCTGGTTGCTCTGTCTTTCTTAATAGGATCCTCCCCTTTGTAAGGCGTGCAAATTCAGCAATCGTTACCTCTGTTTCACTTGCAGCACGCGTGGGACATCTCTTTTTGAACTAGGTTTTCTCGCGAGTTAGCATATCAAACGAATATCTTTGAACACATTCAAGCCGCCCTTGAAACGTTTCCGCTGTTCTCAACACCCTTACCCCCATCCCTTCCAAGCAAAACTTAAATAAATAAATGAATAATAGAGGGTATTTTGGTTAAGATCAAATTTCAGTATATATTATGGTTGCTGTTAAAGTTTAGAAATTTTTATAGAGTGAAATGTGTACCTCTCTAAGGAAGTTGATTCTCACATTAAAACCGACCTAGTGTCTAACCTTTCCATCGCGTAAAGACAACTATTAAATTTTAGCCTGCTTGCCTAGAAAACAAATTGGACGTAACATTAAAGCAGCAATCTTTAATATCTGAGGAGCTACCGTTCGAAGCAATCTTTCTTAACAGTGTACAAACCCTATCTCGTTATAGGAGATCTCTTTTCTTCTCTAAAACATAAAAGAGATGTTGCTAGACTACCTATATTATATCATTAACCTCATAGTCAATGCTCGGCTGAACTGCAGTTCCTGGTCGCCCCCTAAAACAATTATAACAAAACTCGTCTAGCTACAGCCACAACAACTAACTTTTATTTATTATTTTTCCCTCTGTACTAAAAATACTAAACAAAGCTTCCATGAACAAAATGCCTTTCCTAGAACATTCCATTTGTGGAAGAATAGAGCAGGAGGCTACATCCTAAACGACTACAACATGATCGCATTCAAGTCTGTAAAGTATTAATTATGGAGTTATATTCTTAGATAATTAATTCCTCTCAATAATCTTATCTATAAACCTTATCGTAGAATGGTCGAGGTCCTAGCAAGCATTTGGAAAAGGAGAGGAGAGGAGAGAAACGTAAACGATATTGTTAAAACAGATGGAATTATCTATTAACCACATGTGATTATAGTCATAAAATTGCAGTAGCTTTAAGGCCAATGAATAAAGTAATAAATTCAAATAAAGCGTGGAAAGCGATACAGTAACAAGTTTTTAAAACAAAATGGTAAGATGAACTGGTTTATGACTGTAGCCTTAAATAGTCATAAAATAAATTAAATTATTGATGTAAATGATGGATATAGTTGGCTTAGGTTTATTAAATATGTTGGTTGGTTGTTTAACGGTGTATGAACCCTTTTCGGGTTATTTAATGCCGACCATAAAAATTTTGAAGAAACATTTTTTTAATAGAATATATTTGTTCTTTTCATATTGGTTTCTATTTAATCCATAGTTGGGACCCTAACAGGTACTACCACTCCGGGTCAGAATGGACCTGGGAGCAATAGTAAATGAAGGGTGGCTCCACTCTCCCCAAACCCGTAAGCTGGGGCCTCACCACTGGATATAGTTTAAGGTCATATCCAGGACCTTATTAAATATAAGCCGGGTCATATATTACCACTACTAAGAGAAAGGACTATGCATTAGATTAGCAGTGTTGCGGGCATATTTGTTGCCTCGTTTGGCGCTCTTTTTAATCTAGCCCTAACTAATAATCCTTGGTCCTCCCTGTTTTCCAAGGAGTCCAGTTCAGCCTTAACTATAGTATAACTAGAACTATCCCCCTCCTCCACCACTCTTTCTAATCTATCTTCTAGTGCCACTTTCGCTGCTCTAGAACTAAGGTTGAGTCGGCGACTAAAATCAGCAGCGAAGGACCTAATGACTTTTTTAGGTACCCCACAACTTATTCACGATAATAGCCCCCATCAATTCCCTCTGTATGGTTAGTAGAAGCTGTTCCCGGAAGTCCTTCCCGTCGAACAACGACGTGTTGAACTTCCAGTAACTAGCCATCCTAGATTTAAGACTATCTAAGTTTACTCGGACCCGAACAAGCCTATAGTTTGAATAAACTATATTATGGAAACTTGGACAGTCTAAAAGCCCTAGGTCGACTCTCCTAACTAAGAATCGATCGATGTAACTCGAAAGTTGCACCGAATCGGAGCCGCGTCTACCTGTCGAAGTCCATGCTAAATTCCCGGGTTTTTCCTTCCGAAATTTATCGACAAGATCAAACTTGTCGACACAGTCTCGAAACGCCTTAGCATTCCGGTTCTCGTTAGTATCCCTTGTGGTATTAACCCCGCGATCTAACTCGGGATCCAGGACCGCGTTCTAGTCTCCCGCTAAAACTAACCGACGAGACGACTTCATGAAAGGTTCGATTCGCGGAAAAAAAGGAAACTAGGTCAGTACGGTTATTAGGCGCATACACCCCAATAAAACGAAATGCCACATCCTTTATGGTAACATCCAGAACGAGCAATCTTCCCTCCGGATCACACGCCGCATCAAGAGTGCGCTTAACTAGCCAGATACCCCCCTTGCGTTGGTATCAGACTGTGCTGAGTAGAGCTGAAAGTTTCTAAGGAGCACATCCTGATAATCACTTGGAATAAAGTGAGTTTCCTGTAAGCAATATATATCCACACCGAGGCCTTGAAAGTCGCGTGCAACTCGAAGATTACGAGAGGCGCCCCTCAACCCTCGGACATTACAAGTAGCTAATCTTAAGACCATCCTCGTTTACTTAGGATTGAGAATCCTGACGAAACATAGACGGTGTCAAGACACCGACAGCTGTCCCGAAAGATCAAGTGGTCATCTCAGTAGTGAAAGACCAGTCTGGGGACAGACCGCCAATGTCTAGAAGAAAGGTTAGTTTAGTCATCTTCCTCTCAGTAAATACCAATAAGTCTCCTGTGTGTCATGATTAAGTTGTTGGAATCATATTAAATAAAGAAGTTGTCAACCACCTCTGCAGAAACAACCTTCTTAATGACATGCAATATGGTTTCCGCCCCGCAAGATCTACAGCAGATGTGCTAACGGTTATATCACATAGGATTAGTGAATCTCTTGAAAAAGTTTTCCTTTCTAGTGGAATTGCTCTTGACATATCGAAGGCCTTCGATAAGGTATGTCATAAGGACCTATTTCACAAGATTTCCAGCTACGGTATCACTGGAAAGGTTTTCTCAATCATTAAATGATTTCTCTCCGATAGGTTCATAAGAGTAGGGGTTGATGGGCAGAAATCAGAGGCCCAGAGTATGAAGGCTGGAGTCCCTCAGGGGTCCATCCTTGACCCAACTCTCTTCCTGATCTACATCAATGATCTCCTAAAACACATACTTAAATCATTCGTTTACATCTATGCTGATGACACGACCATCTATGGCAACACATCAAAGGCCGTAAATGACAAAGTTATCTCTTATGCTCTCTCCTCCGATATTGAGCACGTGGTACAGTGGGTGAACCGGTTGCTGGTGACTTTTAATGCAGCCAAAACCAAGCATCTATCTTTACATCATCAACGCGCTGATCCCCATCTGCCATCAATTAATATGTATGACTCTCGTCTTGGGGAGGCTCCATGTTTTGACAAGCTTCTGGGTTTGACCTTTACTCCTGATCTGAAATGGAACGCGTACACCAGGTCTGTTGCCAAGGACGCTGGGAAAATGGTCGGATCTTTCTTCTGCTCCAGAGGATATCTCACTACTAATGCAATTCTCTATCTGCATAAAAGCCAAGTACGTCCAAGGATGGAGTACTGCTTCCACATCTGGGCAGCAGCGGCTAAAAGCAGCCTATCCTGCCTTGACAGAATACAAAATAGACTTTTGGCTCAGTGGGGGATGCCCTTTTCTATTCTCTGCAACCTCTCTCCCACAGAAGAGATATTGTGAGCCTGTCTTAATTTTATCGTTATTTCCCTGGCAAGTGTTCGTCTGAGCATCAATCTCTAATCCGCTCTCGCCAATCTTTCACAGAACACATCCGTCTGGATGAAACTACTGTCAATAATTTTCCCACTCTTTATCTGTGCCTAAATCCAAGCGTAGTTTCCATGAACAGAGCTTCTTTCTCAGAAGTGCACGACTGTGGAACTCTCTTCCGTTTGCCTGTTTCCCACCTTACTACAACTTGAACGTCTTCAAGTCCAACATAAACAAACTCCTGACAAATCGCCCCCTTAAGTAAGACACTCTATCAAAACTTCCAATACTAATGATTACTACAATACTATCTCATTGATTACTGTACACGCAATAACTTTTATCCCTGCGTGGCCTCCGGACCTTGATAAGTGGTGACTTCCATGTAAAAAAATAAAAATAAAACAATGTTGGTGCAGGTATATCACCCTTCCTCATTCCATTATCAATGTGAACTTCTTCCGAAAGTCGACGACTGAAGTTTACGTGACCTTTGATACTATGATGAAGTTGCTTGAACTTTTCCGTAAAAGCAGGTGTAAAGCCAAATTTCTGCAGCACTTTTCAGAGAACGTCACCGCTGACCGTGTCAAACGCCTTGGTTAATTCCACAAAATCCTGGCAAAGAGGAACACGCTGCTCAATACCCTTTTCTAAAAATGTCTAGCAGGAATCACTATATCCATGGTTCTTCGTCCACCTCTAAAACCAGATTGGGACTCCAGAAAGATATCAGAACACATATTCCTCTCAAATCAGTTTAACAAGAACTATGCAAATACCGTTCCAACAGTCAGCAGCGAGATACTTTGATAACTTCCACAATCAAACCTTGCACACCTTCCTTTATGCAACATAATCAGCATGGCATCCATCCATTCTTGGCCAACCGGGTCACTCTGACATACTGGCAG
Source organism: Euprymna scolopes (assembly GCF_053919585.1). Classification (NCBI taxonomy): domain Eukaryota; kingdom Metazoa; phylum Mollusca; class Cephalopoda; order Sepiida; family Sepiolidae; genus Euprymna; species Euprymna scolopes. Next base: position 31,728,553 of record NC_136504.1, read on the forward strand.
TATCAAAGAGTGGACCGCACAGTATGTCAGAGTGACCATGCTTCAGCAGCTCAACAGGAATGCCATTCAGCCCAGAGATTTGTTGGAGTTTATCTGTTTTATGCAGCCAGCTGTTTCTACGAGTGGTTATTCACTATAAAGTTCCGGACGAAAGGGACATTGAGGGATACTTTCTATTGCAGTAATATCAAAGTGTGATGGGGGTTGTGAAAGAGATGACGAAAAGGTTCATGCTATCGAGTCATAATTTCATCTGAGATTTTCAACACGCTTCTTCCATTCTTCGCGGCGAACGGTATAGTTGAAGAGGATTTTGGACCATAATCCTGACATAATCCTCTAGGATAGCGATGCAAAATAATTTTAAAACTAACAAAAACAATAGAAAATAAACAAATAAATAAATTAAATAAACATGATTATACATGAACTATCACACATAAATGTATGTATATATGTACATATATACATATATATATATATATATATATATATAATTTAACATAGAAAAACACCCTAACCTAGATTTAAAACAGGTCAAGAAACTAGATATCCAGACTAAATAGAGAACACACAAAGGGACAGGTCAACCAGACGCCAAATAGGCCTTTGTCCGGTAAGTGAATGTTCATTGGCTGATAGGAAGGGCGCGGTGGATACTAGAAAGCTGATTAGCTAACTAAAATCTCAATAGAAAGTGCGTTTATAAAAACGACAGACAGCCACAAAATTAGCGCATAAGCCTGAAGGGGCTTACAGTGGATATATATATATATAAATATATATATATATATATATATATATATATATATATATATATATATATATATACACGATGAAATCAAGGAAGGGCGTTTGGATGGTCCATAGAATTTTATAATTATCAAGATACTATATTGAACACGTTGATTAACATAGGCACATGTTTGTTTGGTATTTATATCTACTATAATGGTCAATACTTATCCAAGACCGGGGTCCCGTCGAAGATTTAAGAGTCATCTGTTATGAGCACCACAACAAGAGGTAGAGAAACAATGGGTGGGGTAAACAGAAAATTACTTAAGGGAAATTGATTGCTCATGAGAATGGTTCAACATGCCTTTGTTTATATTAGAATTGAAATAATCGATTTTGAAGTACTTATGTGGTATTTTGACAGGCGGGGTGTTTTACGAAGGAAACTTTGTTCATAAAAGTTTCGTTAAGTTGTTGTTTTATAGACAACGGAAGAGACTTTGCTTACACTCGTTTTTGCTTTAAATGTTTTACAGGCAGTACCAGCTGTTTTGTTTGACAAATTGTTTTTCTATTCTTTAAAAACAGGGACGATATCTTAAAACGACACCTCCAGATATGAGAGTAGTAATCCACTTAGGGCATATTTAGCTCTTATAGGGGCATGCAATTGCATCGTCGATGGTGTACTTTCTAGAATAATTGAATGATTAAAGATTTGATGTAAGATTTACAATTCAGATTCAAGTTAGTCTTAGAAGTTTATCGAAGAAGAAAACTTCCACGAATACCTTTAATTTATTCCGACGAGAAAGAATAAAGATTTTAACGTTATAGAAAAGTTGGTTTTAGATTTAGATGCGTTAAAGGTCATAAGGTATTTTCTCCATTGTATCACGTGAATTGTCTCTGTAGAGAAAGAAAAAAGAGATAAAGAGAGAGATATAAAGAGAGATAATGAGAGCTAATGAGAGAAAGAGAGAGAGGGAGAGAGAGAGAGTAAGCAATACAATGATTAGCAATGGTCTCCGTAGCGTGTCTATAAATAGTTGTGCCGTCTTCATACATGTCAAGACATGATTTCAAGATATGGTTTCGAAGATATTTTATCGATATCAGAAAAAGGGTTGAGCCAGAACAGATCTTTGAGGCGCATCACCATTGCTGAGAGGCACGTTGGACTTTTTTCCGTGGACAATTACTTTTACATACCTATCATAGAGAAACAGATTTATTGCTCGAAAAAATTTCGGCTTATTTAATACCTAACAAATTTGTTTCGCAAACTATTGCGCCGAAGGTCTTTTAGATATATCAAGAAACGAGGACATCGTCAATAGATTCACTAATCCTATGCGATATCACAATCAGCACGCCAGCTGTAGGTCTTGCACGAAAAAAATTCAAACAAAACAAAAAACAAACATACAAAACAACAACAAAAACGTATAAATTATTTGAATTAATTGCATTTTTCGGACTTTTTTTTCTCATCTTAGTTGTTTTGCTCGCAATTTTCGGCCGATATAACCTTAGACCATCTTCAGTTGCAGTCACCATGGATGTTATTAGTAAATGGTGATTAATGTTTGTTTGTTGTTTTCTCGATGAACCTAGGCGTTAGAAATTCAAAATGCAAATAGCGCCATGTCATTCATTTTTTTATGGTATGATGTTTGTATATTTTTGAGCCTAGGATTGCTAATTATTTAAACAACTAAATGAGAACAATAACCCGAACACTCTAAATAATAGAAAAAATAACTATCCATCATCATCTCAAAAAGATACGAACATCATCCCGAAAAACGCATGGTTTGACACTAAGGAGATCATATACATTAAGATGTTTGACAACTACAACTAATGTATTACGTATTAAAGAAAATTACTCATGACGCACATGACACTAATCATGCTGCAAGAGGATACAAACGAGGTTTTTCCCATATTATAAATACCGATCAGACCAACAAAATAGTCCAATATGATGACAAGAATTGCTGCTTTTAAGTAACGATTAAATAACATAGTAAGGATATCAGGTATTTCGGATTTCAGTAGCTTGAGTATTAGGACTGAAGTGTCGGGATCACTTGCCTCGTTGTCATCGAAGTTATTACTGTTTACCGACATCACGTATATCGCTTATGGCGTTTTTGCTCATTAAGAGATAAACTGTGGTTTGGTGACCTGGATCGCAAAGAGGTGAAATCGGCTTAATCACCTCTGATCCATTAATGGCGGTTAAGAAAGAGGCTTAGCATCTGTTAAGAACCGTGTTCAGGGGAGACAAACACTTAATCGGCAACTCAACACTATGTATAATATTGATATGAGTTTATAAAAATATATTAACAATATTCATCTATTACGTTAAGAAATGATAAAATTCCCCCCCCAGAGTTTTTAACGTAAGAATAGCTAGTCTAGTAATGTTTGCCGGCTACCATACTCCAGGTACATAACTTTATACATCCATAAAAGTAAGAATTTATGTGTGTGAGAATACTTCTCAATCTATATACTCAACGATTTTTTTAATCTACAGACTTGAAATTTCCTATATATGTTATTCACACATGTGAAAATCTTTTTAATAAGTTTTCATCCGGGAAAAACGTTACTAAAGTGTAACAATTGAAAAAATTGGTACGAGAGAGTCGTATTATTTTTCTGTTTTCTAAATGTGTCACGATTGCGAATGCGTGAATGGTTCACATGACAGATTCCTTGTGCTAAGTATGAGCTAGTTTGAAAACACTTTTTGAAGAGAATGTCAAGCTGGCTGAAGAGTTATCGTACTTGATCTATTGACTTTGGGGTTTGGTTTCGATATCAACTTGAGTATTTTTTTACTTGCAAGACAGGAAGTGTTTAGACAAAAAAACAACAACATAATGCTCCCATGCACGGCTTGCTTGTTTATCGTATAGAGAAGGTTTAATTGAATAAAGATCAACTTAACTACCACAAAAGTGATGGCCTTATCACATAAATGTTGATATTATTATACGGGTCATGAATGATAGAAAACCTGCTTCAAAACTGAAATTAGCAGCGAAATTTTTTCCTTAATGATGTGGCCAAGTTCTGTAAAGTATCCATGTATGTCATGTAGGTCGGATCTAAACTAGTTATGTTATGTTATGTTAGCATAATTAATGTCGAATTGCTTTAGTTAAAACTAGCTTGTGTGCCCGGCGTTGCCGGGGTGTTTTGAGGTGTCTGTTGGGCAAAAAAAAAGCGACAATTTCATATAGAAAAGTGCCCAATTGTGGGTGAAGGAATTAATGTGTTTGGCCATTTTTTTTATATTCGTTGTCCGGAGGGTCGGGCTTCAAAATGATACCGAACCTGTGATTATTCGTCGCCTCTGTCGAAAGTTTTAGGCATACATACGTACATACATACATACAAACATACATACATACATACATGCATGCATGCATACATACATACATACATACATACACACATACATACATACATACAAAATGATGATTGATGGTTGCAACGTCTTGTCAGACGAGAGCCACTTCCTCAGTCACTAAAAGTCCATGTGCCCGAAGATGACTTTTTAACCCTTCCAGCGACTTGCAACCCCCCAAGCAGGCATGACACTGGAAACGTTCACTGATTTGTATGACACTAACAGCAGCGGAACCTGTTTTATCGTTGGCTTTCATATGATTAACAAAACCTGCCTTAGACAACAAAGCCCGATCACACACCTTACAGACACAGAGATCTCCATGTTTCAGCGGCAAGGTTTGGTATACATACATACATACAAACACACAGACAGACAGGTGATATTTATATTATAGATAACTCTACAAAATTCTTATCTCGTCAGACCTAATCCCACCCCTCTTCTCACAGAGTAACACGCATTCCTGGGTTGAATGAATAAATTTCCGTGGCATTATATAACAAGCAAATCTGTGACGATTTCCAGCAGAGTACAGAACAGTCCGAGAATAGGGCGTCGTTTTACCATTAGCGATGAATACTTAGCGACACGAAACTAAACGATACAACGAAAGAAACATCAAAACAGCTGTGCTTAAACAAGGGAGACGCCAGAATATTGATCATCTCCTCTGTGCGTATTGTTTACGTCAGTTGGGACAGCGTAAGCTCTTTTGATTTATTGAATGTTTCGATAAAACCTTTTGTATTCTCCGATCTAGAATAAAGATCAATGCGTATTTATTTTCATATCAAAAATAGTTGAGCCATTTGTCGTGCCGGCAGTGAGATAAAAACACTAAAATATATTCACAATAGAAATAAACGCTTTTTAATGATCTCACACATGTCAATGTGAAGTAGTGATGGGACGATTCCAATATTTTTTTAGGGATTCCGATACAGTTATCGATTGTGTTGTACATTCTCAATATCTATAAACATACTGATTCCGATTCTAAAATCACCCAAGTAGGATTTCATTTGTGAGGAGACTGTAGTAAATAGTACACTTCCATATTTAAATGATGTAAATGCCCTTTTATTTTTAAACTCTTCTTAGTTTTTTTTTTCCCGTTATATATCATATCTGATATGAACCCAGATTGGAGTCATTAAAAGACAACTCGGAACTCGGTGTAGGTTATAAAGATATATTAAAAAAAAAAACAAGATACAGTGAAAAATGGTAACGTGAGCTAGGCTTACTTGTCAGTCGCTTGGCTCTCGATTAATATATAATTTGAAAGAGTCCATCAATGGATATGTAATTTTTGATAAAATAATTCTGAAATCAAGTGAAATATTTTTTCGATTCTTGTTTTCAATTCCGGTTATTTGTCCGAGCACAAATAAATACAACTATAAATAATTTGCATATCGCTCTGTAAAAGGAATTCTTATGAATATTTATAATAAAAAATGGTTATTTAGTTCTTTTATTTCTTATTTAATGTATAGTTTTCATTGTAATATCACACGTATTTTTATTTTTGTATATGCTCTACATCGGGAATAAATGCTGAGCATGTTTGGTGAAAGTATATTTCCAGTAAATTTACTTCTGGTGGGGTCTGATTCTTGGCTTTCTATATTTTCTCGGGCAATGATAAACTAAGCATGTGCTGCTATATATATATATATATATATATATATATATATATATATATATGCATGCATATATATGTCTATATAGAATCAGGCAATGATAAACTAAGCATGTGCTGCTGTATATATATATATATATATATATATATATATATATATATGCATGCATATATATGTCTATATAGAATTAGTAGGAGAGAATACAAGCAAAGTGCTCGATTATTAATAAAGCTACGTAGAAAACTTCGAGAAAAATTATTGGATATTTTCCTAAAACTAGAATACTCAGGCAGATAAAACCATTTCTCCAAAACATCAGCTGACGAGGACAAAGGACTTAAAAGCAATAAGGAAACAATGATATTCTCCGACAATACCAACAACTTATCCAGCATGGAAAACAAAAATAAAACAGACTAATTGAGCCATATCAACAAGAAAACAAGGGCACTTAAAGTTCAAAAACGCCAAAGAAGTAGCTACAAAGTTTAGTATTTGCGAAGAGAAAGCCCTTTGTAACTTTGAAAGATTAGAAAGAAAATTTCGTAAACAAACCATCTATCGAGCCGATTTACCCTACAAAAAGTAAAATAGGTTTGGCCATTAACGCAATATTTAGAGAAATAGTCAAAAGCATAAGAAGGACGTTTACCAAATTCCAATGTTCGGTCTAAACACGTGAAATTTTAGATGCAGGGTACGTGGACACGAGCCAAACATTTTCATATTATATTTATATATACATATACACAGAAAGTTATGAAGAGTACATATCTCCTAGCAATGCTTGACTGAACTGTGTGTGTGCGTGTATATATATATATATATATATGTGTGTGTGTGTGTGTATATACATATATTAGGTTGGTGCAAACTTCAAAAGATCATAACTCTTTTCATAATAAAGTTTATTAGTCAAAATAACAACCATTAGAATCGAAAATTTTTGCCAACGGGAAACAAATGCTTTTATCCTATTAGCATATATATCAGAAGTTCTGGAAGCGATAAAGTCATTGAAGACCGATTCTGCATCATCTCGGCTTTTGAAGCATTTTCCGCGCAGGAAGGTGTCGAGATGCCTGAAAAGTGATAATTGATGTGCGAGAGGTCCGGTGAATAGAGCAGGTGAGGCAGAGTCTCGTTGCCCAATTTGTTCAGCTTCTGCAGGATCAGTTGAGCAACATGCGGTCGAGCGTTGTAATGGATTGGCCATTTTATATTGACCAGTCTCGGGCACATACGCTGGTCAATTTGCCGGCAGTACTTCTCCACCAAAATCGGTTCGCCCGGATTCCAGAAGCTGTGATGAATCAGATCGGCCGCAAACCACCAAAGAGTAACACACTTTTGGGGCAATTCCGGCTTCGGGAAGTGTTTTTTTTTTTTAGCTCTATGGCATCCAACCACTGTGTCGAACGTCACTGATTTTCGTAGAGGATCCACTTCTCATCACATGTGACAATCGGCTCGTGAAATGGGTCGTTTTTGTTGTGCAGAAGGAGCGTAGAAGACACCTGAAACGACGATTTTTTTTATTAACATTCAATTCATGCGGCACATATTTATCCAACTTATTTTTTAATTCCCTATTTGCTTTAAATGGCGAACGCCTGTTGAGTGGTCGACTTCGAATTCAACAACAATTCTCGTATTGTTTTGCGAGGGTCAGCTTTAACTGAGGCTTTCAAATATTCGTTATCAACCGCAGTCAGGTAGTTTCGACTGTCTTCATCTTCTAGGCTCTCGTCACCATTGCGAAGTTTTTCGAACCACCGTTGTGCTACACGTTCGTTAGTATTTCATGAAACTAAACACATAGTTGATATCACGAGCTGTCTCGGCAGCTTGTTGGCCTAGTTTTACCTGGAATAAGAAAATCGTGCGGCTTTGAATTTTGTACATGCTATCGAAAAGCCTGCAAGAAATGAACGAAGAGATTGATAACGTTAACGAATAACACGATCTGATGGAGCGAAAACTCGCTTCAAAATAATTAGTCTCCATACCAATATCCTTCCTCTCTCGGGGAACTAATATAAATCGTGACTCCTGAGAGAAAATTACATTACTCAAAGGTCGCTTCACCATTTCACAAGCCGAATCTCTTTAATATTTCTTGTCACACAACGCTAGGTCCTTTCAGAGGAGCAGGGCGACCTAGATAAGGATTTATGTACTCTTTGTCCTCTCTTGTGAATTGTACGATCAGTCTATTAACAGTAGAAGGGCTATTGAAAATTTCCTGCTATTTTGTGTTTACGAATACTACCTTCGTGCTGACCCATGATCCGTTTTCAAAGACATTCTGATGTCTAATTCTTCTTTTGGTCGGTGGCATGCTTCAGGCTTATTAAACGCAATTTTAATTAGAGTTACTGTAATTATTTCAACACTCTTCTTATCTTTAAAACTAATTAAGCATATATTAATCTTAAAAAAATATTTTAATGTCTATTCTTTTCTGTCATGTGTGTGTAAATGAGCCCAAAATACTTGAGTTGAAGGGAATATTTTATTTAACAAACCCGCAAATATAGTAGAAGAATTACATTATCAAGAAGAGCCATTCATCAATTAAGTTAAAAATATAAGGAATAAAAGTATTAATAATATTCGCACGAGAAATATTTAGCTTCGAAATGCCATGATCTAAAGAAATAAATTAATAAAACTCTATGTAACTTTTCTTCCTCATTCTTTTAATTTATATATATGTGTGTGTGTGTGTGTGTGTATGTATTTATATATATATGTGTGTGTGTGTGTGTCTGTGTATGTATTTGTATATATATATATGTGTGTGTGTGTAATCTGATAATAATATGATTTTTTATATTTGTTCTAAATTCATAAGATAGTTATAAAAATTTCACAGGAACTTTTTCCAGTGAGTTTATATTCTTTCACCATATCTTTCTGACATATATCAACATCGTATAACAAAAGAGGTTGATATCTGTATTTATTTCCACGTGTTTAAAATCACGCGTGCCAATCTTTTTCTGTTTCCTCTGGAAGCTTTTTTTTGGCTGGACCGTAAACAAATGCCGGATAAAATAACTGAGATTAAAATACGAAATAAATATTTACTTCAACTTTTGTGCGTGTGGTCTCTGATAATATTTGGCAAAAAGCCGAGGGATAATAAGAAAGGAAAAGGACGAGGGATACAAAAGAGCTAACGACGAAGCAAGGTAGTGATTGTGACAAAAAGGATAGCTAGAGAAGAATAAGAGAGAGAGAGAGGGAGAGAGAGAGGCGGAAAGAAAGACAGCAAGAGAGAAAGACAGAGGAAAAGAGAAAGAGAGAGGGAAAAAGAGTTCTAAGCTTAATGAAGAAAAATAGATAAAACGAAAGTGATTAAAAAAATGAAGCTTTTGACATACACACACATATACACACACTTTTTGTCTTACATAAGCAGTAATATGTCGCTACACATTCATGAACGTGTTTCGATTAATCAGTTAAGAGTAACTATGGATCTCTTTAGGCGATATTGCTTATACAAATGAATATATATATATATATATATATATATATATATATATATATATATATATATATATATATAAAATGGTTGCATTGATTGGTTTCCTAGATGTAACTCTAATGAAACGTGTGTGTATAATATACAGAATATATATATATATATATATATATATATATATATATATATATATATACATATATATATATATATATATGTAGTTCTGTCTATGTTGGTGTGGGTGTGGGACTTTATTAAATAAGTTCAAATATATAGAAGTCAAAACCAATGTTTTTTTTCAAAAGTGCTCAATACTTATGCATAGCTATTATAAGTAGATATAGGAAAGTTCGATAGTCAGACAAAATATATGCTAGATTTTTTCTTCTGCCCCCAGCCCTCCCAAATGTAACGTTCGTTCTGTTTGACTGTACAACTTACTAAATTGTGAAGGAGGTGATTTTGCTATTTTCATTTATTATTTTTATTTATTTTATCTATATTTTATTTTTCATTTCTTGTTTCATTTTAACTGCTAGTTTATATTTTACTAGCAGTTCCGCCCGGCTTTGCTCGGGCCTTATGATGCAGAATCGGTATTCATAACTTTATGCGTTTATGTGTATATATTAAAATGTTTGACTCATGTCCATATAACCTACATCTAAAATTTAAAGTGTTTAGACCCTAAATTGGCGGTGGAGTTTGGTAGATTCTGAAAAAGGTCTATTCTTTTAACTTTGACCTCTCGGCAGCCATATTTTCTCCCCAAAACTTATTTAAAACTTGCTGTATGTTTGCATTTCCTTTACGTAAAATATCAAATGTTTAGACCCAAAATTGACTGATTAGTTTGCCATAGACTCAAGTGACCACAGAGGTAAACTCTTTTTATATTTTACCCCTTGGCAGCCAAATTTTCGGTAAAAACCGATCAAAAAGCTTACCCTATATCTGAATACACTTTATGTTAAATGTCAAATGTTTAAATAAAAATTAGCTGGCTAATTTAGTAGAAACCGCAGAGGCCAAAGTTTAAAAAATTAACCCCAATTCTGACCGCTGAGCCATTATTTCGTTGAACCCAAATCAAATAAATAGTTTAGCCATGTCCAATTTATCTACATCTAAAATCACAAGTGTTTAAATCCAAAATTGGCGAGGAGTATGGTAGAGTTTTTAAAGGCAAAATCGTTAAACATTTACCCCTTGACAGCCAAAATTCTAGTCAAAAACCGATTATAAAGATTTTCCCAAAATCAATACCCCTTACGTGAAATATTGAGTCTGTAAACTAAAAAATGACATAGTATTTTGGTAGGGGAGTTTCCACACACAGACACCCACAGGCATACAATTTCACTTTTATAGATATATAGATTTAATTTATTTGCTTTTTATTAAGCCGTTTTGGTCGCGCTGGAATCACTTAGGAAACGATTAACACCGTCAGAATATATCTATATACATATATTAATACTCGTTGTTTATTTTCCGATGTTCAATTAACAATGTATGTATGTATTTATGTATGTATGTATGTATGTATGTATGTATGTATGTATCTATCTATCTATCTATCTATCTATGTCTGTTTTTAGAGTCACGAAATTGAAAGATCCAACTCTCATGACAATTAAATGTTATTTTGAGTTCAGCTATATTTGGCACTTTTGGCGTTTGCAAATTGCGCAAATTTATTTTGAAAAGCATTTTGAAAAATATTTGAACGAATAATTTTTATAAAATAGACCTATAAACTGACCAGGTCTTTTGTACGATCTAACCGTATTATATTATTTCTTTGGTGATATGTACAGTTCAATATCTACGCTGATAAACCAGACATAATAGATTACTCGGAAGGCAAAATTCAACGCTTTATTGCCGAGGTACAGCCAAATTTAATGTGTAAAATTTGTGAAAATTGAACCGTAGATTATACGTCGGAGGGCATATTATGTCCGAAATTGTCTTTAAACCATAAATGCCCAACGTTTATTTATATTGTAAACAATATATTAGTATATATATATATATATATATATATATATATATATATATATATGTATAATACACATATTTTTCTGTTATTTATTTTAATCCAATGTTTACCGCCTCTTTATATATATATATATATATATATATATATATATATATATATATATGTGTGTGTGTGTGTGTGTGTGTTTGTGTGTGTGTAATCCTCCATTACACTTTCTTAAATATCTGTAGATGTACAAGAATAATTATTATTAAATTATAATTATTAAGATCGTTCAAAAATCTTTAAAGATGGGTACTGTTTGCGAGGTATACACTAAGAAGACGTCATCTAGCGTTTATGAACGCTAACAACTTCCATCGTTCGAACGCTATGGATTGTTTAATATATGCGCCTTGATTGAGCGTTTATTAATTTAAAATTTTCTTCATTCCCATGGCAATTCTTTGGTGGCTCGGAGGTAGATGCTTAGCAAATGGAGTCAAAGTGGATAGGTTCGAATCTCCCGACCGGGAGATATTGTCATCATAACTGACGATTGCATAAGTATGAACACTAATGCCTGTAGTTATAAAAATAATTATATATATATATATATATATATATATATATATATATATATATATATATATATAAGCAAACATTGTTAGGAAAACAAGCATTTCTTGCTTGATTATAACTTTTTTATATTTTCTGATTTTTCTAATGAGATTCTTGTGTGACGATGAAAAAACTTGATGTAGTTTCTACATGTATCACAAATGTTTTCGAGTCTACATCATGTAAGGAAATGAAAAAAAAAACCTCAGAGAATTTAAAAAGAAAATTGCTGTGGAACGGGAGTTTTAAGTTTGTTAGACGCCAATAGAATGTTTTCATATTGTTCCAGGAAAAGTTGTGACACATGTAAATTCGGCAGTGCCAGAATTACTGCCAAACGATAACATCTTATTGCGTCAAGCAATTTTAAGTATTATTACTTGCTTCATAGGCAGGATTATTTATCATAACTTGTAAATTCTCAGCCACAAGGATCATGTTTTTTTAGCACCACGAGTTTCCAACTACAGGGTACTGTTGGCATTATTATGGTGAAAAATGAAATGGAGAGAAAGAAGAAATAAGACAGAAAGAAAATGAATGCTACATTTTTCTGGGTTGATTAACAGAAAATAATTGGGTTTTACAGTGAAAACAAATAAAAAATAATGTAAATGTTTGCTCAGAAAAGCGACATCTACAGACATCATAAATTATTAGCACTCATAGAGATGGAATATTTGATTACGTCTATATTTGTAATTATTTTATGTTGAGAACAATGTGAACTAATTCACAAAGCCCCAATGAATTGGTTAGAAAAATCTAGGGATTGTCATCATATTTATGTCCATTGATCGAACTCATTTATTAGAGCTTACTGTTATCATTAATCGCTCCTCAATATATGCTTATATCTTTGTTTATCTTTGCAAGATCCTAGTCGTTTTGGCGTTAGACTCGTCGCGGGCCATTTCGTTTAGTAAAGCCATTGCTAATGAGTATTTGTGTTTTTATAATACAGCCATTAAACAAACCACGGCAAAAACACTGTACACTAACATAACCAAAACAAGAAATAACTCATTTGTAAAAATGAAATGAAAGTGCACAATCATTTTCAACAGAAACATTATCAACGAACATAAAATAACACTGACACACAACTATATATATATATATATATATATATATATATATATATATATATATACAACATTTATTACGGCACTATATATACATATTACAAGGTCGTACAAGTGGTTTCATTGCACTGAATCAACAATAAGAGGATGGAAAGAGTTAGCACAAATTAATCAGCGACATTGAAAAACTTACTCCAGCTTTTCAATGTCGCTGATGAATTTGCGCTGACTCTTTCTAACCTCTTAAGGTTGATTCAACGCAAGGAAACCACTGGCACGACCTTGAAATATGTATATATAGTGTCGTAATAAATATTGTATCTTCAAACCTCACATCCACGATCGATCACTTCATTGGAGTTTTTTCATCGTCTCCTGACACGCTATATATATATATATATATATATATATATATATATATATATATATATATATATATATATATATATATATATCACCAACATACTGTTTATCGCTGTTTAAAAGCTCATCAGCGCAGCTAGACAAGCAACTAACTCAAGCCAGGATAAAAACCCGATTGCCCAAACGACAGTTGGATCTTCTAACCGTTGCGCTATACGGCTGCTGCTATGCGGGCGGTGAATTTACAATGTTTACTGCAGCGATAATATATTTTAAATAAATATTAACAATTATTTTATATCTTCAGAATCTTGTGTAACTTCGTAGGTCGGTACCGTAGGTCTAAGTTATAAAAATGAATCACAACAATTGAAAGAAATTTAGTGCTTATGAATGTTAATTAAGCTAATATAAACAGTAAGGAGTCAGAGAACATTCAACTACATTGAATCGGAATATAGTATGTTGGTCTTAGGTTGGCCGCTGTTTTTTCTAATTTCTTATATCGTCTTAAAAGGGCTGATAACGAAATGATTTATATATATATATATATATATATATATATATACATATATATATATATATATATATATATATATATATATCTTGCACGAACAAGAAAATCCAACAGTGGGCACTCAAGCTGTCCGGCTATCAGTGCCGAATTGAATACTTGCAAGGAGAATACCTATGCGGACCTCCTGTCCCGGATTGCAGAGCAGCTTGAATCCGACTCGCTCCGATTAGAACCGGGAGTGGATGATAGAGCTTTCCAGGTGTGAGTGATTAATTCCCACACCATAAAGAAAAGACCGGACTGGAGTGAGACAGATGTATCTGAATCTGAGCCTATAGTCGACCCACACTGGGTCGAAATAAGTGAAACAAGGCCAAGAAGATAAGGAATTAGCAGTGTTAAGAGCTCGGGTAAAGGAGGGTCGAACCCAAAAATACACCCTCCACCACGACAGGCTGTATTATATTGCTGGTCGAGACGGAGAAATGGGATTAAAGATGGTGGCACCAGCCCGACTCCGAAGAGAAGTCCTGAATCAAACCCACGAGACGACGGGGCACTTAGGCATCGAAAAGATGTATCAGTTGATCTTTAAGAATTATTATTGGCCGGGACCGGTCAAGGATGCTGTAGAATGGGTAAATAGATGCGTAACATATCAGACTCACAGTAGATACCACCCGCTTGCTCCACTGGCGGAAATAGATATTCCGCAGTATCCCTTCCAGAAAGTGAGTTTGGACATCTCCGGGCCCTACCCCTTGACAGAGCGTGGTAATCAATATATCGTGAGCATATTGGACTGGCTTACTAACTAGCCAGAGGCTTATGCAGTGCCAGATAAAACTGCCCAGTCGGTGGCCGGTGTAATCCTAGGTGAGATTTATCTGAGGTATGGGTCCCCAGAGGAATTAGTTACCGACAATGGCGCAGAGAATGTGAATAGAATTATGAAGGAGGTACTCGACGAACTTGGTATCCAGCATGTGTTGACCCCCCCCCCCTTATCACCTCCAGAATAACTCCAAGGTTGAGCGATTCCACAAGACGCTGATGGATATCCTGGGTAAGCTTGTGGCTAATAATCCGGCGGAATGGGATCGGTTCCTCACACAAGCCTTAGCAACAGTGAAATTCACGATGAATGAAACATCGGAAGTCTCACCATTTGAATTAGTGTTTGCAAGGGATGTGGTTCTCCCGATTGATAATCTTTTAAGGCCGCGTAGGAAGTATTTGGGAAGGAGCATCACCAAATATTGTTGGGACAGCAACATAAGGTATTTGTCCAGGCAAGGAACCGTATCAAGCGAGCACAGAAGAAACGGAACGCTCGAGTGAACAAAGATAGAAAGGTAATGGGATTCAAGGTAGGAGACCCTGTGTATTATCAGGTACAAATTCGAGAGTGGAAACAGACTGCCCCTCTTTCATTTATAATCTGGGACCAGGTTGCTGGGAAAATAAAAAGGGTACACGCCAATGATCTGAAGTTGGCAGAATTGGAATATGATTTACAACTCTCCCACCCCAGGAAATGGAAACCTCCGATGAAGAAGGAGTGTCCGTTCAACTCGACGTAGATGTTATGAAAACGCGGAGAAATCGGGATAATAAAACGGCGATTCCAGATCCCCGGGTATTGCAAGAGGCCGGAAATCGGCGCCAATCTGGGCGGATTTCCGAACTGAGAACTACGGAGGGCGTCAGTATTGGAGACGACCCTAGAGAGGAGTCAGATGTTGGAAGTGAAATCCTGTCGGAGGGCTCGGGTGGGACCTGGGAGGTAGAAGACCAACTCCCTCTATCCGTATTATAAGAACAGTTGACATCGCGACCGAGAGGGACCCAGGAAACGCCTATGAAAGACAGATTAAGGGGGAGGCGTCCAGAAGGGGAGAGAACTATTGACATCTTATTTTGAACTATGAGTTAGATCAACTTCGTTTTAATTGTTGGAATATGGGAACAGTCCTCCTAGTGGGAAATTATAAATATCAAGTTTAAATGAGTTGATCTAATAATATATATATATATATATATATATATATATATATATATATATATATATATATATATATATAATTTAACGCAGAGAGATTGAGGAAAATGAGAGTATTAGTTTAACAGAGGTTGTAGAGATATTAATTTAAGAATTGAATTGTTTTTTCTTGAAAATGTAACTATTTGTTTTTTTCCTTTCTTTTCTCTTCTCTTCCTTCTCAATCCGAAATGTATTTTTTCATATGAAATGGATGGTCGAGAATTAGACTTTTGGAAATGTGGAGAGTTGAAATGATTTTGGAAGGAAAAAAATATTTTTGTTACCTCAGTCTGGAAGGAGTTCATATTACACTGAACAAATTTTAGTTGAATCCAGTTGAGAATAATTAGAAGCATTCATTACGGCGATTAAATTGACTTTTGGAAGGATTTGTTGATTACGAAGTAAGAGCTAAGAAGCCGCGTTCTGAATGAAGAATAATTGGAAATAATTATTTGCACTACTGAGTGAAGTGTGGTACATTCGACATAACACGAAAGTGATTTAATTAATTTTTTTAACTCGGCTCTGCGAGGGCCGATAAAACATTAGGCATTTAAAAATAAGTAAATAGGGGCTGATAGCGAGGAGGGGGCGTGTGCCGTTGTAATGATCGTCGGATGGCCCTCAGTTTTTGATCCGGCGGGTAGTGAGCTGATACCAATGGCATGCCTCCGCCCTGCATAGGCCCTGTAGTCATTCATAGGTGTTGTGTACGGGAATGGGATGGAGAAATAAGTGTACTATGAATGATATGTATACAACGCTTAGTAAGGTATGTTGCTGCTAATGGTTTATGGTGTATCAATGTAAGAGGACAGCGAGGCGATGAACATCTTGAGGCTAATTGCATAGATGGCAGGAGAGAGACTGGTTCGAACCCGCCGGTGGTTCTGGAAAAATGCGGCTGCTGGTGCTGACGAAAACGAGACGCAACCCGAATACCTCGCTGATGCCGAAATCCAAAGGAACAAAGACGGCTTGAAGATTCTCTTCTTTTCTTTTCTTTTCACTCTGTTTTACGAAAACTCTTGCGGGACGCTGAAGCTGAGAAACGTCGAAGGAAGATCCCCAACGATAGCTTGAATGACTGTCTATTGAGGTGAGAAGAAGTCGTCAGTGTAAGAAATTCTTGCCAGATGCTTATAAAGGAGATTTCAACGACAACTGCTTGACGTGAGAAAGATTCCTCTAGCTTAATAAAAAGCGAGTCCTTTGAGAAGACCGATTAGCGCTCCACACCCTTTATTACGAGACTGTGCTGTTGGTAGCAACAAAGTGAAAATAATCTTGTAAATTGTGACTAAAACTCTGTGAAAACCGCAAATGTAAATTATGACTGAATTTCCGAAAGAAAAATTGAAAGGGGGAATAACTCTATAAAACTCTCGAGAAAGGAAAAATTAAGGAACATCTCCCTCCACCATACTGTATACCGATACTCTATGACTGAATGGGATAGCTTCCGTACATTCATATCTGATTTATCTCTACACTCCATGTTTAAAAAGGAAGTGTCCTCCATAGTATCAGATTTGACCGAATCGTTAATTGTAGGCATAAACCAATTCATACCATCTAAAAAAGTCCAACAAAAACCTAACAGCCAGCCATGGTTCTCCCCAGAATGTGCTGCTGCTATCGCGCACAGAATCACTTTTTCCATAGCTACCAACGTAATAGATGCACTGAGACTAAAGCTGCTCTCAGGACTGCCAGCAACCACTGTAAAAGAGTAATAAAAATGCAAGAGAGCTATATGCCCAGTCTGTTAAATCCAAGGTAGCTGATCAGCGGCTTGGTTCCCACCAGTTTTGGCAAGTAACAAATAGGATCCTGAACAGAAGTCTGCGTTCTATCCCAACCATTATCAATGGACCAGAGGTCATCTCGTCAGCATCAGACAAGGCCACACTATTTGCAAAGAACTTTGCAGCTAATTCTACCCTATGCGACGAAGGCCATCAACTCCCCATATTTCCTCCTATAACACAGAACAAGCTAGGTAACATATAAATATCCGTGCATGAGGTCGCCAAGCTAATCAAGAACCTAGATTCCAGCAAAGCAACTGCCCCTGATGGAATCCCAATTATAGTGTTAAAAAGCTTAAACCAGAACTCGCTCCCATACTTATGAAACTATTTAAGCGCTGCCTTAAGGAGAAGTGCTTTCCGACTCCCTGGAAGACCTCATCAGTTTGCCCTGTATTTAAGAATTCGGGTGATAAGTCATCTCCCTCTCAGTACAGACAAATAAGTCTCCTGTGTGTTAAGAGTAAGTTGCTGGAATCCATATTAAATAGAGAAATAGTCAACCACCTCAGCAGGAACAACCTTCTTAGTGACACACAATATGGTTTCTGCTCTGCAAGATCTACCGCAGATGTGCTGACGGTTATATCCCACAGGATTATTGAATTACTTTTTGATTCAAAGGGGCACAGATCGTGTGGAGACCCGCCGTTCCCTGAAGACGTGACCCCCCTCCACCAGACTCGTCTGACGCTGTCTGTGAAGAGAGATTTGAGACTTTGAAAAACCTTCTAAGAACTGAACCCTATATCTGTAAAAAAGACCTGTAATATATTTGCGATGAAGAATAGAATTTCACGTGTCTGTTTTTCTTTTGCCTGCGGCTTCGATATTCGCTTTCAGCATATATAATTGAATGTAACGACTCTCTGAGAAGGACCAGCCGATCCGATCTGAAGTTTCCAGACAACAGGTGTCTTAGAAAACTTCATCGGAGAAGGTGTTACACCAGCATGACAATGACTAAAAACTCACACCACAGGCAACAACTGTTTTACTGAAGAGGGTTATGGTAGAGGTGATAGACTTGCCAAGCATGTCTCCAGAGTTGAACCCATTAGAGCATCGTTGAGGAATCCTCAAGTAGAAGGTGGAGGTGTTAAAATCTTAAATATCTCCCAGCTCGTAATTGGCGAGTGGAAGAGCATTGTAGTGGCTACATGTGAAGCTCTGGTGAACTCCATGCCCAGGAGAGTATAGGCGGTTTTGGATAATGATGGTGCCTAGAACAAATATTGAGAGTTTACAAGTTGTATGTTAATATTGACGATTTTTCTAAGGTGTGTACTCACTTATATTGCCAGGGATTTAGGTTTTAATGTATATATTTTGAGTTATTTTGAGGGGAAAATAAATTAACTCTGTTATATAAACTGCAGGAAGATTCTTTTGATTGTATAAAAAAATAATTTTTTCGGCATTGTCCTATGAATAGATATTCTCAAATTTGAGGACATGTGAGAGGTGTACTCACTTTTGTGATACAGTATATATATATATATATATATATATATATATATATATATATATATATATATATACATATAATTAAAATACCATGGAATTTGACCCAAATATTTTATTGATAAAGCATCTGACTTTTTATGCATTCAGGTTGGATCCAAATGGTAATATTCGTAAGTTTTGAGAAATCGATAAAATATTTTCATTTGTGTTTTGTTTTGTTTTTTTAATATGGTGAATGTTTGCCTCGAGCTGTTTATGCAGAAATAATTTCAAGTGTTTTCATTTCGGACACCAAAGAGTAAACGTTGTCGCTACACACTTGGTCTACAACAATTGTGTAGAATATATTCAGTTGACTTTTAAGCACTTTCTTAGAAAAGTTTGGTAAGAATTTTTAAGGCCTAGATTAATGTATCGACGAACACAGAAAGAAAATGAAAGTAAAGCGAAAACTAAAAGACTGACAAACAGAAACACACAAAAATATAGAAATAAATCGATACATTATGCTAAGCAATTATGCAAACACATTTTATATAAAGAATTAGAAAACAAATGAAATACACAAAAAATGAGTAAAATAAACAAATTTTGCCTCGCTTACTTCTCCAAGTCACGCGTACGTGACTTGGGATAAAAATACATTTTAAAGATGACAATCTTCCATGTGTATATATATATATATATATATATATATATATATATATATATATATATATATTTCGAAATCTGAAATGACTTACGCTTTGTCTAACCAAGGATTAAACATTAACCCTTACGAACGATATTTCAAGATTATTTAAATAATATATTTGCATTCATTCATTTTAAAAGAAAAGGCATTGCAATTATTTTACGTGGGATAAATATTTTTCAATAATCAATAAAATACAGTGATACATACACACATATATATATATATATATATATATATATATATATATATATATATATATAGTAACTGAAGAGTTTTAAACTATAATAGATTTTATAGATTATTTTTGAAGATATCATTCTGTAATTTAAACATCAGGCATTGGGAATTTTTTTAAATGCAAAATTCCAACAATCTTTATTCATGCATACCTGTGGTCTTTCTAAAACATTATTCATATTTTGTTCTTGAGTTTTTCCTGTTATTCTTGCAATGTTTAGGGTTGTTAACATGGGTGATTCTTTCAAGATGTTACATGATAATACTGTCGATAAGGTCTTTGAGTACAAAACAATTGACTCACACTCACACACATAAGCAAACAGACGTATATACGTATATATATATATATATATATATATATATATATATATATATATATATGCAGTACAACTCCTATAATTTGAACATCCGGTTCGGTCAAATCAAAGGATGCTGTTAAATTTTCGTGATAAAAAAATGTGCTTCAGTTATCTTTAATTTTCTAAGAATTAAGGAATAGTAAATGAAATTCATTGCTATATATACTTCAAGTATAGATTAATTTGAGTTTACGACATATTGCAAGTAGGAATTGTTAAATATTATTACCAGGAGCAAAAACATTCAAAATAAATTAAATCTACTCTTACTTGTTAGGGATTTATTACCTAATTTATCATCTACAGAAATCATACATTTATGTAAAATAGAGTATTTTTTAGTTATTCATTGAATGAGTCTCATTGCAGTTTCTATTTTCATCGATTGAGCTTTCGGGCGCTGCCATTGTATTCCGTAAGCGATCACGAAAATCTACAATTTCTTGGTTCTGTAGCTTCTTTATGATTATATCTCTTCATTAGGACCAAGAGAATGGGAGCTGTCACTAGTTTCCTCACAATTACTCCCTTCAGAATATTGATCAGTAGTTTCCTCATCTTGTTGCATCCACATTTTAACATCATTTGCATTAAGTGATTTCAGAACATCGTGGTTGGTCGGTAACCGTTTGGTTTTAAGAATTTTTTCTAGACCAGATGTATACTCTGATTTTAGAGTTGCTAGCAATTGTGATGGGTTGTTTTACACTATTTTAAATATAGCAATCTGGAAAAAATTACAGTTACTGTAAATTAATTATCAATAGCTAATCTACATTAATTACATAGTACCAATATTAACATTTCTGCGCAATATCTGACTAAACCATGTAAACAGTTTTACTGCAAATCCGCATAAAATATGCTAATACAATTTCAATGACGAGACACTTCAAGTTTAGAGAAAGTACAGGTTTAGAAGAAATCCAAATGAGAGGAAGTCCAACTTTAGAGAAAGTTCAAATTAAAGGAGTTTTACTGTATATATATATATATATATATATATATATATATATATATATATATATATATATATATATACACGAAGGTCGTTCTAAAAGTAAACCACCTTATTTTTTTTAACTCACAAAGTTAAAGAGCTATGGATACCGGATTGTTGTGATTCTATTTTTGGACAATTATCAATGACCTTGTAATACTAAAGTCGTTTCTAAAGTAAACCCTTTACAAAGATGAGAGCGGTACAATTAAAACGAGCGATATCTTGTGTTCTAGGATATATTTTTCTAAATAGTGAACACCATGCTCAATTCACATTACCAGTAATTCAATAATGCATTTGATTCTGACACGCGTCCATATATGGCTTGGTTTCGTAGAGTTTCACACCGTCATTATATGCAACGTTCAGGTCATAAATGCATGTTCAGTCATCATGACAATGCAATTTGTAATCTATTCTGATCTATTCGAACGGAAAAATAGGAGACATTACTTTATGAACTCCTCTCGTATAGACACACACACACACACACACACACACACACACACACACACACACACATATATATATATATATATATATATATATATATATATATACATATATAATTCACCTTAACGGAATTCGTCCGACTCAAGAAGAATAACTTAAGGATTTCGCTTTCATTTCCATACAATCATAACTAAAATGACGATGTCCGTTATTTTCCTCAACATTGGGAATATTTTCAAATAGCTCCACTGCCTTGTAGATTTCTTGAGAAAGGCACAGTACGTAAACCTTGAAAAAAATCAACTTTGGAGTCCCGATAGGCGGGTGGTGAAACACTGCATCTCTTTTTAGGTAACTCCTGCAGCTGCGCTGGCTCCGACCGTATTCGCTTGCCTTTCCGTCGGACTGTCTGCACACCCGAGAAAGTGACATCAGTAACTAGGCAAATCCAGATTTCCTAATCATCTACCCAGTCCTGCATCCGGAGAGCTTTAACCAGACTATATGCAGAACGCCATCGTTTCATTAGAGAGAAGGTTTCCAATTCAAAATTTCAAGTTTACAAATTGAATAATTATATAAACTTAAATCGAATATAAATGCTAATACTAAAAAATATATAGCATAATCCTAACCAGATGAAAATCGCAATAATCGAGATAGAGTATTGCTATAAGAAATTCTATTTAACCTCCTAAAATTAGAATTTACGACAATGTAATATTCGACAAAGAATAAAAGGTGGCAACTGAGAATTTGTCATATTCCATGGAATTTCAAAGAATGTGTTTTATGCACAGCCCAATCTAGTTAGCAAAATAATATTTTTTCTTGTAAAAAAATTGATAATAATGCAGAAATGCATAACTTAAAAGGTAGCAAAATCTGGTACAACCCAAAGAAAATATTAATTGGGTAGAACTAGAGATGCAACTAAAATTGTAATATTAGGCGAATGAGCGTATGTGAAACTATAGTCAGCAGTCTAAGGATAGATGCCCAGCGAAGGTATTAATAGCAGCAAGAGTGATCACGTATGCAAATTAGGAAGTGTATGTGGATTGCGTCAGAAGGAAAAGAAAAAAAAGGCAGTACGTGATCGGAAAGAAGCAAAGTACGCGCTGCTTAAAATGAATGTGTAACGTCGATAGCGAGAGATAGATAGCAATGGCCAGCGTTAGTTTGGGAGAAAGAAAAACGCGTACGGATGAGATGGACGTGTGGCTCTGAGGTGGTGGCGAAAGACTTTTTAGCTAGTGTCCAGACGGCGTGTTCTGTTAATCTCATAGAAAACGAAATAAACAGTAAAAACTAACAAGAACTAGACATTGTTCGGAAAGTTATGGTAATTAATGCCTTTAGGAAAAACAGAAAGAAAGACCAAGTCGGAGTTATTTCCTTTTGTTTGTTTTTTCCTTCGACGTTACATATATTTACTTTGGATTCGGCGCCCAGGCATTTTACCAAAACGGGCTAAAATGAAGAAAAAAGAATGAAAAATAAATGATAACATGAAAATATGCGGTCGCAAGAGATGGACGTAAAAACAAATCAGGTTGATAGTAGAGAACCTAAAAAGGGGATATTGAACCAATTGGTGAGTAAATTATTAACTTCTTTTCATCTTGTCTGCTCACTTTTGAATTATCTTCGGTCCTGTCAGTCATATTTTCTTGTTTTGTGGGGACCGTCGTTTACCGTCCATGTTGTTTATTGTTAAAATCATATGAGTATATTACGTATTATGATAAGGAATTTTTTGTACTCATGTTAATAGCTTGTTTAGTTTTAGGGAGAGATTTTGAATAAACCAGTTTGACTTGAACGTATTTTCATAAGTTTGTGCTTGGCCTGTTTAAGCAGTATCTCTTGCCTTATTGTTATGCATTACTAAATGTTTACTAAACTGGCGGTTTGCAAGACTAAAATAATATTTAATCAATTTTGACGTGTGAAAAATTAAATATAAGTACTCCAATAATTTCTAAAAATATAAGTACTAAAAATACAAATAGTCCGGCTTTGTTTCTGTAAGGAGTAGTAATATTATTGTAACCATATGGGTGGTTTATAATATACTATTATTCCTGCCAGTGTCAAAAATGATTATTAAATATAAAGACATGGTGTTTTATTACTATATTAAATAAGAAAGTAGGAAAGAAAAGGCACGTTCATTTTAAGCACGGTCTCTGCTGAGCGACATAACTAATTTTGTTTCATTTGCACAATTTTTAAAGGTGTGTGATGATTTTGCTTGTCGGTATTTTGCTACTTGGATTCAGATAAATACTGAAAACTTTAATATAAAAAAATTCAAGTCGTTTTAATTTTGAAATACATTGCAAACAAATCTAAGTAGCGGTCAGGTAAAACACTTGATATGAACGAAATTTTTCTTGGAAACTGAAACTCTTGCATTGCTGTGATTAAAAGAGAAGCGTAACTCAATATTTAGAGTGCAAATAGCCCTCGGTTATAGAGATTGAAAAATTAAATAGCTACGAATTTTTTTCTGTAGAAAGTCGTAAGTTGTCGACAGAATTCAGACAATGAATCAAATTTCCCGTGTATGGAACGTAACCTAGGAAGTCGAGGATTTATACAAGAGAATAAGAAAAAAAGCAGCACGAGATAAAAAAGAACTCTTTCTTGAAACACAATTT
Organism: Euprymna scolopes; assembly: GCF_053919585.1. Classification (NCBI taxonomy): domain Eukaryota; kingdom Metazoa; phylum Mollusca; class Cephalopoda; order Sepiida; family Sepiolidae; genus Euprymna; species Euprymna scolopes. The sequence continues at coordinate 31,753,179 of NC_136504.1, forward strand.
ACATGTCAAGAAGAAATAAACTGACTTTATTACTAAAATAAAAGTATCCCGTTTCAGTTTGGTTAATTTGCATATTCAAGACCAATAAAAATCAAAGAATATGCAAACTTAGATTTGATTTTGCAATGATTTGACTGGCTTTGTGAAATATTTTTAACATTTAAAACGGTCTTCTTGCACAACCAAGATGAAACACTTGAACATTGATTCAATGAAATTTCTGAAAATGCAAAACAAAAACACATAACATTATAACTATTTAAGCAGTATACTAAGTATTTCCACCTTTAAACGCATTAAAACGTTGCCTTTAAATATTTAGAAAAAATACGTTGAAATTGCATATTTTTACAAATAAAAAAGTTTGAATAAATAAAGAAAAGTATTGCTGACGAAAACAAATATAAAATATTGATGTCGATTAGACTATACATTAAGGCATCTTTTATTTATTGTGTGAATTTTGAGTTTTCTTGTTTTTTTCTTGTTTTATGTTTTGTTTTATTGTGTGAGCTTTTGAGTTTTCTTGTTTTTTTATTACCAAAAACAGGTTACGTTTTGGAAGGGAAAGTATGTAACCGAGTGCGTCTAAGCGTGTGTGACAACATCAGTCGCAGCCGAAGGAAAGATGGCTAGCGAAAGTATTAGCAACAGCCACCGTTTCAGTAGTATGTAAATAAATAATTGTGCACGCTTCAAAAACAAATGAAAAAAATGACACCACGTTGTCGTAGTGGAGAAAAATGCACACAGGGCGAGATGGACGTGTAGCCCTGTGGTGCCGACGAGAGACTTTTAAGCTGGTGTCGAGACGACGGGGTTTTGTTGATCTCAATGCAAACAAAATGAAAAGTAAAAAATAAGAAGCAGGGATTGTTTTAAGAGTAACGTTAATAAAAAGCCTTTTGTTAAAACAAAAAAATGCCGAGTCGGATTTATTTATTTTTGTATGTTTGTTCCTTTGCGTGGATGGGGGTCGAGAGAGGTTTGATGCGTGACGAACACGGATCGAACGTAACAGTTAATTTTCAAAATAGTTAAATACAGACAAATTAGAACCGTCTGATTAGTCAAAACCGTAATTTTGTCAAAATGTACAGCAAGCTGTAAACCAAAGAAAATTATATTGTAGGACACATGGGTATCTAATATAATACCCTTAAATGAAAATATAAACTCATTTTAAAACCGAAAAGGAACGTTTTGATTAAGTTCTTATTTCTTTTCACAATTACGAAAACACTATGAAAAATAACATCCTACGTGATAGCTTATCGTTCAAACTCCCCGACTTAACTTACACAGGCAAATAAGTTGGAACATATACATTGAAGAAATTGTTAAGACTGCTTCAAAGAAAGTATATTATCTTTACCGTGCTAGGAAATTATTCACACCTGAGAGTATACTATACCTCTAAAGCGCCACTATTTTCCTATGCATAGAGTATCGTTGCCACATATGGGCTGTTGGACTAATACAAGCTTCTCATTCTTAGACAGAGTCCAAATATTCTAACCCCACATGTCGGTAAATCTTCAACCTCTCTCTGTCTCATCATCGCAATACTGCATTTCTCCAGTTCTTTTACGAGTATTGTAATGTAGTGAGATCTGATTAAGCCGTAGAACTTGTGCTCTCTCTCGACGTACATAAAATGTGGAACGATAAAATTGTCGCCAGAAAAAGACCACATAATTCAATACCTTTCTGATAAAAATCTGTTTTCGTTGCAAACAATCTGCTAGTGGGCCAATTGTGTACAAATCTCAAGAGCTATAGGAGCCTTCTATTATGCCTTAAAATCACACAATGTTCAAGGAGCGAAATCGGAGATACGCCGCTGTCCAACTCATGCTCTCTACCGATCTAAGTCATGACAACCGGACCATTCCCAATACCCTCAAAATGCATCGATCGATGGTGACGAATAACAGGGACGTTTGATGGGAACATATATGTCTTATCATTTAACCACACAGAAAATTATTTAAACTCTTTGACAAAAGTAATCGTCTATCAATAAAGTTGCCGTATACCGTGAAAGCCAGCGACTTGAGATTTCGGAGAATTTATATGCACTTAAGGTAATCTTCTGCCGGCACAGTTCTTATTTTTAGAGATGAGCAGTTAAGGTTTTCGATGCAGATGTGCCCCAAAAGTCGATGCATAGAAATTTATTAATCCTGATATATATAAATGGCCATCGCACAGTCACAAAAACAAAATAGTAACCCCTACGTTCAACGGTATAAAATGACTTGTTTAGCGCGGAAAATAGCAAAAATAGACTCACTAAGATTTACAGTTCTGAACGAAATCAGTGAAAAGACAGTCATAATTTTAAGCTTTAACTGAAAGCAGGTTTTTTTACACAGTGATCACCACTTATCAAGACCCGGAAGCCACTCAGGGATAAGGGTTATTGCAAGTACATTACGTTAGTGTGGAGATTTTATGAAGTGTTTACTTAAGGGGGCGGTTCATTAGGAATTTGTAAACGTTGGACTTGAAGACATCCAAGTTGTAGTCAGGGGGGAAGCAGGCAGACGGAACTGAGTTCCACAGGCGTGCAGTTCTCAGAAAGAAGGTTGTTGTTTTTGTCTGTCTCATCAGATGCCTAATTATTAAATTGCTACATTTTCTTTCTTCCTTAAAACTGAAATGTGTTCTGTTTTCCCCTGTGTTTTTTCTTCGGCGTTATGTTGATTTTTCGTCGTTCTTACCTCATAGAGATCGTGGCGTAGTTTCGTCGTTGTGCATATAACTTCGTGGGTGTATATGTTCGTCATATAATGACATCATAGGTTGCTCGTTAGGTCGGCCAGAGTCTTATTTTCTTCGACAAGTTCAGGTGTCTATTAAAATTGCGTTGCTAAAGTTATATATATATATATATATATATATATATATATATATATATATATATATATATATATATATTTAAAATGCACACTGCACTCACTATCCCGTACACATTACGCTGGCAGCAGATGTTGCTTAAATTATGAGAATACATGTTGTATTGCATTTCAGGATTTTTGACATGCGGATTGATATTTTGAATTATGTTGATTTATTCAAACTATCAATTTCATCTGATATGTCATGCGCATGCGCACAACGTTAAGTGCATTTGCCGTTTCTGAATTTTTGAGATGAAGATTGGTTATTCATATTATCTGGATTCATCGAACTACTGTTCTAATCTTGACTGTGATTTCCACAACTTTTCGATCGATATAATCTCAGACTTTCTTCAGATGTATCTCGGTCGAACTCGGGAATGTTTCTCTCTAACACGGGAATTAGGACGGAATGCTGAACAGAACTCTTTATTTATATAACGGGAAAAGCGTGCTTTTGTTCCGTCAGCCATGATGGACAGAGGTCCGAAGTAATTTGCACTTTTTTTCTGTCTTTTTGAATTGAGCCCCCAACATCCAGAAGAATATAACGTTTTTCAATTGCTTTTTTCAAAGTATTCTAACCACTGCGCCACAAGTCTTGTAGAATTAAATAAATGGTTCCGTTCGAAATTCCGTCCAAATTCCCGAGTTCGAAAGAAACATTCCCGAGTTCGACAAGATACACCTGAAGAAGTTTGGAGATTACATCGACCAAAACGTTGTGAAAATCATAGTCAATATGACAACATTAGTATGATGAATCCAGATAATACGGACCAGGTGCATTTATCTGAATTGGAACAATTTCTGATGAACAATAATATTTAGGTCGAATTCAAAACCTTGTATTATATTTCTTATTGAAACGTTTATTTGATCCACGTGGTCTTGATTTCATTTAGTTGTTTTGCTTAACAGCATATCAGCGATTTTGGGATTATTTAGTGCCGAATCTGATGATTTTGGTAAAAGAATACGTACATCCTTTATATCTTAAAATATTTATTGATGATGTTTGGTTTGGTTGTTTTGTTTTACTGCCATATAAAACATTTACAGGTTATTAAATTCCGAATCCAGTAACTTTAGTAAACGCTTGCATGCTTAAAATACTTTATAAATGCAAATATTTATTTATATTGTTTGAATTGGTTGTTTAGTTTTACGGCATATCAACCTTTTTCAGGTTATTCAATTCCGAATCTAATCATTATATATATATATATGTGTGTGTGTGTGTGTGTCTGTGTGTATGTGTGTGTGTGTGTGCTTCAAATTTATATCTTATTGTTGTGGGTACAAATCACCCCTATTTGAGAACTAAGTTGAATGAAACAGCCCTATGAATACCACTGGTTTCAGAGACTAGATGGAGGCATCCATACTATGTTTAACGGCATGCTACGAAAACGTACCTCTCATACCACTTTAGTGGCTTCCGTATACTTTATGATAAATACGTATTATATTTATACACTTTACACTACTTGTGGTTTCTTTCATTTTTGACTCCTAGTACGGGTCTACAACACTTATAAATATTTATTCATTGTATTTTTTTGTTTTTGTTTTGTTATACAGGATAAGTCCCCTTTTTGAGTTCAGTCATGTTAGTGAACTATTTTATGCTTTGAGTTCTGTATCTCTTAAAATATTTCTCCTTAATGTTTGGTTTGCTCCACGGTAGTAGATTGTTTTATTCCATCTCCCATGACAAGATAGACGCGAGACCCTGTAATTACTAGGTATTATTGCCTGTAGGAAACGTTAAATCTTTAGCTTCCATAAAATTGTCAGTTACAACAAACGGTCTTACAGGTTATATCATGGGTTGGCAGTTCTCGTAAGACTTTTTGGATCCTTAATTCTTATCTTCTGTATATGTATAGTATTTAAACTTGTAACTACACTGCGTGCTTGGGTTTTCGTTTTTCTGATAATAAGAATTAGAGAAAATCGGCACGTTATATTATTTGTTTACTATTGCGCAGAGTATGTTAGAACTTTTGATCTGGACATGTGCTAGTGTTATAACATTTCACTATTCTATTTTTTTTTATTAAAAACTATGGGCGTTAGAACACTCAAAATCGATTTGCATATAATTCTGATACGCAGTGTATAGAATTACCAGTGTGAAAAATATGCAGTTATAAAACCTGTACACGTTAACAAGTTTAAGAAGAAACAGTTTTAGAATATTTGAAATTGCATTGACCGAAACGTCATCATTAGAACAAAAAAGTTAAGAAGAGTAGTTTGAATAATGCAAAAAATATAGGTATTTATATTATTTGAACTATTCAAACTACTGTTCCAATCTTGGTTGTTATCCCCACAAGATTTCTGTCAATGTAACCCCTGGCCTTCTTTGGTTGTATTTTGACAATAACCATTATTGATATGAGGTCAAAAGAATGCTTTATGCCGGTTTACGAAAAATATCGTCTTTAGAAGTCAAAATATGCGATGTGTTTATGTTATCGGATCGTTACCTACCTATAAATAGACTCTAAATACTATATAAATAGGAAGTCAAGTACTCTGCGAAAAATGTCACCGCTCTTCTCTGTAAATTTGTTCTTTTTCAATGCATTTTTAAAACATAGAACGTGTTCCGAGTTGTCCTTTCGATGTCTTAATTCTGGGTCCCATCAGTTCAGTAAACGGAAAAGGCGTCGAGAGGTTTTCTAAGTCCTCTTAATTTCGATCCGTATCGATTTGAGAAAAGGTTTGTGAAATTTTGAGATGATGATTTTATAATATTTATTATTTGGATTGTTCGGACTACTGTTCTCATCGTGACTGTTATTGCCACTACATTTAATCGATGTGAGCACCGACCATCTTTAGGTGTGTCTTGAAAATGGTTCTAAAGATAAAGTTGCTGCCTTTGAAAGACACACTTGCCACATAAATCATATTTTCTATTAAATCTTACTTCGTATATTCATTTTAATGTAGAAAATGTTTTTTTTTTACTCCAGAGTCTCTGTTTTAATTGTAGATTATTACATGTTTTACTTATTCATTCTTTTATAATAGAAGACATAAAATTAATGAAATCACATTTAAATGAACTAATTTATAATTAATTCTCTCTCTCCACTCTTTCTCTCTATTCTCCTCCTTCTTCTCTCTAACTCTCTGTTCCCCCTCTCTCTCTCTGTTTCTGTCTGTCTGTCGATCTGTCTCTCATTGTGTGTGTGAGTGTGTGTGTGTGTCTGTCTGTCTGTCTGTCTGTCTCTCTCTCTCTCTATATATATATGTCAGATTATATCTCAGTAAGAAGCGCACGAGTTTTATTAGGCATCCCGATGTAATTTTTTCCAAATTATATGAATTTTTATAGTTCTGCCTTTTTTTTAGCACATTGATCAAAATTTTTGTTGATATTTTTAGTAAATATTTTTAACCAGGAGCGATAGAAAAACTGCTGAAAAGTATGATTTTGAGCTTCTCTCTAACTCTGTCAAATCTCTTTGTCTCTGTCTCTCTCTTTCTCTCTCTCTATCTCTCTCTATCTTTCCCTTTCTCGATAGAAAAACTGCAGAAAAGTATGATTTTGAGATTCTCCAAACTCTCTTCCTCTCTCCCTTTCTCCGTCTCTGTCTGTCTGTCTGTCTCTCTCTCTCTCTGTCTCTCATTCTCTCTCTCTTTCTCGATAGAAAAACTGCTGAAAATTATGATTTTGAGATTCTCCAAACTCTCTGCCTCTCTCTCTTTCTCCGTCTCTGTCTGTCTGTCTGTCTCTCTCTCTCTGTCTCTCATTCTCTCTCTCTCTCTCTTTCTCGATAGAAAAACTGCTGAAAATTATGATTTTGAGCTACTCTAAACTCTCTGTCTCTCTCCCTGTCTCCGTCTCTGTCTGTCTGTCTGTGTGTCTCTCTCTGTTTCTCATTCTCTCTCTCTTTCTCGATAGAAAAACTGATGCAAATTATAATTTTGAGTTTTTTAAAAATAGTTTGTTCAATGTTTAAATTTCTTCTTACTCAAATAATATGTTCCCAATTTCACATAGTAATAAGTAAGAAGTTGGTTTTTGAGCGTTTTAACGTTGTAATGTACGTGAGTCTCTTAAGCTCGCTTGCGCAGATCATCATGTTATAACCATTAGATCACCCTAGCCGGACATCTCGACATTTAATGATAACATGCCTTAATTTTATCTACATTCTACTATGTGATAAGTCACACGTCATATACAACTAAGATAGTTACTGCTGGTATGCAGGCGGTAGATATCATATCTACGAACATTATGTGAAATTAGCCGACTCCCCGACACGATTTCGGAACAACTATTTGTTAAGGGGCATCACATCTCTACGAAGGATGAACTACTTTTTTCTACATATATTAGACATTAAGAGGAGATAGATATATATAAATGTTGTCCGTTGTCGATGCAATTGCTCGATTCCATCTAATTCTGGGTTCTAGCTTCATCATGAAAAAGTGTATGCGAACGGGTATATATATATATATATATATATATATATATATATATATATATATATATATATATATATATATTTCTATTAATGATTTGGAATTCATTCCATTTGCACTTTTTTCCAAGGAACTCTGCCTTTTGGATGATTTTGGACCATTTGGAATTTACCCAGTGGATTGAAATTTTAAATTCGACCGGTTTGGATTTTACCATTTTTGGATTTTTACCCTTCACCGGACTATCCATTCATGTGAAATCTTTTTATTATTTTTCTTTTGCCTCCTGTTCCCCTTACCTCACCCTTTTTTTTTAACCAAGTAAGATCTTTGACTTACTTGTAGTTTCATTAAATACTTTTATATGCAAAATCTGATCCTGCATTTTGCTAATTCCTGCCCTCTGATTAGAAGGAGAGTATTTCTTCGAAACTCCGCGGATTAAGGACTATCCACTTATCTTGTGCTTCCTTTTTTAAAATTAAATGTGTTTTTAACTCTTTTTCAAGATGTCTTTTAACATATTTTATTAATCATTTGTTCATATATATATGTATATATATATATATATATGTGTGTGTGTCTGTGTGTCTGTGTGATTGCGCATGTTTCGTTATTCATGTAATTGCAAGCCCTATATATATATATATATATATATATCTTAGTGATAGGACGATTTTTAAATTAGTTTCGATCCCGATAGAACTACTGATTCTGATTCTTTATAAATAGTTATTTACTGACTTGTTGCGCTTTCATTTTCGAAGTACTCTAAATTACCCATGTAAATCCGCATATATTTTTGCAAGCATAAAATATAAACTTGGGAGAGGATGCGGCGTATATTTTTAAGTGATGACATTTCTAAATAATTCCATCACATTTTTTTCTTTGTAATTGAATGAAATAATTGATGCAACTAAAAGTTTATCTCTCTTTCGTTTGATTGAATTAGCAATGCTGTTTAGCAGTTTTATTTTAACAAAAAATATGTTATTTATTTTTTAAAGATTTTTCTGATTCTGTACATCAACTGCATTTTTTAAATGGTAACGTAATGACTTTACGCAAAGTTACATTTTTTTACTGCACAACTAAAATAAATTTGCATAATATTTGGATGTAATTTTTATTTTATTTTTTTATAGTAAAAATCAACAAATATCTGTATTAACAATAAGAAATTAACAAATATTAAAATAATCATTTTTGGAATAGAAATTAGGCTCACATTTTTCTGAACTCGATATGGATTCCGATATCCCGAAATATTCCAGTTTTTTTTTCCCGATTCAATGTTTCGAATGCGAATGATCGTCCCAACACTAATACACACGCTCCTGCGTGTGTGTATGTATCCATACTTATATAAGTTTCGTTCTTTTGTCCATCAATATTCATATTAAAACTCTTTGTTTCTATCTATTTAAAAAGAAAATACAACATTTTTTATATATTGGCATTCATCTGCAAAAGATTTAGCTAATTTGCATATCCTTTTAAATATTTATTTTAATTAATTTCCTATTAGTTTATTCGGTTTTATTATGGGGTGATCATCTTTAGTTAAATATTACGTGTAATTACATTATACAGATATTCTACATGATTTATACTTGCATAATATTTGCAAAAAAACAAAATTATCAGTAAACACAAAATTATTTCCATATATTTTTGTATAGGAATACTTTTGTTTAATCTATCTATCTATAAAAGTATACGTGTCTCTGTGTGTGTCTGTGTGAGTATATTATACTATGCAGATATTCTACATGATTGATATTTGTGAAATACTTGCGTAAAAAGTTTATAGTATATACATCTTCTTTCTATATATAAGTATGCATGCGTATATATATATATATATTTGTATAAAAAAATGCATAACAAACTCCTCTGTCAGTTTTTGGTCTGCAGACATGAAACCTTATATATATAGAGTATTCTAACCCATGTGAAACTTTATATTTGGGTTTTAGCCGGGGGCAATCGGTGCAAAAGTGTGAAAATTAGAAAAATAGAATTTGTCAGGTGAAGGTCGAACGACAATTTGCGTAAAGGTCCATGTTCTATTTTTTAGCTTTGCGCCAAATATGTCTTCATAGCTCAGGCATTAACTTCAAAAGAAAAAGAAATATAAAGCTAAATGTTCTGGTTTCAAGTCTCAGTTGTGGCTCACGAGTTATTAATATAAATTTTAAATCATAACTATAATATTATATATTGGGTCCAATAATATATAATAATAAATACGAAATATGCATTCATCAAAATATTATATTTAAGCATATTTTATGGCTGGGCAATATCGAGCAACCTTCTAGTATATATATATTGGATCGGAGTATCTTCTGTCGATATTTGTATATATATTGTAAAAATTGTTATACAGTTACTATTGCGTCCAATTTCCACCAGAATATATATATATATATATATATATATATATATATATATATATATATATATATATATATATATATATATATATATATATATATACTAGCATTTAAGCCCGGGGTTGCCCGGGTGTTTGGAGGTGTATGTTCAGCAAAAAAAAAAAAAAATCGGTCAATTAACTGACCCCTACTTTTCCCCCTTAAAATGAATTGTTTTGGGCTCAAATCAAGTTATTAAATTAGATCCATATACAAGGAACCTATATGAAAAATTTAAAGTGTTTAGATCCAAAATTGTGTGAGGAGTTTGATAGAGTTCTCAAAGGTCAAATCGTTTAACTTTGACACCTTAAAAGCCAAATTTCGGTCCGAAAATGGAATAACAAACGTCTTCCAAATTTCAATAACCTGTATATAAAATTTCAAGTCTCTAGACTGAAAATTGACAGAGTTATTTCGAAGGGAAATGTACACAGACACACACACACAGATACATACACATACACGTTCACTTTTATATATATATACTAGCAATGGGTGGTCGGCGTTGCCCGGGTGTTTGAAGGTGTATGCTGAGTACAAAAAAGTCAATTTTTAAACTTTGACCCCAATTGCGACCCCTTAAAATTTACTGTTTGGGGCTCAAATCAAGTTATTAAGTAAGATCCGTGTCCAAGGAACGTATATCAAAAATTTTAAGTGTTTAGACCAAAAATTGTCGGAGGAGTTTGGTAGAGTTCTCAAAGGTCAAATCGTTGAACTTTGACCATTTAATCGCCAAAGGTCTAGCGGAAAAATCTCAGTACCGTGTATATCAAATTTCGCTTCTTTAAACTTAAAATTGACAGAGTTATTGCGTAGGGAAATGTACACAGATACACAGACACACAGCTACACATATACACAGTCACACACAGACACTTTCACTTTTATATATATACATATATATATATATATATATATATATATATATATATATATATATATATATACTAGCATAGGCGCCCGGTGTTGCCCGGATGTTTGGATGTGCATGTTGAGCAAAAAAAAAAGTGGTAGTAGGAAGGCAGGCTCGGACCCATACAGCAAAGGAGGAAAGAACGGGATAAAACTTAACGTTTATGCTGTTACGACCACCGCCAAACTGGAAGCGACATATTTTAAAATTAAGGTCAGACAATTTAAAGGAGAGGATAACTTTAAAAAATATCGGCGAAAAAAGTCCCCCCCCCTGTAGAAAAGTACCTAGTTGAAGAGGAAGATATTAATGTTTTTATCAATTTTTCGATATTTGCCGTATGAAAGATCCAACTTTAAAACGATACTGATCTTCGTAAAATACGTCGCCTCTATTGAGAGTCTAAGGCAGATATGAAAACAGACATACAAACATTCATTTATATATTGGTAACTACAAATTTTCGACCCAAACTGATGAAAAAGCTTGCCCTATCTCTGAATACCCTTTATGTAAAATTTCAAATATTTAGACCAGAAATTTTCTGAGTAATTTGGAAAAGAATGCAGGAGTCAAATTTTTTTTAACTTTGACCCCTATTATGACCCCTTAACATTTATTGTTTTGGGCTCAAATTAAGTTATTAAGTTAGACCCATATCCAAAAAACCTGTATCTAAAATTTCAAGTGCGTAGACCCAAAATTGTCGGAGGAGTTTGGTAGAGTTCTCAAAGGTCAAATCGTTGAACTCTGACCCCTTAATCACCAAATTTCTGGCCAAAAACCGATCACCTCGATTTCTCCAGGTCTCAGTAACCTGTATATCAAATTTCGAGTCTGCATACTAAAAATTGACAGAGTTATTGCGTAAGGAAATATACACAGACACACAGATACACAGACATATAGATACACAAACACTTTTTCTTACATATCTATTTATATCTATAAAAGTGAACGTGTCTGTCTGTCTGTCTGTCTGTGTTTCTGTGTGGCTGTCTGTCTGTGTACATTTCCCTACGCAATAACTCTGTCAATTTTTAGTCTATAGACTCGAAATTTGAAATACTGGGTACTGAGATTTGGGAAAATCGATGTGACGGGTGTCAGCCAGAAATTTGGCTGTTAAGGGGTCAAATTTCAACGATTCGACCTTTAAGAACTCTACCAAACTCCTCCGACAATTTTGGTTCTAGACACTTGAAATTTTAGATATAGGTTCCTTGAACCTGGATCCAACTTAATAAAGTGGTTTGAGCCCAAAACTATAACTTTTAAGGGGTCATAATAGGGGTCAAATTAAAAAAAATTGACTGCTTTTTTTTTTGCTCAACATACACTTCCAAATACTCGGGCAACGCCGGGCACCCATGCTAGTATATATATATATATATATATATATATATATATATATATATAGAGAGAGAGAGAGAGAGAGAGAGAGAAAATATATAATATTTGAGTTGTTTTCCAACTATCACGTGTTGTCTACTGCCACTTAATTTTTTTTTTACAGAATTATGTAATGCTCATATATGCAAAACATTATTTGTAACATAGGCTGAATTTTTAAGAACTTTTAACTAGGACGTATCTTTAATAATGTCAGATTAGACACGTTTCAACCCCACCCTCTAACGATTTTGACTGCGGCAATCATGTAACTCACTTCTCCTACTCATCTATGTTGTCTGCCTTTCCCTCTCTACCCCGTACCAACCCCAACCCATAAAAGTATAAACAAATAATTTAAACCCTTATCATAACCACAAAACTACTTTGCAAGTATGTGCTTCTTTTTCTTCTTTTTCGTCTTTTCCTTCTCTCTTTTTTCGTTTCTCTTCTTTCCCTCACGCTCTTTCTTTTATGTTAATTCATAAGTAGCAGGACCCGTTAACCGACGTTGCCCGGTGGTAGCATTCCCCCCTTTGCGTAAAAAAAATTAAATGGGTGTTTTTGTTGTTGTTTTCCAACCCCTAATCTTCTCATGTTAAGAACGGCTTTCGGAATAGACATGTTAAACCTCCTCATTTTCTTCGGAATGGACACCCTATTTTATGAGTGGGGATGGTGTTGTCACAAATGTGCCCGAAATGTAACTTCGATAATCGCTGTCATGATTTCCACGCGCAAATACTGTGAACGAACAACAAAATTTGGTGGTTACAGCGCCGTTTGGCTCCCGTGTACCAATCTGGCGGACAGGGTATTGTTCAGGGCAAGGTTCCAGATATGGGATTTTTGTTTGTAAGACTGGAGTTTAGGTGGCAAATATTATGGAACCCTCTATTGCGTAAAAGTAACTAAATTCCTGTAGTCATCTGTACGTTTCCATGTAAACATGCAAACAGTACTTCAGAAAATGAAAGTTTTAAATAAGCAGAGAAAAGAAACAATATAAACAGCACGTTATCTTTATATAATAAACAATAATTATTTATTTTAAACAATATATACACAATTTTCTTTATATTATAAAGAATACGAATAGAACATTTTATAATTTGAAACAATGTAAACTTTTTTTAAACTTCTCTTTGTGTTAAAGAATATAAACAAATAATTTTGAAATAAATTTAAGTCACATATATTTTTCAATATATATACATATATATATACATATATATATATATATATATATATATATATATACCTAAAAGGAAATAAATATGAAGGAAATTAGGCAAAAACAATTTTATTATGTTTTGTGACCTGATTTCGTTTAATATTAGTTATAAATGTTTAAAGTACCCAAAAACATTTTTCAATATATATATATATATATATATATATATATATATATATATATATATATATATATATATCCAAAGTAAATACAATTCGGGAAAAGAAGGCAAAAACAATTAACCTTTGTTTGTGACCTATTTGCGTTTTAAATTAAAAACAAAAAAATGTAATAGTTATAAACCGTGAAAGTCATGAAAAAAGTGTTGGTAAATAAGCAACCCCCTAACACATATGACAATAGCAGCGAGTACCCGTGCGATAGCAAAGAAAAATTTATCGCAGTAGCCAGGCTCGAACGTGTAACGTTAAGAAATGCAAAAGACGTAAACGTTTCAGTCAACCGGCCTACGGAACACTTACGACGCTAACACCCTCGAAATATCGCATATAAAGATTTGCCGATTAATTGCACAAATATCCTCTAACTACATAACCACTAGGGCTATGACACCAGCATATTATTTTCGTTGTTTTGACTCTCGAGTGTGTGTCCATTGGTATCTTATATGCTTTTATAAAGAGTGATGTGGTCATTGAGTGATTAACTGTGTCTAACTGTGGCGAATATATACTTTTCTGTAAGGTCTGACGAGGCTGTTAGATCGTAAACACGGTCCAACATCCGAAACATATGTAACAAAAAAGATAAAACGGTAATAAAAAAATAAAACACATATTTGCTCTGCAATAGTATTGAGCACTCTCTTCAGGTTTTTACTAATTACCAGTTTTACCATATATATATATATATATATATAAAATTTCATATAGCTTTTAGAAAAGAAAGAATAAATAATGGCTATCAGCATGTGTCGATATAGCGGGAAATATTCTGTACGGTGTATGTAAACACAAAAGATGTAGCATGCTATCGTAAAGAAAAAAAACACGTACAGTATATGTAATTTAAAAATGTAAGCAGTCTTATCTTATGAACATGTTTCGATGTGTGAATATGTTTGTAATTGGGGCATTTTATTTAAAACATTTGGTAATTGTATAGAGGGAAGCCATGTTTGTAAATCTCTAGAGTATTCGTTTTTGTGGGAGGATTTGCATTCTAGAATGAACGAATAGTCAGTTCTCAGCCGATGGGATGTGGTGCAAAGTAGGAAGGAAGAAATCATTATTTTTAGAATCGGGAAAGGGGAGATTAGGCTATGTATATAAGTATATGAGGGACATAATAAGGGTGCAACCCGTATATCTTACCAAGATACATAAAACCTCCCTTTGTTGACTGGCAGAGGTAGGTATCTTTTTATTTAGAGGGAAAAATAGCAACTACGTTCACTATACATGTATAGATGGTTGCGACTGTGATGATGTTGCTCCAAGGATATAATATATACATTTTAATATAACGAATAAATGTGTGCTAGATGGTGTTAAAAAGTTACTAAGATAAGGTAATAGTCTAGACACAATAAATTTGTACCTGCCATCTGTTGGAGCAAACTTAGTGTACTTTGGTATAGAGGGAAATTTCTGCAGTCAAATTATAATATATGTAAACGATCTTCACTTTATATCTTTTTGCTTCTTAACTTAATAAGTAATGCTTGAGGATTTCTTTTTTCTTCTTTTCCACTATTACCCTTGCTTTTTTTCTTTTTTCCCTATATCTTTTTCTTCGCTCCTTCCTCCAACTTTCCTGTCTAAAATTAATTTATATCTTTTTTACTTTCTGTAGCATCCGTCATTGGTTTGTTTTTCTGCTTCATTTTTCTTTCTTCAATACAGAATATCTGACGAAGCAGGTCGGGCAATTTCGTCTGTGCCTGCCGAAACAGCCTGTAAGGTTCTGTATTCACTAAAGGTTAAAAATACAAAGATTATATATATATATATATATATATATATATATATATATATAAATAAATGAAAATTACAATAAGTTTAACAAAGTAATCAAAATGGTAAACTTTAAATATATTATAAATATTAAAGAGTTAATATTTACAAGCTTATATATATATATATATATATATATATATATATATATATATCATCTTAGTCTAAAATGCCTTTTTGATTTCATTGTACTGTAGGGAATTTGGTGTTGATTTTATTAAATTATTTGTCTCTCTTGAATCGAAGTTTAGAATGCAAAAGTCAAGTATCATGGTTCAATTATGCTTTAAACAGAAACGTTCATCTTGGGCGCATCGATGTCTTATGAAACGATTACAGTTTATTTTATTCTATAACGATCTGAAAGCATGTGAAATTGAGCTATACTTTCGTTACTCAAATTGTTCCGATTATCGATTTTCGATATTATCAGGATATATTCTGATACCAAACCAATCTAGGAAGATTCCTAGACACATGAAAGTTATTTGTGTGAAATAAAACCATCACTCTACCTGTTTGCAATCCAAAGTTAACATACTCTCACACCCAGGCACATATATACAAACAGACAAACACATCTTTATATATAAAAAAGATACGCCCGCTCGTATCTGTGTAGAACACATGTGTATTGGCTCCAAGAGTAGATAATGAGATTGGATTTTCGGATCTGAATAGTGTTTACTACAACACTATCACTAATACTGTTATGAAAATGACGTATCCATGTAGCATACCCCCAACCATGACTACAATACGAGGGTAGTCTAGGTTTTCTTTTCCTTGGCTTGCATCTCTCCTACTTCTTGTCATTAGAATCAAGCAGCTCAGTTTCAAAATAAGTGCGATTGAGTTTATCTTAAATACAATATTTCGGTGACGTACCAAGGTTTCATTGAGGCTAATTATCTTTTAGAGACGATTAAAAATCTATTCAAATGACTAGCGACTCACGAAATGGAAACATATAGAAAAAATTGAGCTCACAACGAATGCACATTTAAATTCGTGTTGTGGTCCTTTCTTCGATTTGTTTTAATTTCATGAGTCGCTGATCATTTTAATGGATTTTTAACAGCTTTTTTTAAAATCCACTTCATTGTCTTATTTGCCATAGAGGAATTCATTGATTGCTTTTCAACACATCCTGTCGGTCTCTCTCCCACCTCTCTCTCTCTCTCCCTATATATATATATATATATATATATATATATATATATACATATACATACATATATATACATATATATACATATATATATACATATATATATAACTTAAAACCCTAATTATTAGATATTTAGTATATATAATAGTTTATAATTATTAATGTTATTTTCATAAGTATGCATACATACAGTTTATTATTAATGAATTTACATTTTTTTTAATATTTAAGGAACGAGAGATTAAAAATCCAGGAAAATTTGGGAAATTGCTTACAATACTATTCAGCTACTTCAGTAAACAATAAAAGTATTTAAAGTAGTATTAGCGAAACCATTGCAGAAGATAGTTATATCTGTTGCATACAGTATGTCAAGTTATTAACCAGGTTGAGAAAAATCACAATATACCCATAACTTGTTTATTAAAATTATTTTCAAACATTAAATGAACTAGGAAAAAATCTTAGAACACAATAACTATATAACAATTTCTACGTTGACATAATTAGTAGGGGGTATGCAATCCTTTTTTATGAATGACTTGTGAAAGACGTTGTGACTTTTATGAAAGGCATTGGTCCACAGAATTAGTTATTCCTTGCGATATCTCTTGGAGACCATCCAACAGCTCAACTTTGCTCTTGAATTGGCGTCCACCTGCATAGAGGCGTCACGTCATTATATTCAGAAGGTTCTCCATTGGATTCAAATCTGGCGACTTAGAAAGCCACTCCATCTTCCCTAGGCCAGATAACTCTATTTGTTGAAATTACTCTTTGCTTTTATTTGCTGTATACCAGGGATCATTTTCCTGCACAAAAATAATAGTTCTTCTGAACGTAAACATTTGCTTCTTCAGCCATGGTTCAAAGTGCTCCTTCAGAAGAGATATGTAAGCATTTTACATTTTTACGCCTTCTGGGACTTTCCATGGGCCAACTAAAGTACCTCCGATAATCCTAGCCCAAATAATTATCCGAACACTATCTTGTTGGCGCCTTAAACGCCGATGAAGATGTCTCCCATCTAGGACCATCCCTTCGTCCAGCCGTCTGGGCAATCAAGAGTTACACGCACTTCATCCGTAAACAAACCTTTGGAAAAATCCGTTTTAATGTTGCCCCTTGCTCATTTGACTCGGTTTTGTATGTGATGTTGCTTTAATGGGGGTTTTATCATAGGCTTAGCAGACTTTGCCACTTTTATCAGAAGGCGACATCGAGTACTTTTTAAGATACTCTTCAATCTGGTTTGGCCCAAAACTTCCTGACTTGTCTGCCCAGGTTCTTAACAACTTCACGTTTACTTTGGAGTAGAGAATGGTGTGAACAACTCTAGATTTGCTTTTATCAGCTCTCTTACATGCCTTTGTAGGGTCATTGACAAAGTTCTTCACAGTTTGATAATACCTTTCTATCATTTTCGACATTTCGAGACTATTTTAACCTTTTGCTAGCTGTTCTGTAATAGTACTCTTTTCAGAACTACTCAAACCAACTTTATGATCCCAGTTCTTTGACGAAACAAACTGCCTTGTTAATAATTTGACACACCTCAAATACCATGGATTCAGCAATTACGATGGCAAGTCGTTTACATTGCGCAGAGCAGTACGAAAATTTCACAGTACGCACAGCTCAGCATTGCCAACGTTTCCCAAGCTTTTGATACGAAATTACCGGTAAGTGTCTGAAACTGGTAGAAAAATGTTATCTCATTAATAATTTGACAGGCAGTGGTAATTAGAATTAATATTTTTTTCTAATTATTAAATAGAACATTTTAGTAGAATATTCATATATTAATAGAAAATGTTAATACGAATAGTTGGGTCCAGTGATTTTATTTTAAAATTCAAAATTGTGCAATGGACACATATTAAAGGAATTTGCAGCTTCTTTTCTAATTTTCGGATTTTACTCATGTCAAATCACACTCTATTTTAATTTTGACTGATTGATAGTTGCTATTTCTTCTGGTGAGTTAAAGGTATAATAGATTCACTGATTTATATAATAATTAAGTGATTGATTTTGCGCTACGAAACAGATACTGTCCAGAATTATAAATGACAACTGAATTAAAGGAATAAATTATAAGATTTTCAACATCATGAATTTTGGAATATAGTTTTTTGTCATTAATTCACTATACTGTTCTGTAATTACATTGAGCCTCTTAAATAAGGATTGGTATATAATATAAGTAAATATATATATATATATATATAAATATATATATATATATATATATATATATATAAAACAAAAAATTGCTTGTTTATTTAAAAATAGCGTTATATTGGTTTCGTAAAATTGCGTTTCTGATTTAAATTTTAACAACGTTTCTATCACGGAGGCAAAATCTGCATAATTCCGTTCACGCGCGACGATTCGTTCTCCTGATTTAGGCATTTAAAATGTCACCTTAGAACAACACTGCGCGGATATCGATTTTCTAGCAGCACAAGATATCGAAAAAAAAATGAACAAAGTGTTTCTATCCAAATGATGATGTTTGTTAACACATTTTTATATTAAACAAATACATGCTTTTTTTTAAAATATCTGCGTAAAATTACGTTTTCAAAGTATATTAAACCAACGCTTCTATCACCGAAAAAAAAATCATACACACACATACACACATACACACACCCACACGCACAAACACACATACACACACACACACACACATATATATATATATATATATATATATATATATATATAATGAGATAACCACGGATTAGAGACTAAGTGACTCTTATTCAGCATACAAATAGCATTTTTAATATTTGTGCTTAAAAGCAAAATACTTGTTTATTCATAGCTGAACATTTTGCTAATTGCATTTCATTTCCTGCGATGATATGAGCCATTATTGAAAATCCATGGATTAAGGAAATAAACATAATTTTTTCTAAGTTTTCTCTATATATTTCTTCTTACAAACAATAAATTCTTAACTTTAGATATATGTGTGTATATTTTGATTTACAAAATTTAACTTTAATCATAAAAAGTGTACATATATATACAGATATGTATGTATGTATGTAGTCAGGTCATTTCATATGCTATTGGTACCATGTAACCCAGTACTACCTGCCTCATAGTCGGATCACTGGCAACTAAACTGGTTTCCCTACCAGACTTGTTAGATGAGGAAGGTGGCTAGTCTCCCTGAAGGATTAAAAACAAGACCTTCTAAAGGGCAAATGGATCCTTTTTCGAGGTCAACGGACAACTAGTTCCGTGTGTGTTGGGGTGGAGAGGGCTCCCGTAAGTCGTAGTGAAGGCAACCCTTCTAGGAGATTAAAAAAAAAACATAAAGCGGGAGACCAGGATCCGCATTAAGCTGGTCTGCAGTCTAACTTCTTGCTGGTTATCTTGCTCTTGCTTGTTGCTGGACCTCAACATTTTAAAGCTAGATAGAGACTTAGCTGTCGTACAAAGCTAAGACTCTGTAACATCATCTGTGTATATATACTCCCTCAGGCATTTGTCTCTAAATATCGCCCTGTGGCGATGGAATCATGTCGCACTCCTCTGACAACACGTTGCAATCATCATGCATCTATGTATGTATGTATTTTTTAAAGTTTGTTTTTGAAATAGTGTTACTTTCAATGTATACTGTTTTCGTTTAACGGGTCTAGATTGTTATTTTAAAACCAGTACCCGTTAATTTTGAATTAAGCTCAATGCATCTATTTAATACGTTCAGAGCATATATAGTGTAAAATTTTGTTAAAAATTCAAAGGCTCACGTTTACTTTTGTATAACCTTCGTTTATTTCCTGGATTTTTTCCATTCATTAGTGGGTAGGTAATTTTACGATTTATGTGCCCATAAAAATATCCTGCCCACACCAACCTCTTCAGATGTATATCCATTAGAGGTTTACAACAAAATGTATATTTTTTACATGCTGAACATCGTATTCGGGTAAAAAGATTTCCAAAACCATGCCTCCTCATTCCTCCATCTTTTGGTGTGAGTTAAAGATATTTTCCGTTTTAACCCGTGGTTTCGTGTTTTTATTGTTTATTTATTTTTTATTTAATTATTTATTTTTGTTTCAATTTCCTCTTTTTTCCATTTGTATTTTCCAATTATTATAGAATTTTATAGAATTTTATTTCTACATTTATGTGTGTTTATTTTGATATTCCTGTTTCGATTGGTGTTTGAATTTGTATTATTATTCGATCCTTCTGTTTAAAGGGAGGTAACTCCTATGGAATCATTTTTATATCTAGGATTATCTCCCTTGCATCTTTTATCTTTCCTTATATTATACGTTTCGTATTTACTATTTTTTTAATTTTTAATTGTTTCCCTAATTTGCTCTAGTGCGTGAAATTAAATATCTGTTTCTGTGCAAACATCCGTGGATTACATCTAGTCGTTTGTTTACTAATTTTCTTTTGATATTAGTATATGGTATTTTTCTAATATACATAGGTTGCATCTTTTCGATTTGCTAGGTGTATATTTTCCCCTTTATCAATGATTGGCTATCTTAATTTATATTCAGTTTTATTTTTCTTTAATTCCTTAATCAATACTGCTAATGAGGTTGAGTTTTTCTTTGTTTTTTTCCGGTTGTTTTCGTTATTACTATTGGTTCTGTTTCTATTTCCTTTATAGTCATTGTAGTTGTCACTATTGCTATTACCCTTTCTATTGTTGTTTTCATTTTTATCCACATTGTTGTTATTTTCGTTATTTGTGGTGTTATTTTCTTTCTCAGTTTCATTTTTAAACGATGCTAGGTGATTACGATATCTGTCCTTAAAACAAGTTCCAGTGCTCCCCAGATATACTTTAGTTTCATTATATTTTATAACTTCACATTTGTATACTACGTTTGAAGTTAAACATTGGACATTCAGTAGGGTCCCGGCAGTTACATTCTTTTACATTGTTAGATTTATTTTCTGTCCTATCTCTATTTTTCAAAAAATTGTTTAATTTTGTGTTATTTGAGCCAATTATGATATTTGTTAGCAGACGTTGAGAAGGACAGCTTAACAGTGTTTTTTTGTAAATTATCTTACTTAGTTTACTATCTTGCGTGAGATTTTTGTCTATTATTTGGTAAAATTCCCTTGGGATGTTATTTTTTATGTGGTGGCTGAACGGTGGATTACATCACATCTGGCTCTTCCTTCTATTTTCTCTTTTACTTCTCTTTCAATTTTTTATTGTCTATCTTTTCATTTTTCTTTTTTGCGTTTATTGTATGTTTTATGTTTTCATTTGTTTTGTCTCTTTTTTCCTTTTTTATATTTCCCCATCGACATGTTGTACGATATTACATTGACATTGTTTATTGTTTTTTTGTACCTATTTTATTGTTTCCTTAACAAGTGTAATTTGTTATTTATATCCTGTATAGCTAAGGCTTAGTTATAATATTCCTTATTTTTATTGTATAATTCTTCATTTTGTGATATATTAGATATTCTTTTGGAGATGCTAGGTATAAGTCCTTTTTTCATACTATTCAGATGGTTTGATTGTTATCTATGTAGAATAACGTTTGATTGGGTTTAGTGTAGGGTTCGTAGGAGTTGTTGTCTAGATTCAGTCTAAGAAGTTTATATATTTATGGTTTGGGTCTATTGTTATATCTAGGTTCAGTTTATTGAATAAGTGTTTAATTTGTTGTATGTTTTTTTTCAAATAATTTATATTTTGAGTTCATGTTGAATAATGCATCATCCCGGTAGAGTCCTCTTCTTAGTCCTTGAATCTTTTTATATAGTTCATTTAGTATATAAAGGCCTACAAGGTCGGTTGCTTCTGCACTATCCGGGCCCCATTGTGACGTCGAAGTTGAGGTTTTTGTTCTTTCTGGTCTATAGTTTGTTATCATATTTAATTAGAGTTCTTCTTGCTAATCTTATAATGTCTAATTCTAATTATGTTATTTTTGTTAGTTTTCTAGCTAGTTCTAGTGCTTCATCGAAGAGATTTGGGGAAATAGCGGGATAATAAGAATCTATATCAAACATTAGGAATTTTCTGTCTTTGTCTTGGGGTACTGTACCGAACCATTCAATTACCTCTTAATGATTTTTACAGCTTATGGTAAATTTTGTTTTTTAATTTAGGTAGGATTTCGTCTAGAATGTTTTGCTAATGTTTCCCAAATCAGTCTAATGCAAGGATTATTGTTGAATTTTGGTTTATGATCTTATAGGGTACAACGTGGACACAGTGGTCTATATCCCTCTATCATATCCTGTGTGTTAATTTTTTCATAATTTTAATTTTTTTATACTATTCAGTTCTTCATTACTTGCTACTCTATAGGTTTATTGAGTTCATTCATAATTAGGTTGTTGTAGGTTTCAAAATCCATGCCGTTTATATTCATGCTTTTGTCTGCTGGAATCATCACGTTCGGATGTCTTTAATATTTTTTTACGGTATTATTGATTTTTTCCATTGTTGGGTTCATGTATTGTATTTTTAAGTTTTTAAATACATTTTAGCATGTCTAATTCGAACGATTCTATGATGGGAATTTCCTGGAATTAATTTGATATTTTCTATCAAGGGATTTCTGTGTTTTCATTTACAGTTGGGGTTGTGTAATTCGGGTTGGTTTGTGTGCATCCCTCTGTGTTTTTTTTTTATTCTGTACTTTTGTGGTGGAAGATCCTCCAACTAATTCTTTTAAGAAATATATATATATATATATATATATATATATATATATATATATATATATATATATCCTAGCGCTTTATAACAGCAATGACAACAAAAAATAATTGAAATCTATGACTCCATGCAGTCTCACGAGACAATGGGTACCATTTCCAAGGGTATGTCTTCAAGAAATTGTGAGGTAAATTTTGTGCCATTCCTGACCACACCTTTCCTGAATCGGCATTAATTAAGTCCAGTGGTAAATAGAAGTACTGGACAATTGGGAATAATGCTGAGATACGCGGAGAACACGTCCAGCACCTGGAAATCCCAAAGTGTTGCCCTTTTAAGTACTGTCCTGAAAAATGTTGATTAATTTCAGGGATCTAACGAGAACCCACGTCAACATAATTATGCTTTAAAATAATGATACCAAAAACATTAACAATATCAAATAGCACTAACATAATAATGAAGGTTTTTGATGAGGGAAAGTAATAGATTTATATCGATCATTAAATACGTAATTCAATAATGAATTATTAAAAAACAACGCATCTACGTGTAGTTGAATTTGAAATGAATTTTTCGAATGAATTTTTATATTTTTCTATAGTATAATTATATGGTATATTAATTTAATTTGATATTACTACACCTCGAATTGCACGCTGACGTTATTTGTAAAATTATTGGATAAACACACTTTTTGCGAATGGATATTTCTGGGGAAATAAAATTGAACAATTTCAAAGCCATTAAACTCTTCCTTAGCGAAAAGAAATCGCCCGTAAGGAAAGGCGAATGAGTGAAGGTTGAATGTGAACAGACTGTCGATAATACAGTTAAGAAACCAAATGTTAATCGCAGCGAAGAAGCAGCTAATTAAAGATAAAAACGATATAAAAAAATCAATTAACTGATTGTTGGTTGGTTGGTTGGTTGGTTGGTTGGTTGGTTGGGTGTTTTTGTTATACGACATGTCCAAAGATTTCGGAGATTTCGGAGATTTCGGAGATAAGTTTTTGAATAGAATATATTTGATGCTTTCAAGTCGGTTTCTATTTAGTTGGGACCTTTACACTGCTACCATTCAGGGTGAGAGTGGACATGAGCGCAATGGTAATTAAAGGGTTGCTTCACACTCCCCAAAAAACTGTAAACTGGGGCCTCACCACTGGATATAGTGTAAGGTCATATCCAGGACCAAGTTAGAAAAATGAAACCGCCAGCATCATTGAGCGTTTTATCTAATTTTGTGTAACAAATGATTTTTCATGATAGAAAAAGAAAATAAATTAAAATGGGTCTGTTTTAAAAATAAAAAAGAAAGCATGAAGAGAATGAAGGAAGATCTCGAGTAATTGAAACCGAAAAAAAGGGGGAATCATCCAGTTGCAACAAGCGACGCGCGCACAGGTCAGGTTTTCCCTTGCCATTATCAATTAAACAGAGCAGCGGTGTTGCCCGGCTTTCGATAATATTGATCATAGGGAATTCTGATGTAATTGAGCTGTGAGTTGTGATTTTTTTTGATGAATTTTTAATGAAGAACTGATTACATACTAAAATCAATCGGTTTCCCGAAGGTTAGTGATTATTATCTTAAGATAAATTGATTGAGTTTTCGATAAGTTCGAATTCTCTATAGTTAACGTTCTATGCTAATGACAACGTATATGACCGGAGTCTGCAGCATGGACGCCCACTTGCATTAGCCAAGATAAGTAAGTTCAAACAAGGACAAGGCAATGGTGGTTGGGGGCGAATCGATCTGTGGATGTCTCTGTTTTCGATTATTCTGGTATTCGGTGTATCGCCAGTAGGTAGGTGTTGGTAGATAACCAGTGAAGGATTATAAACAAAATAAATCAGCGGTGAAACAAATGAGCAGAGGCTGATATGATGTGGGATACTGTATGCCTTTGGTGAAGTTAGTACCTTTACAGAGTTAAATTCTTTTTGAAATCCGCGATCTCATCAGAGTACAACATTCATTCTGCTCGCTAGGTTAAGTGAGAGTCTGTCGATGAGATCTGCTCGCCGTTAGGTGAGAGTCTGTCGATGAGTGTTAGATTTTGAAAATAAAAAAAAACATATTGAAAGGGTTAATGTAGTCATTCGTAAGACAATGTGGGGAATTCAGGTGACTGTTAAGCTTTGAAATGAAAGGGTTATGCATGAGGATAAGGGAGGAATTCTTCATATTCTGATCATACTAGTGTACCTAATGATTGATGACAGGATACCTGAGAGTGAAAATGGCCCGTCCTTAGGAAAACTAGTGAAATGATAATCACGCAGTTACGCCAGTAAGTAAATTTAGTGAGTGATTGGAATCTGTGGGATAATGATAAGCCAATATTAAGAAGAAATCAACTAAGTCGATGAGACTATGTCGCATTAAACTAATACTTAAGGATACAGAGGAATATGCCCGAGTATTAACACCCTTGGAGGATGAGTAGCGGTTAAACAATACCGGTGGATCGTACAATTTCTTAATTTCCTAGGAAGGTTAGAAGAGTTGGAAAATAAACAAAAGAGGGCGGTGATTCCTATAATGCGCAAGATCGGGGGAGGGCAGGGGCTCTCGATATTCATTATTCAAAGCGTGGGTAGGTTATCGTTGC
The DNA here is from genome assembly GCF_053919585.1 of Euprymna scolopes. Lineage (NCBI taxonomy): Eukaryota > Metazoa > Mollusca > Cephalopoda > Sepiida > Sepiolidae > Euprymna > Euprymna scolopes. The sequence goes on from NC_136504.1 coordinate 31,778,976, forward strand.
TGGAAAGTGCAAGGCTTGAGGATGTGAAGACTCGGGAGACTTTTGATGTCATAAATTGCCTATTGCGGATCCCGTATGGGGATAAATTCAAATTGTATCGTTGAAACAATCCCGTACGACGAAATACGGAACGTCTTCTGCAAGGTAGAGACGGGGATATTTAGAGAAGTATCGTTGAATTATTGACGATGAAATTCAGCATGACGGAATGCGAAGCTTCTCCTGTAAGGTAGAGACGATCATGTTCAGAGATGTATCGATGAAGTAATCTCATATGATGAAATACGAAACGTCTCCTGTAAAGTAGAGACAGTATTGTTGAAGAAATGCCGTATGACGAAATACGTGACGTCTCCTGCAAGATAGAGACAGGAATATTCAGAGAGGAAGTATCGTTTTTTTTTACATACGAATCACCAAGATCAAGGCCAAGAGGCCACTCGAGGATAAGGGTTAAAGAGTGTATAGTAGAAATAGGATATTATAGTAATCGTTAATAATGGAAATTCAGTAAATTTGTTAACAAGTGGAACGGCTCATCAAGAACTTGTTTACATTAGACTTGAAGACAACCATATTGTAGTCAGCTGGATAGAAGGGAAACGGAAGACAATTCTATAGGTGTGCAGTTCTAAGAATTAAGCTTTGCTCATGGAATCTACGTTTAGGTTTAGGCACAGATAACGAGTGGGGGGGAATTATTGATAGTGTTTTCAGCTAGACGAGTGTTTCTTGTAAAAGTTTGATGAGGGGAGAACCACAGACTGAAGCTCAGTGGAACACTTTCCATGAAAATAACGATAAAGAGACAAAGTCGCAACATCTCTTCTGTGAGATAGAGGTTGTAGGGAAGAGAAAAGTATATCTCCTACGAGGCTACGAAGTCTATTTTGAACCCTATCAAGGCAGGATAAGTCCTTTCTATCAGCTCCTTTTGAAACGTCTCCGGTACGCTAATCACGTAAGTACACAATAAAATATTATTAAACTATAATTAAAAGGTTTAGAAAAGGAACAGGAATTGTGGGCCAAGTAAATAATCGAAGGATTTTTTTATATCAGGTAATTCAAGTGTAGGAAGTTTTGTTGTTGGAAAGTGCGAGGCTTTAGGTTATGGAATTTCGAGTTGATACTATAGTTGGTCATTACAAATCCTGCCGAAGGAACATGAAACGTTTCTGGCGAGATATAGACGGATGCCCAAGAAGGAAGATTTGTTTAGAGTTATGTCCAGGTAGTTAAATATATTGATCCGGCTAACGATGGAGCAATCCTAAGTTGTGTGGACTGAACATATAAGGGTGTGGTTAAAACGCAGCGTAGTTGAGACACTTAGGCACCAAGTGTCATAGGATCCAGGCATTTATGCTAGATGCGAAAAATGCTTGGTTGTGTACGATTGCAAGAACTTTTGGAAGACCCCATGGAAGTACTCTTGCGTGAGTGTGTCACTGACTCTCGTCACCTATTCTTTCATCTCCTCACTTTTCTCAGAACGACAGCCTCTAAGGTTTTCCTTGAGCTGTGAATAACCAAAAGTCACTGGGAGAAAGGAGTATAGAGATGGCGAGTTACTGTCTTGATGACGTCTTTGTTTCGATCTTCTCTGAGCACCCTTGGGACAAACTTTGCGTAAATCTTCTGTATCTTCAATCCATCATGAATAATTGAGTGTACGGTTTCCACATTGGTACCAAACTCTGTCCGTATTATTTCTATATACACACAACGGTTCTTATTCATGAAATTTCTTATTTGTCCAATCAACTCTGATATTTTGATTTCTTTACTCCCCCTACACCTCTCGTTATCACTCACAGATTGTCTGCCGTCCTTTAATCTCTTATGTCACAAAAAAAAAACGATGGTCCAAAAGCAATCCGAAGCATTCACTACGTTTCTTTGGCATTTTAAACAAGTTTAAAACATAATGTTATTGCATATCGTTCTTCTAAATTGTCTTCACGTACCGATAGCATTCTTGAAACTCACCAGCTGTAAAAATGAGGCTTTAGTAGGATGCCCTCCAATTAGTGCTGTAGCTGTTCATTTGAACCTGAAATCATAACATTTTTTCAGCCATCTCATGAGCAATACCATACTGAATATTCATAAGAGTCTACGATAATTTTAAATGTCTTCACAAAATTGTCTGAAAACAGATAATTTATAAATATAAGAAATTTCTCTGCAATATTTATGTTTAAACGCACATACATACATGTATGTGTGTGTGTGTGTGTGTGTGTGTGTGTGTGTGTGTGTGTGTGTGTGTGTGGTATTGTAGCATTAGTGTGTAAGTGGAGACTTACAAAAAATTTCAATTGTAAAAAAGATAATATCCGTGGAATATCGTAATAGCGTCAAGTAAATAAGAAACGCTATCATGACATAACACCAATAACATCATCGGCAACAATAATAAGAGCCCCCCCCCCAAAAAAAAAAAGTAGCACAACACATATTTTTCACAATTTTCGTTAATTTCCATCAAAGTCTAATCTTGTACAAAAACAGAAATTATCTCTCTTTATCGTTAACGCATTTTTTTTTAAATTTCTGTTCTCATTTCCTTTCTAGTTAACATTTCGCGATGTTCTTTATCAATGAATATCTTCGAAAAATAGGTTTCGGCTTGACATTGAATCAAACAAAAGTCATAAGAGATCATCTTTAACATAGTTTTACGTTAGGTTTCGAACATCGATAGGATTTCTCAAGAAATTGTAACATAATATATATTTCTTTATTTATACAATAATTATTAGCTACATATTTGCATACACTTTCAGCTTTTATTTTTACAAGGGAGTTCCCAGTTATCATGGCGTAGAGGCCACTCGAAGATAAGGGTTATGAATATAAGGTGTTAGTGTAGTAATCATTAATAGTGTAAGTTGGGTATAATTTTATTATTTACGGGGACGATTCCACAACAACTTGTTTACATTGGACTTGAAGGTTACGATATTTTAGTCGAGCGGGAAGCAAGCCAGCTGAACAGTGAGCAACAGATGGGCAATTCTAGGAAAGACGCTTTGTTTATAGAATCTGTGTTTGCATTTAGGCGCTGAGAGAGAATATGGGATAGTTGATAGTAGTTGTAGATTGTAGAGTGTTTTTGTGAAAGTTCGACAGTTACGATATCTATTAAAATCCAGCCTCCGAAGGATTTAACAATCAACTAAAATTAATGTTAATAGAAGCAATCTGTTTCTATTTTCTTGCGAAGTATGATCTTATTTTCTGGCACTGTTCCCATGTGGGAACACCTTACTTATTTGTAGAAGTTAGTTGTGAGCATCTCATTTCACACAGCTATGCATTTAATTTCTAGGACATTATAGAGTAGTCCCCTTCCTATGCAACGTTGAGTATACTAAATTAGAAATCTTATTTTGAAACGTTTCGTGATATATCTTACAAGAAATCAATCTAAATGAACTCTAATGAGTTTTTCTAAAAGTATACATTTTATATTCAAATCAGTGTATTCATTATGTAAATATATTTCTAAAATGCGACTCATAACGTTTTCACATGTAACCACATCCCAAAAATAGCTTTTTTTTCTCTCGACTAACCAAAAAAGCAGCAAAATCTCACCCCTTTACTATAGATGTGCTTAGATGTCAACAAGTTTTTATTTTAATAGTTTCTTCTCTCGTATTGCTGGACTGCGTAATTCAGAAATGTAAAGTCATGCTGTTCACATTTTTACATGTATTCCCGTGTTATATAGTTGTTGACCAGAAAATAAATTATGTAATCATTCTTTCTATCGATCTAGCTATCTATCTTTATATCTGTTTATCAATATATCTATCTCCCGTTGTATCTATCTATCTATCTATCTATTTATCTATCTATCTATTGCTCTACCTGTCTATCTAAGTGGGAGTAAACAGGAGAGGAGATGTGAAGCTGTGTTTTGAGAAAAGTTGTCAAAACGTCTTAGAGTGTAAACTGGACACGTTGCACCGGAAGAAAGTTGACCAGATCGGAAGTACGTGCCTGTTATCGCGCGTTCTAGTTAGCTGAGAAAGTAGATGAAATGGAAAGAAAACGTCAAACAGCGCGGACGGTTTAACAGGTCGTCACCTCCCCCAGCGTTACGTTTAATATCGGGCAACGCCAGGTACGTCTGCTTGAATATTACAAAGGTAGAACATAGGCGTGGATTGGTATACTAGAGTTTTGAGAGTTTTGACCGAAGTGAATCAGCCAACGAATATATCTGTTCTTGGAATTGATTGAAACATTACGCAAATATACCACTACCTATTCCTTCTTGCTGGCCATTCTATGTGTGCTTTGTGTGTCTGATTAAGATCAGGAAACATAGACTTTTGAGATACTGAACACTGTGTGTTGAATATCGATATTAGCAGGTTATAAGCCGGTAAACTACTCTTTTATCTTTCTTCCAAGTTGAATAGATTGCGACTTTCAAAAATGAATCTGCTTAAGTAAGAATAAACACATCATAGATGCAAAACAAAAAATGTGTCAGAACATTAGCAAAATTAAGTAATGCCCTTTTTAAGCGTGTTTTCCTCAAATATGAAAGCAATGCTTGTTTGTTGTGATTTGTTGAATTGGAATAAACTTACTAAATCTGTATATCTATAAAAGTAAAATTTTCTGTCTGTGTGTGTCTCTGTGTGTGTACATTTCTCTACCAAACTACTCTGTCAATTTTCAGTCTATAGACTCGATATTTGACGTAAGGGTAATTGAGATATAGGAAATGATTTTAATTGGTTTTCTGCGAAAAGGGTCAAAGTTCAACGATTTGTCCGTTTGAAAACCCTGCCAACTCCCCTGCCAATTTTGGATCTAAACACTTGAAATTTTATATTTAGGTAACCTGGACATGTGTCAAACTTTTAAAATATATATTTACATACGCACATAAAGTTATGAACACAACATAGGGCGCTGGCGAAATCGCGTTGAACTTTTAGTTTTAAATAAGAACGTAATCTTATACAGCAATACAAAATTACTAAATCTAATCATATCTCAGTAATAAGAATAGGAAATTATCATAAACCGACGCAAAGTACTTAATTATAAAATATACAGACGAATAAGGATAACCAGCTGCAGTAAATTAAATAAGAGTTCCGTCCAAAGGTGTTTAAAATATCTACGGTTTCGATACAACAACAAAATACCCAAAGGTCAGTTAGTACAGGGTGAAACTATAAAATTGTCGCCCTAGAAAAGACGACCTTATTCTACTTTCGTTTGATAAAAACCGGCTTTCTTTTTTTGTTGCTGACCATCTATCAGTAAACAATTTTGTGTACGAATTCCAAGAGTGATAGGAGCCTTATATCATGTCTAAAAGTTACACAATGTTCAACCAGCGAGATCGGAGATGCGCCGTAGCACAACCCTTGCACTCCACCGATCCGAGATATAGCAACAGGACCATTGCAAACACTATCAAAATGCAAATCCGGACAGTTCAACACTAAAGGGAACAGCGCAATGTATCGCACGATCCAGGGTAATCATCTTTAGTGTGGTTTCAGTGAAGGTCACATCATGACACCTCACATGTTCGAAGTCGGCTTGAAAATCAACACTAAAGTGTTGCTTAAGAATGTGCTGCTATCTGATGGCCGCTAACAGACTCTGGTTGTGGCAGCAGGATTCGTCTCCGGCCCACAAGTTCGAAGAGACCTTGGCTTGGCTTCAGAAGGAGTGCTACGACTTTGGGCTTGTATTTAACTGACCAATCTCCTCACCCGATCTGAAACTTTGTTTGGTGATACGTCGAGAACATTACAACATGACCTCCCACTACACCAAAGGCAGTCTTATGGCCACCCTCTGTCGAGTATTGGCCGAGGTCCAACCGGCGCGTCTGGAAAAGGCATGCTCGTAGTCTCGTACACGTATCGAGGTTGTAATTGAGGTTGAAGGCGACTACATTGAATAGATGTCCGCTCTACTACATAATCAAGTTACCTGAATTGATTTTTATAAAAAAGTTTTCAAACTAAGCTGTAGTGTTGTTTTAAGAGCGACAATTTTATCGTTCTACTCTGTAAGTAAGTATTTTTTTGTATCTGAGCAGATCTGATATACTGTTGCAATACTACTCGGATAAGAAGTGTTCACTTGTATTAATTGTACACACGCACACCCACACGCGCACACACACACACATGCACCAACACACACACGCACACACACACATATATATATACAATTATCTAAATACAATTTTGTCTATACGTGTGAGTTTGTTCCTTATAGACTCCGAAACGGTTGAACAGATTTTCTTTAAAATTTACAGAACTTTAATATATGTCTGAGAATAATCTTAGTTAAGTTTTGTTTCAGAATACCACGGATAATTATCCTTATTTTAATCTATCTATCATCGGTAAAGCCATTTTCCCATGCCGTCGCTTCGTAGTAATGAAAGAACTACGGGCCGTGAAAATTCTACTGTGGGTAAGTTGATAGCGTGTTTTTTTTTTCTTTTCTATTTTTCTTTTGCATGACGTGGTCAGTAAGTGCAAACTCCACATATATATTTTTTTTCATTAACTACAAAAAACGTGAGAATTCAAGTGTGTTTTTGTTTTCTTTTTTTTTTTTTGCATGATGTGTTTTATAGGTTCAAATCCCGCAGGTAAATTTTTATATAAAACAATTTTTATATAAAACAATTTTATAAAAGAAACAGTAGGTTCTCTAGAGTTCAATAATAATAATAATAATAATAATAATAATAATAATAATAATAATAATAATAATAACAACAACAACAACAACATACATTCTGGACTAAGTTACAGTATGGAGACATGTGAAGCGTTCTCCCGGTCAATTTCACGGATTTCAATGATAATAAAAATATAGGAGTGTGAAATATTTGTGATCATTCAATACCGGGCAAAATCGGGTCTCCCGGTAAATATATATAGTAATTTATAAAATACATATGCCGATTAAGCTACACTGAATATTCTGCGTTTCATCCACTATAGGATTCGTCAGGCACTTTTGAAGTGAATACTTAAAGTTTACGCATAAATCTATACTTTCGTATATTAAATTTATGTGAGTAAATGAAGTAGTTATATATATATATATATATATATATATATATATATATATATATATATATATATATATATATATATATATATTCATTAAATGCTTACAGGCATCGAACAAATTTACTTCCAATACTGGATTGGATGGGGCATGAAATAACCTGAAAAATGTATAGTTTATAAAAGAAAAGAACAGGAACAAACATGTAGCATAAAAAACATGAAAAATAAACACACACCAAACAAAACCTAACAATTTCTCCATTTTGATAGCATTTTATTACCAACAGTCATTATCAATGAAACACATTACTAGAAAAACCACTGCATGTTTTGATATAAATACCTGAAAAATGTACTGCGAAGGTTCACTAAAGATTTTTTAGTATAGCCGGACGGTTCCACTTCTCTCCCTCTCTTTCCATTTCTCTTTTACACACCATGAACGGCACTCCCTTTTCTTTATCGCAGTCTCGATCAATTCAGACACACACACACACACACACACACACACACATATATATATGTTATGTGGATTTCACACACAATAACAACAACAAAATATAAAGCTTCTTTTTAATAAAAGATGAGTTAGTTTTATAACATAGTGATGCTGCGGTCACTGATATCAGAGGAATATACATTAAGATACTGCTCACCGTGTGTGCGTATATGTGTGTGTGTGTGTGAGAGAGAGAGAGAGACAGAGTGAGAGAGAAAGGGAAAGATAGCGAGAAAGACAGAAACAGAGGTGGCTTGAGCCGCCATTTACCCTAGTTCATATTAATCGCCCACTTTACCATATCGAACATTTAGAGACCAACATATTCTTTTGCGATTCCTTCCTTCCTATGACTGTCATGAAAAGCAGAAGAATCTATTTTCTCTCGTAAATAACATCAATTTTTCACTTACCGCCTGCGATTGTCTCTTGGCCTCTGATTCATCACTCCTTTAAGCTGTTCTGTCGCATCCTCTCAACTCAATAACCCCTTTTTATTATGTAACATATGTAGATGGAGACAAAAAATTTTCAACAGAAAGTGCTCTATATGTGTTTAATACATTCGCATGGCGAGCAATAGATCCAGGGTCGACAATGGAGGTGACGGACGGGAGAACAATTGAAATTGTTGACATCTCCAATCATCGACGTTTTATCCCCGGAATAAGAGATTGAAATAAAAATAAAAATGTAAAGAAAAAAATCATTAATTCAATTAACAGTTTTATTCACGAAAATACAACCCAGATAAAGATTCAATTAAAATGTAAATATTTATTTCGGTTTTCTGTTGTTGGAATTTCAGGGTTCGAATTGGGTTTAGTGTGTGCTTCTCCTTTTGTTTACACACGTAATTTAATGGATATCGTTGCGGAATGTAAAATCAACTGCCGAGTTCATTACACTTACTTATCGTGTGACATCACATGGAAAAGTATAAACATTCCTTCCAGCCATGCATTAATTCGTAACATTTGTCCCTGAAGGTATTATATATTCATATGGTATAACCCCCAAATTGTTAATATGCTATAAGGCAGAAGCACGATAAACCATATTCTTTTTAGACTGAAGTTTTGCATACAACTGCATGGTAAGTCCGTATTGCACAAATATGTTCAAAAGTGTCTAAAGAGGGTTAGGGTTCATACCATGTTGTAAACTAAAAAACAATTTATTCGACAAAATATTATATTGTATCCACAATATTCATATTGAAAATACAGTGTAACAAAAATGTAACGTCACTAATCCAAACATTCGTTACATTCTTCCTAATATTTGTTTATCTCTGATATCGAGAGCTGAAGCTATGGACATGTTTGGAGGCAAAGTTCAGCTTTAAAAAATTATTTTCATGTTTTTTAAAATAAAAAAAAACATACATTTTCACGTGAAAATATAAGTTCTAAGACAATATGAGGTTTACACCATTCGTAACCAGCTATCAAATAACCAATGCGTCATTTTCAAGAATGGCAAATCATGGTCGAGTGCACAAGGGTTAACCGACCACGATCGCTAAAATCCTATAAAATAAGCAATGCGTTGAAGGAAAAACAACGACGACGAATCAGAACTGTTTTTTTTTTTTGCATCCTAAGGCTCAAAACACAAACGAGCCATTGTAACCAGAACATCCTCGAAGCAACTCACTCTTAATACTATCTTTTCCTAGATAACCTACGGTTAGTTGAGGTGATAAACTCAAGATTGTACAAGGAAATACTGTTCTCAAAGATTCCGTTTCCAACGAAACTCATAAAAATCGTTAGTAAGGTTGCATAAGAGTCAATTGAAAAGTAGTTTGTAATGCCGTTTGTATTGTCTGTTAGAGGAATTCCGGAAATAGCCGATTGTGCCCGATGACAGTTCGTTCTTAAAATGCTAAAAGCGTATAAGGGATTTTGAATTCACGCCTCATAATATGGCTGGCATCGTATGTTACGAAAATTTCTAGAAATAGTTGTGGGGTTATCGTAGATTCACGATAACAGCAAGTTCAAAAATATCTATAATAATATGAAGGATGTAATGGCTATGCTTTGTAAAATCGTTGTCGTTGTACATAAGGTAATTTCCGGAAATATCCCATAGAGTTCGCCAGGGATAAACGATAACATTTTTCTCCTATTGTCATATGATATTATAAGCCCGTGCTTCGTAATAGCGTTGGTATCCTCTGACTTTCCGGGAATAGCCAACATTATTCATCGAACGTCAGTGGATTTCTAATCTAGATAACGTACAAAAAAAAAATAAATAAAAAAAAATAAAACATAAGAATTTACCAGAGCTATACTCTGGTATACGGCTTAAACCAGCTTCATCCTATAGAGAAAATTAAATGGGAATATCAAATTCTCAAGCAGTTTTTAGACGCTTGTACAGTCTCGTTAGGGGAGATGACGAAGTAAGGTTTTTGCAGTTTTTATATGGAGGTGTCGATATTTTCCTACAAACACCGTTGGATATTAATAAATAGTTACCCATCTTGTACTGACCATGTTCAACGTGCGCTTAACTTCGGCGATTAATTGAGGACCGGTGTGTCAACCTCAATACACTGTACATATAAGAATAATTTAGCATTCCAAATTTAATCCATATATTATAGCTAGTATTATCTGTTATGTGAATTTTCGGGAATAGCCGATTACGTTGTCGGAATATACACAGTAACAGAATCTTCCTATAATAATGTAATAATATGAGATGTTTAAACCCATGTTTCGTAGTATCGTTAAACTTCTCTGAATTTCCGGAAATAA
>NC_136504.1:31794333-31811833 GCF_053919585.1 Euprymna scolopes
TATTTTTTTAGATTTGATTTCCGTAGACATTGGTCATTTATTTAACCAACACATTTTAGGTAAAAATTACGAAATGTTATCCGAGATGTGCTAAATGTATATATAACAAAAAAGTAATGTACAATCATGTTTTGTTGAAAATGGTGGACCCTTAATTTAAGCCACTTTTAGTAAAGGAAGGTATGTCATTTTGTCGTACCGAATAGGTCAAACAACTACTCCACATTAAATCATAGGATAAAACTCCATAATTGTATATATTCTATTTTTACTTGTGGTTATTTTTCTATTATGTGATTTTCTGTAACTTTGGAATTCATACTAATTTCAACACAGATTATTAGTACGGATAATTTTTTCATCTGAAACGCGTTGGTTTAAAATATCACCAACCTGCAAAATATTTAAACTTATCTTATATTTACTTAAAGTGAGTACTTCAAAAAAGAATCCGAATGTTTATTGTGATTGCTCTAGATATGATACATTATATAATGACTTTTATCTTCAAGTCGAACTTTGAAATCTGTACGTCATACTCCTGTACGCTCTACTTATTAAATGGCGGGAGCGTCATAGAGGGTGACAAAAAACAAACAAACAAAGAAACAAAAAAAACCCGGTAATATCTAAACTTGGATAAGCTTTGAGAGAATTAATAAATTATTTTTACTTTTTAGATTTACCAAGCAGAATTTATATTTTTAAAGTCCAGAAAATTTAACTTTGGTGATGCAATAGATTTCTGAGGGAAAAAATATAGTTGGCACACATTTTCGACTGACATATTCACAGCTCAATTGCAATGCAAAGAGCGGTTCGCGTGTCGTGAATTTTCTGCCATCTATGGTCAACAAGTTCAGAACACATGGGACTGTACATAATGGGTCAACAAGTTCACAACCCATGGGACTTTGCATAACCTCAACGGTAAAGACACTAACTGACAATCACACAGTGGATGACCGAAATAAATGAGAACACCACGCAACGTTGCTGCCGTCAGAATCTCTAATTTCATTTGAAGTACATTTTTTGAGCAGCGGTGAAAAAGAGTGTTCTTGTAATACAGACTTGAAACTTTGGACATGTCTGCTACAAAGGTTTGACCTACTGTAGCTGAAGTTTTGTGTCGATCTAAATAATTTTTTTAAGTTATTCGATTTTTGGTGATGACCGTTTTTCTTTGTGTCACCACGTAGTAGTGATATATTTTTATTTATAATAATACTAGAGTAGTTACGGTGATTAAAAGTATGGTGAACAACGTGCAGTATTGTAACAGAACATTTGAACATTTATTTGCATTTGTCAAATATTTCTGTTATTCTGAGGCATTATCGCTTGTAGTAAAGACTAATTATTGAGCCATTAAAATATATCACAACTGATTCTTAACTGCCCGTATTAACCATTAAACTAGGGATACATGTGACTAATTATAATGTGGATTTTGTGAGCCTTAAAGCTAATATTGTCTAGATGTATTGTCTTTATACTTATTATTATAAAATTGATGAAATTATTTTATACGAGCAAGACACGTGAGAATCCTACGTAATGAGAAATATATTGAATCAATAAATATGTTTTGATAAAACTGTTATTTTTCTAGTTAGCGAAAAACAAATTTTATTATTAATTTAGCTTTTTGGACAAAAAAAAAACAATACTACACCTCATATATGTGTTTATTAACATTTCTACGAAACTATTGTCTGTTGTATGTTAAATATAGGAATAAGTGATATTAATTAATACATACTAATAAATACTCAGAAGATACTATTGTAGTACATAGTTCAATACAAATAATAAAAATCACATTGTAACAGATAATTTTTAATTTATTCCTTTAGTAAGCTACCTTTTGGCAGACACATTTTTTGCCCTGTTTTTTTTAATGTTCTCTTTTATGTTACGTTTCTCTGACTGTTTTCTTCAGTGTAGAAACGTTGCATGTCGAAATTGCTACGATTTCCTTTCTAACACCATTAAAACAATAATCATAATTTATTATATTGATATTTGTAAACAAGGCTACATATTTTTGTCTACAGTTAACAAAGCGACACTTTAAAGCAGAATTTCGTGAATTTCGCCTCCACTGGACCAGTCTAACCTTCAAAAGTTGTTTTTCGCCTTTTTTAAAGCGTAAGATACGGAGTAACTAAGGGAAGGATGAGCAGAATATTATATTCTATATTATATTATTCATCGTTTATCTTCTGATTATGTGACATCACTTAAAAGCAGAAAACACAATTAAGTTATAATCAGTACATTAATCTGTACATATATATTAACACTTTTCTTACCGATCCTCTGATATCGTTCAGCATCCCAAAATATGATTAGAATTTAGTCATTAAACATACAAATGTTTATTTCCTGTCTGTATCATTCAACCTAGAACAACTAGTGTTTAGTCACCCACTATTCATATGTGTTCTCCACTATTATTATCCAAAACACTGAAAGAACCCGGTGGTCAAGTAGTTAAGAAAGTGACTGACGGCCTCGGTGTTCTAAGTTCGAATCCACTACGTCCCATAAACTCACTCTCACTTAGGATGATGGCAACCTTCACGTGGTCTTTTCTATAAGTATCCGATGTCTTTCTAGAAAAAAATCTTGCTAGAAAAATATCGTGGAAACCAATACCAACATTGGAATTTTATCGATTCATAACACATGATTCTGTTCTAACATACCAGAATATAACTATACATTAATTACAGCATAAATATTTTATTTTCTGATTATATAGTGTAGCTTTTTCACAACCGAAACGTGTTTAAGCAGTATTCAACAATTAATCTTAGATTGTGTAGTATCAGCTAAACAAATATTAGAGATTACTAAATAACATTCATTTTAATTCTGGGTAGAGACGGTAGTCAGTTTGTTTACAACACGTACAGACAACCTGGTGTCTTAAGTTCGGATCCAGTTGGTTCTACAAAAATCATTTTCACTTGTGGTGTTAGCATCCTTCACGTGACCCCTTCCATTATGACCGATATCTTTTGAGAAATAATTCTGACTAGAAAAATATCGGGGGTACAAATTGCTAACAATAGAATCTTCGGAATCCTAAGATATAATTATGGATTTTATTTTTTCGAATACGACATGTGTCAAGTTTCTATCAGTATATGTAATTGTGTTATACACGTTCTCTTTAAGGAGAAATAAAAAATACGATTGGATCTCGTTGTGACTTATCGAAAGAAACATTTATATTTGATTTCATTTTTTAGTCGTTTGTCTGTTTTAGTTCGGTTATCGTTTTTTTTTATTGACTCTTTGATCTCTCCTCTTAATATTTCCGGTTTCCGAATTTTGAGTCAAAATTGTTTTGTGCTAAATCCTCTACAAGAATAAAACTCTTGCTTTTCTTTGTGTCTATTATTTTTTTAATCCACATTTTATTATTCTCATTTCATTTTCCTTTTTATGAAACATGACTGATTCCTTTTTCATTCTATTGTTCATCAGTCTTCTTCTCTGGGTATTCAATCTAGTGTTCTCCGATTAAATAATCTCTTAAACATTAGTCGTACTTGAATTGTTACTGTGATTATGTATATTAGTGCTGGTGGTTGTAGTCGTCGTCCCGGCGGAACTGTTAGCGTTGGGTCCGTTGTTTTGTGTGGCTGTAATGAGTTTTAGTTTCAGCCAGCCGGGCCTCTGCGGACAGCAGTTACAGAACGTCGCCACAAACGTATTCCGAAATTGGCGGCTCATGCCGCAATAAAGCACAAAGTTAATCGCATTGTTCATCAGCGCCATGATATCCAACATATCACCTAGAGGCATGTAGATACACATGAAGAAAGTGTCTATAACACTACTCAGGAGGGTGAGAATACCCTGCGGTAACTCGGTGAGTAGGAAAAGCATAACAACAGCCAAGAGCATCCCTGTGGTCCGGTTGTGCTCTCCGTGACGATCCGATTCATCCTTTCGTCCCTGGCTCTTCAGTTTCAGCCGTTTCTTGTAGGCACGGTGCATCACGATGATCAGGAGTATGGTGAGGATAGTAAGAGTCACGCAGGGAATGAGTTTAATCAGGATAGCCTGTACCCAGTAATTGATACCGTGTATCACATGGGCAAACGATGACTTGCTGGCTCCTATCCTGTAGGTCATCTGCTTGACGTGGATGGGCGGATAATGACTAATGACGGAATCACCGATGATCCCCGTTCGATTCTCGTACGTCTGCGTGATTTCGATCTCTTCAATCACATTAAGAATGAAGTTGGGAATACATACGATCACAGTGCAAATATGGACGACAATGATCGTCTGTTTGGATCGGTTCAGGTTGCACAGCTGAAGACCCTGCACCGGGTAGCAAATGTAGATGTAACGAAAGATGGCGAGCGCAATGGTCAGGCCGATGGCGATGGTATGTGTCACGATGGTAAAGTTTGCGTGAAAAAGTAGGAGTATGATCCATCCGTAGCTGCGCGTGGATAGCCGAGGGATGTCCGTGTCCCGTAGGATGTAAAAATGCAGAGCGAACGGGAAATAGGAGGCCATGGTCAGCATGTCCGCTACAGCCAACCATGTCAGGATGAGATTCGTAGAGGAGACCATGTTACGTCGCGTCAGACAAACGATATTGGCCAGATTGGCCATGAAGCCGAAAAGACACACTATCGCACTGACGTAACCATGAATATTAGCGTACCGTTCGCTGAAGTCGGACAGACTTTCAACAGAGCTTCTTTGAAGGAGATCATCATCAGTTAGGTTACAATTTGTTGGCATCGTAGACATGATTACAGCTGTTTTTTCCCCTCAAGGGTAATCAGTTAAATAGTATGATTACTTTAAGCTCCGGACTATCCTTTGTATTTTTTAATTTTTGTATTATTTTTTAACAGATTATGTTTAAAATGCGCTTTTCCTCAGTAACACAAGGATCCATTTTAAAGTGTATTATAGTTTTGAATATAACCGTCAATCCGGATGCAGGAGTCGATGAGGGTACTCAGTGAAATGGTATATTTACTTAAAGATCCGTAGGAAAGTTTTTTATTTTTAGCTATTTTTATATGTATAATAAATATTTTCCTCGGCGACACATAAATTCATTAAAAATTCTTACGAGAGTTTTAAACAAAAATGTCAATATTGATGAAATATAGAAATCAATAATATTTTTAATAACCACGTTGTAGAAAAATAATGAAAACCTTAGAATTATTTTTGTTGTATACAGTAATATTTATGTCTTTCTTTTTTAAAGAAGAAAACAATTAGCCTTCCGATAAGGTGCACCAACAAATCGATATGCAACCCTTTAAGCAAATTGCAATATCAATTTTTTTTCTTTTTGAGAACGAAATATCTTTTTGAATTTTCAGAAACATTCATTCAAACTCATTCTTCATTTTTTCCGAGTGTTGACAAGCAGGATGTTGTTTCTCTAATCATGTCAACGTAAATATTATTTTGACGGTTTCGTATTAGTTGGATTTAATAATAACTTTTAGTGAAATCGTTCAGATTTAATGATGAATTCAACTTGGAAAATGGCCGCCACTGCTTAAGTGAAGGTTGGATTTTACCTTCACGTATTGAAGAGTTCTCTATTCAATATTTTTTTTCTTTAATGGCGGGGGTTAGCGGAGATTTTGATGGCAAAGATGTCAGCATTAATTTCCTCCCAATGACGACCTGAAAAGATAAAAATACAAAGAGAAATAAAATGGAAAATCGAGGAAAAAAATTAAACAATAAAACCGAACGACTATTAGTCATGCGCATGAAAGGAGAAAGAACGAGTCAAGAAATTATATATATATAAAGCTGACCTTGTATGTCTGTCTATGTGACGGTTCCCATATTGTTTTTTTTCTATTGTATTCTGATACAATTACCGATTCTGTACAAAAATACCGATTTTGATTTTTTTTTTATAGATGTCGAAATATTTAACTGTAAAATGGTTGTTTCTCAAACGTAAAAACACATGCTATATATGATTATATTTTCTTAAACGTAAAAATGCACTTAGGGGGTGCTCTACAGATGTTAGTTTTGCTGGTAGTTATTATTTTATCATTACTGCCAACAGTGGAAGATTTTGTTTTAAACAAAATTACATAAAAAAAATAAATAAATAAAGACACTTATTTTGGGCATAACACATAGGCACATATTTTTTCGATTTCGATACTGATTCGATTTTCGATTTTACCAATTCCCGAACACATCCACACACACACACACATATATATATATATATATATATATATATATATATATATATATATGTCCGTGTGTGTATATATATATATATGTGTGTGTGTGTGTGTGTGTGTGTGTGTGTGTGTGTGTTCATTGAATCTGTCAGACATATTGGATTTGGTCGTTAGCCGGTAAAGATAGCTACTAATAGCTGGTCAAAATTGAAAAGAGATTCGAATTTAGCAGACGGAAGTCGACATAAATAGCTTTTGTATGCATGCGCAATGTACATTCATATGTAGTTTCGATTTTACCTCGTCATATTTTAAAAAAACAAAAACTTTTTAAATTTTTAAATCGCTATCATATATTGAGTACACTATAATAATTAATAGAGATCGAGTATGAATACAAGTCTAAATACTAAATTTACAATAATAAGAATAACAATAATAATAATAATAATAATAATAATAATAATAAATTCTAGATCTGCACGAGATAAAATATATTTTACGACCGAGTACCACTGGGCAGTCGGATAATGCATACATACATACATATCTATATATCTATAAAAGTGAACGTGTCTGTGTGTCTGGCTGTGTGTCTGTCGGTCGGTCTGTCTGTGTCGATTTCCCTACGCAATAACTCTGTCAATTTTTAGTCTACAGATTCGAATTTGATATACAGGGTACTGAGATTTGGGAAACTCGATGTGATCGGTTTTCCTCCAGAAATTAGGCTGTTAAGGAGTCAAAGTTAAACGATTTGACCTTTGAGAACTCTACCAAACTCCTCTGACAATTTTGGGTCTAAACACTTTAATTTTTAGATATAGGTTCCTTGACCATTGGATCTAACTTAATAACTTGATTTGAGACCAAAACAATAAATGTTAAGGGTCATAATAGGGGTCAAAGTTAAAAAAAAGTAACTTTTCTTTTGCTCAGCATACACCTCAAAACACCCGGGCAACGCAGGGCACCCATGCTAGTATATCTATAAAAGTGAACGTGTCTATGCATCTGTGTCTGTGTCTGTGTGTGCACATTTTCCTACGCAATCACTGTCAATTTAAAGTCTACATACTCGATCTTTGATATACAGGGTACTGAGATTTGGAAAAGCTTTTGTGATCGGTTTTCGGCCAGAAATTGAGCTGTTAAAGGGGTCAAAGTTCAACGATTTGACATTTGAGGACTCTACTAAAGTCCTCCGACAATTTGGGGTCCAACCACTTGAAATTTTTGATATAGGTTACTTGAACATGGATCTAACTTAATAACTGGATTTGAGCACAAAACAATAAATTTTAAGGGGTCATAATAGGGGTCAAAGTTAAAAAAAATTGACCGCTTTTTGTGTTTTTTTTTTGCTCAACATACACATCCACACACCCGAGCAACGCCGAGCTGAAATACTAGTATGTATGTATGTATATATATATATATATATATATATAGTCGATAAAAGTGAAGCTTCCTATTTTTACACAAAGAAGTTTAAAAAAAACTATGAAAACGGAGGTGGTACCATTAAAACAAGCGACTTTTTGTGGTGCAGCATTCATTTTTCTAGGTAGTCCCCTTCATTCTCAATGCAAGTTTCAAGGGACTTTATCATAGGAGGGTCGTTCCTAAATTGAAGCGTCTACTTTTTATAACCGATAAGTTTAGGAATTGATACATTTTTGCCAGAAATTCAATGACGGCTCTCTGTTTATGTCGTTGTTTCCTTACGATCTCTGACTGTCCATATCAGAAACAAAGAATCGGACATTTCAGGTCAAAAATGTATAAGTTCAGTTGCCATAACCATTCAATTAGCAATCCCATCTAATGTAATCGGGCTAAATAAAATTTTTAACAGCTTTTTTTTATCTATCTATCTATCTATCTTCATATATATATATATATATATATATATATATATATATATATATATATATATATAACTGTTTATTTACATATATAACAAATAGTTATAGTTTGAAGCCTTTGTACGAAAAACCACAATATCCTTTGTGATAAAACTCAAAAAATTTGCATTCAAATATATGAAACATTTGGGATGTTATTATCACTCTTATCGATAATCGAATGTGAAATGCAAATAAATTCTTTAGACAAGTTATATTTATTAGAATCCGGTCTTACCCGGAAGCAGAAAAGATAATAAAAATGGGTACCAATAGCATCCATTTCGCTCTTCTTCCCGTTTTCGCTCAACTAACCTTTTCTGGTTTTATCACTCCTACTTTATGTGGAAACTTCCAATAAATATTTGAATGATTACTACAAGGTAGCATTTACCTCGCTGTTTCTATAACCCACAAAAGAATAAACGCTGCTTTTGTTTTACCCGCGATAATGCTTCTCTCTTATATATATATATATATATATATATATATATATATATATTTATATATATATTTATATATATATATATATATATTTATATATATATATAATGAACGTGTCTGCGTCTGTGTGTGTGTACATATTTTTACGCAATAACTCTGTCAATTTTCAGTTTACAGACCCGAAATTTGATATACAGCGTACTGAGATTTGGGAAAATCTTTGTAATCCGTTTTCGGTCAGAAATTGAGCTGTTAAGGCGTCAAAGTTCAACGATTTGACCTTTGAGAACTCTACTAAACTGTTCCAACACTTTGGGTCTAAACACTTGAAATTTTAGATATATGTTCCTTGGACATGGATCTAACGTAACTTGATTGGAACCCAAAATAATACATTTTAAGGGGTCATAATAGGGGCCAAAGTTAAAAAAATAACTGCTTTTTTTCTTTGCTCAAGACTCACCTGCGAACACCCGGGCAGCGCCGGGCTGAACTGCAAGTATATATATATATATATATATATATATATATATATATATATATATATATATATATATATAAGTTATAAAATATATATGCCAATTAAGCTACACAGAATATACCGCGTTTCATCCACACTACGATTCATCAGGTTTATGAATCTTGGTGTGGAAGAAACGCGGAATATTCTGTTAGCTTAATTGCCATATATATTTCATAACTTACTACCTAGCTCTACTTACGTATTGAGCGCTGTTGAATTAAATACTTCAATTTTACGCATAAATTTATACTTTCGTATATTAATTTATATGATTAAATGTAGTCTGCCGACTGTCAACACGACGGTTCTAGGTTCAATCCTTGGCTTGGGAGAGATGCTAGTCTAGCGGCACTGATGAGTTGTGATACAACGAAACAGGACTGTATATCGCTGACTACAAATATATATATATGTGTGTGTATGTATATATATATATATATATATATATATATATATATATATATATATATGTATGTGCGTGTGTGTGTGTGTGTGATTCATTTGTTTTTGTTTCGTGATACGTTTTGAACGAATTCAATTATTTCTACGTACGAAAGTACATTTTCCCTTAATGCGAGTCGGGAATAATTTCCCCTTTGACCAATATGGTACCCTCACATGGGGAGCGGAATGTGTATTGTTTTTTTTTTATATAATTATCCACTGACATGTGGTTCGTCGTCTACGTGTCAGTGGATAATTATATTAAAAAAAAACAAAAAAATGTCGCTTCCAATTTGGGGTTACCAAATTAGTCAAAGGGAAAATTATTCCCAACTGGCATTTAGGTAAAAATGCACTTTCGTATAGATAATTGAATTCGTTCAAAAAGTATCGCAAAACAAAAATAAATAAATAAGTAACATATATGTAAATCGCGATATATTCAACAGTCGCGCTAGATAGCCTAGTGGTAGAGGTTTACGCTTTTTACAATGGAGTCCTGGTTTCGAATCTCGCTAGGTTCAGACACTCTGATGAGTCCTAGATGACGAAACACTTGTCTGTGGATAATTATATAAAAAACTCTCTCTCTATATATATATATATATAAAGTTATAGGTTTTTAAAGTGATATTAAGGTTAGTAAGAGTGCGGAATAAAAGAAGAGCAATATATTATTAATATCAACAAATCTACATGACGCGGCACTGGACATGATAATGTTTCGAACAGGTTAAAACAAGACGTCCTCACCAGGCGACTTATACAAATGCATATACTATCAGGAACACACGCCGTCACGCAGGATTGAATTGAACAATGCTATAAAACTTCTGCACTTTATACATTAATTTACGCCATTGCATAAACATAAGTTTATAAAAATAAATCGTGAGACTTCTACAGCGCAATGTAGACTACAATTTATTGTGGTCTAAATCATCCCGGAGAGCTATTTAAAGCTTCGTACCGGTGCATTTTTTTGGGCCCCCGACTAGTGCAGGAAATTAATCGATTTGATTGAAAAATGAGCAATTTCACCGTATAATGAACTAAACTAGTATAGTGCATAATGTATCACACACACACACACACACACACACACACACACACACACATATATATATATATATATATATACAAACACACACATATTTCCATACACACACACGTATACATATACATATATATATATATATATATATATATATATATATATATATATATCTAAGTTAACTAATGGAGGTGGATATCCATTAGTAATAAAAATCCTTTTAATGTTTTCAATTTCCACATCAATAAAAGGTGGGGAACAAATAGCAAGTGCCCGATGGGTTAAGTTTCTAATAAGATTTAGTTTCCTGGTTGTGGGTGCAAAAGAATCCCAACTAAGATAAAGACCAGTGAAAGTGGGTTTTCTATAAATAGATGTCATAAAGGAAAGCCCACGTTTAGAAACTAACACATCAAGGAAAGGAAGGGAGTTATCTTTTTCCACCTCCATCGTAAATTTGAGAGAAGGGTGTAAATTATTTAATAAGTGGAAAAAGGACATAGCTTCATCATGCGTTGCGAAACAAGAAAAAGTGTCGTCAACATAACGCATGTAAAATGCTGGTTTAGGGTACTTGTCAAACAACGTCTGTTCTAAAAAACCCACAAAAATATTGGCCAAAGTTGGGCCAAGGGGTGATCCCATCGATATACCGTCGAACTGGCGATACATCACATCGTTGAAACTAAAGGAAACTGACTTAGTAGCAAGTTCCAAAAGTTCAACGAACACCGCCTCAGGAAAAGAGGGGAGGGGGCCAGGGCCTCTATAAAGAAAATCAGCACATATGTCAATGACCTCGTCAAGAGGGACATTGGTAAACAAATTGCTAATATCAAAGGAGACCAAATAACAGTTGTTAGTGGTAAGAGGAAGCTCCTTGATAGTCGATGCGAAATGAAAAGAATCAGGTGTGCAATGTGTTGAATAAAAAGAACAGACTGGTTCAAGAATTAAAACCAGCCATTTAGCCAGATTGTGTTGGGCCGAACCTACCATCGACAAAATTGGTCTCAATGGAGTATCAATTTTGTGTACCTTAGGCAATCCGTAAATCCTGGGGCGTTGAGAGCCCACCGGTCGGATATTATTGTAAACTTCCTTAGATAAATATTTAAGTTTATGCCATCGAAGTAGTTTATTTTGAAGCTTGGTTTCAATTGAAGGAGTGTCATCAGAGTCCAGGGAACCTAAACAGATAAATTTGCTGTCATTGTTAAGAATAGAAAGCATTTTTGCAATGTAGTCTTGACGGTCAAGGATAACTACACCGTTGCCTTTATCTGGGCGAGAAATGTAAATCTCATTATTGCATTTTAATTGCTTAGCCGCAATGAAATGATTATTTTGCCAAATAAAATGGCGAGAAGAAATATTGCATTGACTGAATTTATTGGCTAATTCAGTCAAGAGAGATTTAACAATATTTAAGTTGTCACCCGAACCATTATTTTTTTATTTGTGAAAATAAAATCTCAAATTCACTAAGAGTTTGAGTTACGTCAATCTGGCGAGGAGGGACACAAAATTCAAGTCCCCTAGACAACACAAACATATCGACTTCTGGCAATTTAAATTTAGAGAAATTAAATATATGCTGATCCGAGAATGAAGGCTTGCCAAATTTATTTTTAATCAAAAGGTTTAAGAAAGTAGTAAAATTTTTGATTATTTGTATGACGACACTTAACATCCTTGGCTGAAAGTAGCTTAGAAAATCGAAGTTTATCAAATGGAGACAACGTTTTCCAAGCGAGAGTCCAAACCGAGTAATGTTTACTCTGTAAGCTAAGAAGCACATCAGAATAAAATGTTATTTCGTCTTTTAAAAAGGCCACCGTAAGGTTCCAAGAATTCCTACATTTAATCTTGGAAATGCGTCTACAGATATAGCCCGGTGCAACATGATTCGATAGACATCCACGAAGGAACTTGATTTTACATTTGATGGAGGTGATCTTGTTTCTCAGGTGAATTATATTATTTAACGAATGAATGAAGTTTTTGCCATAATGGTTCAATAAATGGGATATAACTTTATTCGATTGGCAAAATTTTAGAATAATTATAAAAAAGTGAACCATATCGTAAATTCAATCAACTAAAAAATGGAAACCGGGGTGAGGAAAAGAATATATATATATATATATATATATATATATATATATATATATATATATATATATATATATATATATATATATATAATGGGGCAAATTATATGTACAATTAAATAAAATAAATAAGTCGATTAAAAAACGATCGTTAAAATATACCCAAAACGCTTTTCGTTCAGACAAACATTTTCAAGGGTCATAAGTCTGAAAATTATTATTATTTTTTTTTTTAGAATATTTGGTAGTGATATGGAATACGAGCGGAGAGGAGGTTAAGAAAAACAAACAAACTTGCTCTGCTAAACTCTGGCATTCCTTAGCACACATTGTACAGACATGTGGACCAATAGCAGCACGTTCTTGCTGTCCTTTTTATGCAGGATCAAATGCCGTTTCAAACCGCCTGTCGTTTTGTATACCCGCCCGCAGTTAACACAGACTATCTCTGGCAACTCACGGTTGTTTTGTGGCCCACTGCGCCGATGAGTAGACTGGTGACTCATCAGCCCAGCTCTGCTCAGACATATTCTTCCGCACACCCCACAATCCAGACTAATCTGGCGCCCCCCCCCCACCCACGGCTCCTTTCACTCTCCCTTTCCGGATATCGCACTTCAGCTCCTCATACTGGGTTCGATCCGCCTCAAATTTGGCAACACCTCCCCACAAGGTCCTTCTCCACCCTCCAAAGCAAGACTCTCCCAGGTTCTTTCATCAATCTCACTTTTTTTAAAGGTGAATCTTAAACAATCTTTATATCTCAATTTAGGCTTTTGAGCCAGACGTAAAGTGGTCAAGGTCTGGTGTGCACATGTGTTTAAAGCACACAGATGTTTTAGCGTCTTTCTGTGTTTCTCCCAGACAAATCAACCCAACGTGCACGTCGTGACCACTGGCACGCAGATGAACGGCGAGTGTCCTGCGCCATATAACTGGACCTCCACTGCGTTGTTGACCGAGGTTATTTAACCAAAGGCTAAGGGCGAGCTAATCCTGACAGAAATCTCCAGAGGAGCTTAGGCCCTGTAAGCTGCGGCATATATGACCCACCGGCGTGTAGAATATGCTCTGGTGCCCAGCAACCTAAGTTCCAGTCATGGATCAAATGGCATGGTGGATGGAGAGGGCTCTGTAAGCCGTAGTGAAGGCAACCTTCCTAGGAGAAGGAAAACTGTGATATAAAACCTGCGATGACAGCTGCATCCAATGATGTTGACTTGCTCTTCTTTTTGGATCAATGTGGCAATTGTTTAGAGAGTGGGGTTCTCTTGGTGCAAAGTTTTCCCCACTATAACTACACTCATGCATAGGCATTGCTCAATATGAATTAGATACACTTTTTACTATCTCGTGTATCTTGATAGCGGGAGGAAAGTAAAGAAAAAGGCTGGTAGTAGCCTAAAACGGCAAAACATTCAATGAAGTTGGCAAATATGGTTATACACGTAAATGGCAATAAGGGAACTGGAATTTCCAGAGCCTGGCCCGGCAGGTGTTTCAGGGCTCCACAGGCTGGACCCGGTCATCATCATGCTACTGCGAGGAAATATATGACAATGACCATCGGCTGTTGGAAATGTGCGGACGCTGCCTGACTTGCCGTCAGCAATAACGCGTCCAGAGCGTTGATCTACTCTAGTATCTAAGGAACGCCAACGTTATGACATGGACATAGTTGCTCTGTCTGAGACAAGGCTGGCTGATGAGGGACATTTTTTTGAGTTGGCTGGGGCTTACACCATTTTCTGGGGTGATAGAGCAGATGGATGTAAGAGGAAATCAGGTGTGGCTTTTACTATAAAGGCATCAATTCTTTCTAGCCTGGAAGAACTTCCCTGTTGTGTGAGTGACCGGATCATGGCTATGAGGTTACCTCTGGTAAATGGTTGTTATGCAACTATTTTTAGTGTCTATGCGCCCATTATGGATGCAACAGAAGATGAAAAGGTTGTTTTCTGCCTTGCTGTGTGCAGTGTAGTTAGACGCATTCCTTCTGCTGATAAGATCTTCATTCTTGGAGATTTTAATGCTAGGGTGAAAAGAGATTTTGAAACCTGCGATGTGCTTAGTAAACACAGAGTGGGCAAGTGTAATAGCAATGGTCTGATGTTGTTGCATTTTTGTTCAGAAATGGGTTTTAAAATCGGTAACACCGTGTTCCAGCAGAAGGGTAAATACAAGACGACCTGGATACATCCTGGTTCCAAACGATACCACTTGATAGAATATGTGTTAGTCCGAAAACGTGAGATGATGGATATCTGCAGTGTTCGTGTCATGCAGGGTGCAGAGTGCTAGACCGTCCATCAGTTGGTCCGTGCAAAGATTAAGTGTGTTGAGAAGCCCAAGATGAGGGGAGCTATTATGGCTATCCCAATGGGACTTAATGTTGCCCGTCTAAGGGACAATATTGTGAGGGAGAAACTAGTTAAGGAGATGGAAGAGATTGATTGTGAAAATACATGGCCTGCTTTTAAGGAATCTGTCTATGAGGTATATGAGAGAGCATTAGGTTATTGTGAGCATAAACATCCGGAGGTGTTCAATGAGAATGATACTAAAATTCAGGCTCTGTGTGATTCAAAATCCAGGGCATTGCACGCTTAGCTCGGGGATGGTTTGACGAATGGTGATCAAGATCGATTGAGGGACAAGTTTAAGGCTATCAAGCACGAGGTGCAGAGGAGGTTGCGTAACATGCACGATGAATTGTAGAGGCAGAAAGCTAGGGAAATACAGCTCGCCTCGGATTCGAACAACACCAAGGTCTTATACAGCCTACTGCGTGCGGTTTACAGACCATCCAGATCACTTATCACTTCTCTGCGCTCGAGAGATGGTGGGGATATTCTTCGAGACCCTACCGACATTTTTCATAGATGGAGGTAGCATTTCGATGACTTTCTGAACAGACCTTCTTACGTTGATCAGGAGTTTGTTAGGTCGATTCCTAACAATCCGGTCAAGGATATCTTGGCAGAGGTTCCTTCGCTCCAGGATGTTGAAGCAGCTGTCCATAAGCTGAACAATGGAAACTCTCCTGACCTGAATCGTTTGCATGCAGATATCTTTAAATGTTCTGGACCCAAGATGATGCAAAGCTTAGCGGAATTGTAGCAGACTGCTTGGCGGGATGAGTGTATTCCGCAAGATTGGCGGGATGCAATGATGGTAGTGCTATACAAGGGGAAGAGTAGCAGAGATGAATGTGGAAACTATCGGGCATCTCTTTGCTGTCAGTAGTCGGTAAGGTGCTCTGTAGCAGAATGTTGGAGCACATTGCTGACGATGTTTTGCCTGAGTCGCAGCGTGGTTTCAGAAGATGTCGAGAGATAGTGGATATGATTTTTACAGCCAGGAAACTGCAGGAGAACTGTATAGAACAGCAAAAGGGACTGTATCAGGCGTTAATCGATTTAACTAAGGCCTTTGATACAGTCAACAGGGATGCTTTGTGGAAGATTCTGAAAAAGCTTGGCTGTCCTGGCAAGATTGTAACCATCTTAAAGCTCTTCCACGATGATATGAAGGCTGTGATCAACGTTGGGGGAAAGCTGGCTTATCCTATCTCAGTAGAAAATGGTGTTAAGCAGGGAGACATTCCAGCACCCACAATCTTTGCGTTGTATTTCACCATGGTCCTTCGGATGGCATTTGGGGGGTGCTCTGCTGGTGTCTATATTCGTTACCGAACTACTGGGGGGTTTGTTAACATTAGGAGCTTCAATGCAAGTACAAAGGTACTCTCCAACACGATTCGTGACTTGCTCTATGCAGATATCTGTGATCTGGTGGCTCATACGGTGACTGATATGCAGCATCTTGTGGACGCTTTTGCGGTTGCCTGCAGCGCATTGGGCCTGACCATCAATCTGAAATAAAACTCTCTTAATGTATCAGCCTGCTCCCGACATTCCATACTATGAGCGTTCAGTTTCTATCTGTGGGTCAAGGATAGCGGTTGTCACCAAGCTTGTATACTTCGGTAGCACACTGAGTATGTCCGGTGCCCTGGATGATGAGGTATCGTTACGGATCAGCCGGGCCAGTGATGCCTTCGGAAAGTTGGACGGGCGTTTGTGGAGACGACATGGTATCTTGCTGCCATCTAAGATTAAGGTTTATGCCGTATGCGTTCTCTCTACTCTTTTCTATGGTTGTGAAACTTGAACAACATACAGGGAACATTCGAGACGTCTCGTGCGGTTTCACCAGATGTGCCTACGGCGAATCTTAAGTGTGGGTTGGCAGATGTATATCAGTGATGTGGAGGTGCTTGAACGGACCCAATACCTTAGCATTGAGGCTCACGTTATCAACATAGACTGAGATGGAGTGGACAGGTGGTGAGGATGTTAGACAGTCGACTTCCCAAACAACACCTCTCTGGCGAGCTCGCCGAGGGAAGACACAAATATACACAAATATACACACATATATACACACCTACATAGGGACTAACATACGTACATTTACATGACCTATGCATACATACACGTATACATATACATATACATACATAAATACATATGCATATACATACATATATATTTATACCCACAAACATACATATACATACATAAACATACAGAGATACATACATGTACATACAGACGCATACGAATAGATGTAGGTACGAAATAAGTAGCCTGAATTAGTAAAACATAAGTAAGCTACTAAGGCGCATTAATGATAATATTATTATTCTGAACGCACCTGTTCAAATGCATACATATATACATGCAGATACATGCACATATTTTTACATATGCATACTTATATAATTAAAT
>NC_136504.1:31816833-31849333 GCF_053919585.1 Euprymna scolopes
GAATCGTGAGAAAAGTAGTTCAGTTCCGTCAGCTGGAATGTAAACCGAACGCTAAACTGTAGCATTTAACGTTAATAACATTATCACTGTACCAACATTACACGAATATGAAGTGCCTAAAAATTTAAAAAATTAAAAATAAATGTACAAAATAATGATTTTTCGATGTACCGATTCTTCAATGTAACGATTTTTCAATGCAACCATTTTTCAATGTAACGATTTTTCAATGTAACGATTCTTCAATGTAACGATTTTTCAATGCAACGATTTTTCAATGCAACGATTCTTCAATGTAACGATTTTTCAATGCAACGATTTTTTCAATGTAACGATTTTTTCAATGTAACAATTTTTCAATGTTTACCCATTTTGACCCCTTAACGCTATTTTTACCGGCTAAAGACCCATAAAAGAATGGGTCATAAAAATCCAATTATTTGAGGCCCTTAGTGCCGGTCTGCAACTTCTTATTTGGAAAAAGATTGTTTTGAAAATACGGAGCTATACATGCAGGCATATAGCCTTTTATATATTAACTTATAGTAAAGCAGTTTTCGCCCAAAAACATATAATATTCCAAAGTAATTAATGAAATCTCGGGATTTCAAAGATACGGTACTTTGGTTCCAATTCAAAAGTCAAGGAAGTTAAATACACAAGGTATGTTAATTTAATTATTTGTTGTAAATATCATTTTAATTTCACGGAGTAATTCATAAAATGATTTTATTATTTTCTTAGAAAACGAAATGTATGCTAATCAGTTTTAATGTTATCAGAAACGTAATTATTGATACTAGAAGGCCGCCTGCCATTGCCCGATCGTAAAATACGCGTAAGGATTATATTTTTATTAATGCAAAGTCCTTAGTTATTATTAACAGAAATACCATAACGTTAAATTCCTATGAAAAAATGGAGTAACACAATATACGAAAATAAACTGAGACACGTGCATGCGATAATTTTCTAAACAGTTAACATTTTGTAAGTAAAAAAATACTCGAGCTGAGATCGAAACCCAAACCTAACGACAATGAGCTATGTACGATAATTACTAGGTCAACTTGGCACGATCTTTAAAAAGAGTTTTCAAACCTACTCATGCTTAACATATGTATTTTTTATGTGAAACAGTCACGCATAGGAATTCGTGAAACAATTGACAAACAGGTAAAAACTCGATGACCCCCGCATGTAACAATTTTGTCATTTTGGATACGTAGCAACCTTTTTTGTATAAAAACACGACGAGAAAGTGTTTTCACATGTCTGAATACCCTATATATCAAACTTATAGTTTGTAGATAGAAACTCTGCTGAGTATATAAGTTGAGAATTGTCCTCACGCACATTCTCACTTTCATATATATATATATATATAGAGAGATAGATTAGCGGGAGTACCCGGTGTTTGGAGGTTTGTGTTGAGCACCAAAAAAGTGCTAGTAGGCAGACAGGCTTGATACAAAACACTACATACACGCACTACAAACATTTGCCTCGCGGAAATAGGAAACCAGATAAACCCAGTAATGAGACTAGTATGTGAAAGAGAAAACCTCAACTAGTACAAACTAAACCTCACAACCAGGAACAATAGACTTCCTATATATTAGATGCTCATGCAACACACAAGAACAGCCAAACGACACAAATAAGACCAATCGTCTCAAGTGTAGAGTAACCCTTTCATAAAATCTCCTGGCTGCACTTAATTAGTTCGAGGTCATCAAAAGACTATACACACTTCAACCCCAACTCTTGCAATAAAACACATACGCATTTAGCCTCGATGTTTTCTCCCTATATACATCCGTACCAGCCGTTGACCTCGTCACGGACTGCATCCCCAACAATGTTGCAATATTTTTAAGCTAATGAGAGGGGGGTATGGCCCTGGCAGTCGGGAGATTCTATTTATAAACGATGCTGCTAGGAATTGACGAATCAAATTAATTCACATTCTGCTACCGACCAATCAGAAACCAGAATTGCTCCATAAAAATGAAACCTTTTCTGTAGCAACCTGGCATGTGTTTTCTTCGTGTAAACACGGGAAGAATCTTTTGCACTGTGGCTTCCAACTCAAGAACTGTCTACTGAGAACCAGTCACCTCCAGGACTTGAATAGAACAACTAACCCTCGGAAACTGTTCTGAAAGTAAACATGGTTTACAACTTAAGAGATCTCTACTGTTTTTGCACCACTACTACTGTCAGACACAAGTAAACATGCATAATAATTAACAAAACATTTAGCTTAAACAGCCAACATACAAACAAATATCAGGCATACCCAAGGAATCCAGCCTTTCCGGTATACTGGCAATTACATATATAAACAGGCTGGAACAATGTGTTTTACGAAACTGTCACTTTAACATATTCTTCTTAAGATATGTGGACGTTATCCTCATCATCATTTCGTTTTGGGAAGAAACAAATAAGATCTTCATCATCTTAAAAATGCTTAACTGTGTATATTTACCATTAAACACGTCGAATAATCTGGATTCCTTTCACTGCTAGACTTAACCCTTAACATTAACGAAACAACACATATACACACAAAGTTCTATAGGAAGAGCGCGTGTATAGACATCTTTATAAATTACAAATGCACCTTTCCCACTAAAGGTAAGATATAGTATGCTATGAACGAGGCTGCCCACAAAACGCGGTAGTAACATAGACAAGACCACCTCCACTGGGTGTTTTAGCCAATACTCAGGCAGAATGGATACCCTGCACAAATCAATTACCAATTAAACACATAGGGAACGACAATATACACTCTCCAACATCTGTTTCTTAATACTACGGCATTTCAGTGATGAAATAACATCAGCCATTCACAAAGCAATTCACAGGGACAAAATTAGATAGCCAACTAACACACTCCGGACCAACACTGAGACAACACTTAACGAACTAGAAAACCAACCGACAACGATCCCTGCACTCTTTCACCCCCCCCCATCAATAATAAAGAATTATGTAAATGCACGTATTCAGTATATCAAATACAATGTACGGTAGCTAGGGAGTTCTACATTGGCAGGGCAGTTAGATCATTGCGCATACGCATAAAGGAACAGATTACAACCAAGGCATCCTCATTACATTACATAAACACCTGTTTAAAAAACACAATCCCAAAGACAAACTAAAATACTAGCCAAAGAAAGAAACCAAGGTAATCTGAGCTTGAAGGAATTACTACAAATACAAAAACAAATATAAACCCAAAATAAATAACAGAAAAGAATTGAATTGCAGCATTATTATATACACACAGGAACACTAACAACACAACGGTCATGCATTCACTTCTTCTAATAACTAACAAATATTCTGTTACGCCATTGCCCACTGGTCAATAATGTTATATAATAAAAATAAATTAGAAGCTTAGATTAAATACAGAGAAATATCTATATTTCTATCTTTCTCTCTCTTTCTCTCTCTCTCTCTCTCTCTCTATGTACATATATATGCATATATATATGTTTTTTTGTGTGTGTGTGTGTGTGCATGCATACACACAATTAAACAAATAGAATAAATAAATTAATATACCGAAAATAAATAAAAATGTTTAAAATAAAAAAATCAGTTTTTCAAATGAAATGAATATATGCATATATATGTGAGCGTATATATTTGTGTGCATGCATATGTATGCACATCTGCGTATACATGTTTGCATATAAATATTGTCGTATACTAATTCAAGCACACGTAGACTTACGTTCATTAGACCATTCTCTTTATCCAAGACGAATGTTGCATCTTACTAATTCAACAGTCATTGACACTTCTAAGTACACACTCTAAACGTAACACACAAAATTGCTCATTTATACATTTAAAAAGCTACAATAATTCCTAACAATATTTAATATCCAGCACAACTCGTATCCTGAAAATTGATTTGACAGCCAGCCTGCGACATTGACTTACTCAAATAAAGAAATAACTAAAAATGTAAAACAAGCAAAGGAAATGCTCGCCAAAAAGTTGTTTACGTTTCCTTTGCCTTTCTTCCCTGAGGAAGAGATAATACTCTCGACAATTAAAGACATATCCACCTACGTTATTGTGCGATACATTATGTTGTTAAATAAACGTAATAAATTGAAAATTACTTATAATATTATGATTATTCATTAATATACTAGCTCCTGTCCACGGTGTTTCCATATAAACTACATTGATATAGCCTTTACACACAACATTTTAACACAACGGAACATGCTCCAAGGAGACAACCCCCTTCGTATAAACACACGCACACACACACACACATATATATACACATATACATATATATATATATATTTATATTATATAAAGGATAGCTTTCTTTGTGTTAGTGTGTGTGTGTGTGTGTGTGTGTGTGTGTGTTTGAGTTCATGTGTGTATTTGTGTGTATATTAAAACCTATCGTTAGACGCAACGGACCGGGTCAAAACTGGTCCCATCTTAAAGAGCAATGCCTCGAATACATAATATGTGAAAATAAAAAATAAAAAAGATTAGTTCTGTGTCAGTTTTCGCGAGGCGATTTTCGCAAATCTCGCACGTGTATCAAACTGAAATTATTTTAAAAACGTTATTTTGCAGCGTCATAATGGCATGATCAGTCGTGGGCGTAACAGCTAGCGCATTTGCAATAAAACTTTCTCTTTTTCGTGTTTTAACTTCGAACTCAGATGCTCCGGCTATTTTTGTGCAGTCGCTCGGACACTCACTTCTATTTTAATTTTAAAAAAAGTTGTTTTATTGGGGGGGGGAAGGATTGTTTCCCAACGCGGACTACAGAATATGTTCAATATCCGGAGAATAGATACTTCTGGTGGGGAGGGTGCTCTTTTTCTTTTGGGCGATCCCATTTTTTTATTTTTGAAATTGTTGTTGGGGCATCGATGAAAGTATTCAATATCCTTAGTATAGCAGCTGTGCCCCAACCAAACTTCATGTCCACCCGGAAAACTCCGGGTACCCATGCTAGTATATAATAAAAAAAGAAATTTTTAATAATTTATTATATTAGTATAAAATAAATAAGGAACTATATAATTGAGTTCTATGTGAAATCTCAATAGAGCAAATAGAGCATGTTACTATTCGAACTCTTTCTCTCCTTCCCTCCCCCCTCACTTTCTCTTTCTCTCTCTCTCTCTCTCTCTCTCTCTCTCTATATATATATATATATATATATATATATATATATATATATAACTGTTGCTGTAATGAGTATAGCATGCGACTTGCCAGTTCATTGCAAACAAACAGAAAACTTTCATTTCCCAGCATTATGGTATATTCTCCTGCATTTAAGATATGACTGTCTATCGTATGCAACTTTCACAAACTTTCTCGCTGCTGACGCGTCATTTTTCAGGTGTTTTATGAGATCCAACCGCCCTATCTTATTGCTAGACACACGACTGGATATAGATTCTTCCTATGATGCGGACTCAGAGCTGCGCAAAGACACATAAAATGATTGAAACGTTCACACTTTCACCAATACATATCACACAGAATTCACACATGTATTTTGTTAATATACAGAACTTAAAACACATAAATCACCCCCCCCCAACTTCTGCCCCATAGCCGAAATGTTTTTCTGATTAACTAATAGCACTGGTGTCCCCGCGTTACTTATATACTCCCACACAAGAAACAAAATACCACGCCCTCATTTTTATAGGTATATAGATGCACGGAAGCCTTCTATTCAAATAGTTGATTTTATCAGACTTTTATCTCTTGGAATTTCCTCTGTTTCCTGATTTCCTTTCTGTATTAAATTAATCTGCAGAAATTCAAATGTAACATAAGCAGAAATCTCGCTGCTCAACTCCCCACATGCTCATTTTTAGATACGATCCCATATAGTAAATTCTGACGTCCAAGTAGCAATATGTCATGTTAGGGATGAAAAAGAGTAAAGAAAGGAAAATGAGGAAGAAAAGAACGAGAGAAAGGGGAACGAAGAGAATGCTGCGAAGTTTTTCCTGGGATTTTTTTTTCAGGTATAAAACGTTTATGCTGGACTTTTTTTCTAACTTAAGTGTTTTGCTTATGATTTGTTCTTTTTTGTTTGTTTTTATTTTGCTTTGATATGTTGGATTTCTTATCAGTGTGTGAAAGTTTTAGCTGAACTTTGAAAGATTTTTTTGGGAAAATGATTTTTCTATTTTAACGTGTTTACATGTTCACAATCGTGCATCATACGATTTACATCTCCGTTTTGCAATTTTATCAACCGTTTTCAAGTTCCCGCTTTCCTGGCATTGTTACAAACATAGCGATATTTTTCATCAAATAAAATATGACTTATTTCCTGAATATATTTAGATTTATTTTTCAAATTACGGTCTATATTTTATCACGTTTGTCTAGCGTTTTATGACTCTGGTGCCAATAACAGATATATTTCCATGTTGTTATTTTCATTGTGCATATTTAGCTTTGTAGATGTAGAGGCGCGAAACACAATATGGAAGACTAATGGAAAACGGGTGGAACCGATGTGGAGTTCAGACTTACAGGAAGAGAGAATTAAAATAATATATAAAGAAATGCTTAGGAAAATAGAGAAAAATGAGAAAAATGATGAGCCAAAATAAGAGAAAAGAACAAATGAACTTTTTTTTTTACATAGCCATCACCACTAAGCAAGTCCCAGAGGCCACTCAAGGATAAGGTTTAAAGAGTGTTCAGTAGTCAATCGGATAATATAATAATTGTCAGTAATGGAAATTCAGTAAATTTGTTAACTTAAGCGGAACAGATTATCAAGAACTTGTTTACGTTAGACTTTAAGACAAAACTGTTGTAGTCAGTTGGAAAGCAGGAAAACAGAAGACAGTTCCACAGGTGTGCAGTTCTAAGAAAGAAGCTTTGTTCATGGAATCTACGTTTGGGTTTAGGCATAGACAAAGAGTGGGGGGATTATTCATAGTGTTTGCAGCGATACGACTGTTTCTTGTGTAAATTTGGCGAGAGAAGACCATAGATTGGAGATCAGTCGCACACTTGTCATGAAAACAATGGTAAAACAAAGACAAACTCGTTGCATCTCTTCTGTTGCAGTGAAGGATACAGAGCAGATGGAAATCGAAATATGAAATAGGAAAGGATAAGGATAAAAGGCTAAGGGAAGAAAACAGGAAAGGAAAAAGAAAGTAAATAAAACTATAGAGGATCGAACAGAAATGAAGGAAGGAAATCAATTCAAGCAAAAGAAAGTAAGACAAATGAAATCAGAAAAAAATAAAATTCAGAAGCACACAAGGATGAGGATGAAGAGTAAAAGAAAAAAAAAACAAAACGCAGAAAAAAAAGAAAATAGAAGACAAACTAGACAGACAAGTAGAAGAAGAAGAAGAAGAGGAAGAAAAGGGTACAAAATAAATCAGAAGAAATAGAGGTAAAAGATAATGGAGAAGAAAATAAAAGGCAAAAAGAAGGAAAAGAAGACAACTAGGAAATAAGTGGCCAGAAGGAAAAAGAACATATTAAAGTAGACATGAAAAGAAACATAGTTATTTGAATAGGAAAATTCAAATATGTAATTATTGGAACAGAAAATAAATGTTAAAGAAAAGTTTATGCTCCTCAGAAATGCGTGAAACAGATTTATAATCTCCCCCTAAAGAACTAGATTTCCGCTTGCGAAGGTTCGTACAAATGAAAACTCAAATGATAAATTATACTCCTTTCAATGGGACTATAATGATTCCATTTAGTCGTGTTCCGTTTTGTCATTCAGTGCCATTAGTTCTTTAAGCTTACTCGCTAATAAGACTGGAGAAATATTAAAAAAAAAAGAAAGCAGGAATTAAGGAAAGACGCAGTGAAATAAGATGGGAAATATTCTCAAGGAAGAGACGAAAAGGAAGAAAACGATAAAGAAAGACCATGATAATAAGGAGGGGGAAAAATTATAAATAGGAATAGAAGGAAGAAATATATAATGCGTAAGAGGATGAATGCAAAATTAGAAAAAAGAATAAGATGAGCATGTAAAGGAGAAGAATGGGTAGTAGGAACAGGAGGAAAAAAAGATGAAGATACAAGTAATGGATAGGGATATATATATATATATATATATATATATATATATATATATATATATATATCAAAGGTGGCCCACTTAAAAGTAGCCTAATCTCTCTAATCATTCTCTAAGCATTCTTTTTTCAGATTAAGCGGCCCACATAAAAAAAACATAGATGTCAACAGGGAGCACTTCCAGCATCTTTTATAACACTACAGGTAATTAATTAAAACAATGCCACAGGTAATTTAAAAAATAAAAGAATGTTCCGTCTCTCTACCACATTTTCTGGGCTACTTTTATATGGGACACCCTGTATATATACATATTTATATGTGTCTATCTATCTATCTATCTATCTATATATCTATCTATCTCTCTCTCTCTATATATATATCTTTCTTTCTCTCTCTCTTTCTCTCTCTCTATATATATGTGTGTGTGTGTGTTTGTGTGTGCGTGTGCTTGTGTGTATGTGTGTGTGTGCTATTGTTTTTATTTTTGCGATACGTTTTGTATGAATTCAATTATTCATACGAAAGTGCATTTTTACCTAAATGCTAGTTGGGGATAATTTTCCCTTTGACCAATTTGGTACTCGCAAATGGGGAGCGGCATGTATAATGTTTTTTTTTTTTTTTTTTTTTTTTACATTTTTGACGACAACCGTGTCAGTGGATAATTATATTAAAAAAACAACAATATATTCATATATTTATATATATATATATATATATATATATATATATATATATATATATATATAAATATATATATATATTCATATATATATATATGTGTGTGTGTGTGGGTGTGTGGGTGTGTCTGTGTGTGTCTGTGTGTCTGTGTGTATAGAATATAAATGGATTCAAAGAGGAAGTGTGGTTGGGATTATAGGAGAGAAAGATGGCGCATATGAAGATGAAAATGAAGAGAAAGAGTAGAAAATGTAGAGAATTAACGAAAAAAAAAACAATAACAAAAAGAAAAAAAGGCGAAAATAATTTAAAAAAAAATTAGAAGAATAAAGCGTCATCCGAGTCGTGTGTGCCGGAAAACGACACCAACTTAAACTAACGTTGATTCAGAGAAAAATAGTTATTGTTCCTTGCCGACATCTGTAACTTTCAAGAGGAAGATCTGTTCATAGACATTTTAATAGATTTGTCGAAAGTGAGAAGATCGTCTAGGTGAATCTATACTAGGAAACCTTAAATAATGAAGAGACTGTCTAGTTGCAGAGTAACAATTGTAGAACACATAACATAATATAAAGGTCTACAACAGAAAATAAGAATAGTAATCTTTCAAGGGTATTTGAAGGACTTTTAGGTTACTAATAATTCGTTATGAGTTTCGAGAATGTGTACTCTATTCCTTGGAAAATGGAAATTCTTTCAAAGATAATGCAAAAAGGTGAAAATTTGGATCTTTTGGGCATAATTTTTGGCATTTTAAGAAATAAATTGTATAGTTGGTAAGATTAAATAAACATCCGCAACAATCGATGTTTGTAAGGTTCAGAAGGTAATTATACCACAAGGAAGACCGCAAGTGCGTCTTTTCGGAATAATCTAAGCATGTAAACCCATCTACGAAGTTTAACGTTGTGCCCCCACGACGTGAGCACCCTCGACAAACCCGACAGGCTGCTTAATCCCACCCCACACTGTAGAGATCCCTAGATGTAAAAGATCTTTCTACTCCAATAGTTTCTCCCCCAAAACCGCTAGATTTGGAATTCCATTCCAGGTCCCTGCTTCCCCAACAGTACTGACGTGCAGAAGTTCAAGTGTAACGTGAACCGACATCTTGCTGCCCAAATCCCTACATAGTACCCCCGTAGTTGTTGCCCCCGATAGTAGCCCCCTACACCAAAGTGGTAATTTGCCTTGTTTGGGGTGAAAATGTAATTAAAAAAAACAAAAAACTTTCGTATAAAGCTGCGATCTATGCATACGGTGTTTACAATAAAATCCTTTGGTGCCCGTATTTCTGATGACAATCGTTTATTCATTTGATGTATCGCATGTAAATTTTTAGAAAATCACTAGAAAAAATGGCCACATATGAATAAATATCTGACGATTCGCATTTATCCACACCTATGTGTTTGGCGGTTACATTTTAACACTCAAATATACAAAAAAATGAAAGAATAAAATCGTTCGATTTCTGAATTTTTGAGATGAGGGTTAGTTATTCGTATTATTTAGATTTTTCGAACTAGTACTTTCATCTTGAAGTAAAATTGTCACAACGTTTCGGTTGATGTAACCTTCGACTTTCCTCAGGTATATCTTGTCGAACTCGGGAATATTTCTGTCGAACTCGGGAATTTAGACGAAATTTCAAGCGTAATTCTTTATTTACTTCACGGCGGTGGCATGTTTTTGTTCCATCTGCAATGATTGGATAAAAGTCCTAAGTAATTTGCAATTATTTTTTTTAGTAGAATATCACTTTTTTCCAACCGATTTTTCCAAGTACTCTAACCACTGCGCCACGGGTGATGTGGACACACTAAAATCACACTCAAGATGAGAACAGTAGT
The DNA here is from genome assembly GCF_053919585.1 of Euprymna scolopes. Taxonomy (NCBI): domain Eukaryota; kingdom Metazoa; phylum Mollusca; class Cephalopoda; order Sepiida; family Sepiolidae; genus Euprymna; species Euprymna scolopes. The sequence continues at coordinate 31,827,471 of NC_136504.1, forward strand.
TCGATGAATCAAAATAATACAAAAGCATTCGAATAGTTCGTTTTAAAGGAAAAGGTTATATAACCACAAGCAGTAATATTATTTACTCGATAGGTTATGGGGCACAGAAAGAAGGATACAGAATGAAGTCTTTCTATCTATTATATATCTATTTGTTGTTCTATCTATCTATTTGTAAATCTATCTACATATGCCCTCTCTCTCTCTCTCTCTATATATATATATATATATATATGCACACACGTATATATATGTATATATATATATATATATATATATATATATATATATATATATATATACAACATTCCATGTATGTGTAAATGTGTGTTCGCGATGCTTATGTATTCTTGGTTTCATTCAAGAACAGACATTTATCGAAAGAGAAACGTTTCGCTACATGTTTTACGCATTATGAATGCATATCTTATAAACGCTTACCAAGTGAAATTCAAAAGCTGATATCACCTGCTATTTATATAGCATGCATGATAAGTAATCTTGGAAGAGCTTCATTCTTTTCCAATTGGAACGCGGGTTCGGGTATTATTATCCCAACACTGTAGAAAACCTCTAAGCAGTACAAATATGAATCGTTGATTAGAGGATATTTACAGCAGCTAAAATCTCTTCTGAAATGAATTGGCCACGTAGCTAAGCACATAGAACGTTTTCTTGTTATCTCTTTTTATTTATACTAAAATTGAAAAGTGCGCGTGTTTCAAAGCAAAACCGAGATATTTTAAAGCAAAAGACACGGGTTAAATCCCCGTTATTACGTGAATTAGCTACATAACCTAAATAGTTAATCAAGATTTTATGAATTCACATGAGTACATAACTTAGAACACAGACATAACGGCAAAATCGACGAGAAATAAAGATCATCATTGTATAATAGTATATTATACAATGATGGTCTGTATTTCTCGTTGATCGGTCGTTAAATACGCATAAATATTATATTTTAATTATTACAGAAACTGAGACATGTCGATGCGAGTAGATTTTTTTAGAAACCGTTTACTTCTTGTTAGTAAAAATAAAATACTCGAACTGAGATCGAAACCAAAACCCAAAGACCTTGAATAAAGTACGATAACCATTAGATCAGCGATACACGAATTAAAAAGGTGTTTCAAACTACTTATTCTCAACATAAGTAATCTGTAATAGGAACTATTCACGCATGCAAATTCGTGAAACAGTTAACAAACAGATAAAAAATCCGATGGCTTTCGCGTACCAATTTTTCAATTTTGCCCTCTTTACCAGACTTTTTTTCCGGGGGAAAACGGATATAAAACGTTTTCCACATGTCTGAATATCCAATATACAAATATATCAAGTCTGCAGATAAAAATGTTCAATATATAGATTGATACACGGCACAATCACTTTGACGCACCGGTTCTCGCCTGATCACCAAAGTTAAGCAACGTCGAGCCTAACCACTACCAGATTGATGACCATTTCTGAAGATTAGGCACTGTGTAAACCACGCGGTAAAATACCAGGTTGGAAACTGGCGCGATCTATCCTTTGATCAAGAGTAGAATGAACTCCTTTAAGCCGTGATAAACAACCAATCTAGCAATGGCGTCACGATAAAAAAAAACCCTTGATAGCACTGGCGAAATATTCAGTAAAGGACAAGATTTGAATTACACTCCAAACTCGTCTTGTGAGTTCAATTTCAATTGCAGCCGCATGTTACGTTTTTTTATTCATAGAAGAGAACGATTGGTTTTTTGTTGATATTAACTAAGAAGCCCTGATTTAATTCGTTTCACTGTCATATCAACTAAGTTTGTTATATTTTTCTGAAATCATTATCTGTACAGATAGTGTATAACAATAAGGGCATGAAGATTTGCTCTAGAGTAAGAGCAGACCATGAACGGTTTATTACGATATTAAGAAACAAACTGTACTACATGAAAGCAAACTTTCAAGAAAACGCATTACAAAACACACTATGTAGAATGATACTGATATAATAATACGAGCAGGGACGCCCGGCGTTGCCTGGTCGTTAAATACACTCAAATATGATATTTTACTTTACAGTTTTTCTATTTATTATTATATAGTCAATTATTTCATATATATTGCACTTTATATATAGTCATGATTACAAAAGTAAAAAAAAAATATGATTTAACTGTCATTAGCTAGAATTGAAACCGAAACCAAACCTACAATAAAACATAGTTTCATGGCTGAAACTATGTCTACGAGGTAAGCAAAGACTGAAGTTTATCTGTACTCAATATAGTTTGTTTGTGTTTTACTGCATATCAACCCTTTTCAGGTTATTTAATGCCGTATCCAGTGAGTTTTTAGAACAGTTTTTTTTTTTAATAGAGTATATTTGTGTGTTTGTTTTGAAAGACAAGATGCAAGCAAAGGCGGTCGGACAGTCCATAGAGTTTTATAATTACATATTTGTATAGCGTTACATATCTGGTTGTTGCATAGCATCTGAGAAAGCGTCTGCAGTTTCATAAAAACATTTTCTTCTAAAAGATGTTTCGATATAAGGCAAAGTGTTATATATCATTAGAAAACACTTATTCTGTTGTTCAAGATAATTGGCATGCTTTTCTGCTCATATATTTTTCCCGTTTTTCAGACGCGTCAAATGGATAGTCAAGTAGATTAAAAATCACATTTTCGACACCTCCTTTTCTAAAGTGACCAAGGATATTTTGAGCACATGGAGAAAACGCTATGGCTGAGATAACTGTTAGAGATTTGTGTACCAGATTTAAACACGGTGATTTTGACCTCTATGACGCTCCTCGTTCCGGAAGACTAATCAAGATTGACAAAGACCAACTAAGGGGTTTTTGGTAGGAAGATTGCCATTAGACATGTAAAGAATGGGGTGAAAAGATGAAGTTGATTTTGCGATAATTTTATACCACTTTCAGTCGATAGGATTCACACAAAAACTTGGAGCTTGGCGCCCACACAAACTTACTCTTGCTGATAAAATTCTTTGATTTTCTTTAAAAACCAACGGGAAATTACGCACCAACCTAATAAATTCGATTTTATTACAATATTGCACGATTTTTAGATCAATTGGTCTATGTGATCCCGATTGTCATTTTTATAGTGATTGCTATATTTTGTTGGAAACATTGTTTTGTCAGTATACATGTTTCTATGTTACGGTTATGAATTCAATCCATTGCGATAGAACTTAGGACACACAAATGAAATGCGAAATGGGTTACTTCTTAAACTATGGAACGCTGATTGCGTACGAGAGATTAAAGGTTCCAGTTCAAAATTTCGGTTGATCACCAACTACTATACAAATTAACTGAAAACTGGCGGGACCTGTGAGAACTCCAGAGCAGACTTTTTAACATGTCATATACAGATGTTGGCATTCTGTGGATGTTCAGCGTCAATGGAAACGCCCTTATATTATTGTAGCTCTTTTGTTAAAACTGCAAAAAGATTTATCCCAGTCAGTAGGGCTCCCAGTCAAAAATACGCTTAAATATGATATTTTTATTCATGCAGATGTAACATATATTATTGTAGGGTCAATTTTCTATCGGTTCTTATATATTATAAAATTGTGATTAAAATATATATATATATATATATATATATCCATGTGACTTGGGGGAGATCAGCTTGAATCGAAACCGAAATCAAAAATTATTTATGAAAGATATATATATATATATATATATATATATATATATATATATATATATATATATATACATATAAATTTAGGGATGGAACAAAATTATTTGTTTTCACTGTTTTGACTCTCGAGTATATGTCTGTTGATATCTTATATGTTTTTATATAGACTGATGTGGTTCACGGTTGATTATCTGTGTCTAACTCTGTCAGATATATACTCGAGAGTCAAAACAATGATAAATATATTCTGTTGTCCTAGTCTTATATAAAACTTCCTTCAATTATAACCGAAACCGAAACAAAACTTGTGGAGAATGTTTTTGTAAAATTATTAAAATAAAAACGATGACTTGAATACCATCAGCTATAATCGAAACCGAAATTAGATATAACGATGAATTCTTTGTAAAATGATTTATTATAATGAACGGAAAGTCATAACAATACAGTCACCCGGGAGAAAAAAAGATTAAAGCGTACACACAATAAATTGATTCGATGCCTGCGTTCAGTCTCGAAAGACAAAGGATACCCCCTGTAGTGGCATCAAAACATATAATTGTCGGGCAAGGGTTGCAGAATCCCCAACCGCACCTCTCCTGAATCGGCACTGCGTGAGCCCAGTAGCAAGGAAAATCTAAGACGACAAGAAACAATGAGATGAGCAGAGAATACCTACATCATATGGAAGTCCGAAATGGTTACCCGTCTGGTACTGACCAACCTCATCGTTACTTAATTTCCGTCAAACGTTATTATGTCGTACATACAAAATAACAAACACGCTATTGTATTAATATATACAATATTTAGTGTATCTTATTATATTATTTTGCTTTGTATAAACGTTATGTTTAATGTGAAGCAATGCAAGAACGAATAAATACACTATTTTGTTAAAGTGAACGTTCATTTTTAGAAAAAACATCATCATAAAAAAGTCCTCACTTTTTAACTTGCAATTAAGCTTCATTTTTGTTCTATATCAACTATGCATTCAGGAAAAAAAGATTATATTTTATGAAAAAAAAATTAAACATAACTTTAAAGAATTAATACGAAAACAGCTTCCTGAAAAATATACCGTTTCTATCATTTTAATCAGCTTTAATTTTATTCAACGATTTCAAGTACATTTTTTACAGTTGAAACTATGAACAACAACTATTAATAAGATTCCAAGTAAACAGAACGCAGGATTTTTTAATGGTTTTGTATAAAATAAAATACGTAACTATTTTCGTATACCATTTATATATTTTTTAATTAATTCTTTTTTTTTAAATGCGTGTATATTTTGTGGCGCAGAAAATGTTTTATGGAAATGATGTGCATGTGTAAAAAACTATTGAGGATATTTTTTTTATTATTTGTATATTTTGAATAAAATAACAAAGAAGGGAAACGATGACGGGCACTGAGCAGCTCCATCTCTCCTGTAACTGCGTATCTCTTTCTCACGCCAAGAAGAGATTGGGAAAGTACGATCTGTAAAGTCAACGGCCTACAGAAAGAGAACTTTGGCTTGTAAAAATGCTCGAGCAGCCTCGTCGATACTCTTATGTATGGGGCGCCTTAGGCTATTAGCGAAGATACAAATCTTGTGACTGGTAACCGCCTAGAACTACACAGGACAAGACCATACACCCCAGAAACAAAAGACAAGCTACCTCAACAACGAGCAACTCTCACCTGGCTTTAAATACGTGAGAAAAAGATTGGCCTATTGCCACTATTTAAACAAAGATAAGACAAGCCTATGACCGTTGGGTTACAACTAATGTAACACTTTTTGGAATTACAGTAGTTATAATTGGCGCTGCCTTACTGTTCTATTTAAGAGCCAGAAATGACCATCAAATAGCTAAATGCTATTCACAACGAGTTTTATCTTAACAGCGTTGAACTTTACCATTCATTTTTACTCCATTCTACTACAGACTGAAGGTCTTCCTCTAGGGTTTCTGACATTATCTTAGATATGTGCTCATTTGTTTTCTCCACATGCCTGCTATAGAGCGTGGTGTCATCGGCAAATATACCCATCTCAAAGACAATTTTATCAGGGAGGTCATTTATGAATATAAGAAATAATAAAGTACCAAGGATCGATCCCTAAGGTACACTCGCTATTATATCATATTGTTTGCCCTTCGAGTGCAACTTGAATTCTACTCTCATTTAAGAAGGATTAAATTATGTTACGTATTCGTCCAGTAATACCATAGAATTTTATTTTAATGAGAAGACTACTATGCCATACCCTGTCCAAAGCCTTATATATATCTAGGACCACTTCCCTCTTTTCCTCTGCCTTATCTAGTGCTTGGTATATACGTTCAAAGATTACAATTAGAACATCTGAAGTAGAATGGGCTTGGCTAAATCCATATCTAGTGCAAAACAGAAGTTAAGGTGGACTAGAGCTTGATTAATTATGGGCTCAAATATTTTGTCGAAAGGTGAAAATACATTAATTGAAGTAGAATTTAATGGGTCGGTGCTTTCGCCAGAGATTTTGGAAACTAGTACCACAAAACAGTTTTCTCAGCAGTACAAGAAAGCAAGATTCATTAAGGCATTTGTTAAAGAGTTTAGAGAGAACTGTTGCAACCTCAGTGGAGCAATTTTAATATCACAGCTGGGATGAAATATGGTCTACATTCTTTTCAGGTGTCTATGCTTTTATGATATCATGTGCTTTAGAAGGGGTAATTTTCAGATCATCTTGTGCGGTTTCTGTCCGCCTAGGATAGTTTGCTGGGTCCAAGGTAGAGTTTAAGGCAAACTGATGGGCAAGCATGTTAGCTTTCTCAGATGCTGTTAAACAACAACATGATTATTTACTCCACTATTATAGATTTTCCAGAAATTACGAGTTCCTAATTTCTGCACTTCAATGCGTTTCCTGGTGATTTCATTATGATCCCTCTTAACTGTTGCTACTTCTTTCTTACACTTATTTCTAGCTTGTATAAGCTTTTTTCTGTTTGTATAGGACTTATGCCGGACAAATCTACGGCATGCATATAGCCTCTGAGCAATGGCAGCTGCTCAAGTAGAAGTAAACTATTGGGGAGAGTGGCGTTTGCTATAAAACTTCCGTGTAAGAACATGTGCTTCAATTACTGCTTTGAACCATTCAGTAGTCTCATTTACGCACGGTTATACAGGAAGAAAAAAGATATTCCCCATTGGGTGTCTCTGATTTGATCTCTAATGGACTCCCAGTCAGCCTTATTATAGTACCTTGCCATTTGGAGCAATGGGGCCTCAACTTGGGGTCGAGAGTTTACAGTGATGTCTATCGTTTTTACAGCATGATCAGCATTCCCGAATGGGCAATGAGTATTTGTTCACCAATCCTCGGAATCTATTGTCAAAAATAGATCTAGAATTGAGGCTTGCTGGTCCTGACGATCTGAGAGACAGGTCTGGAATGTTACTGTCTGTCAAGGAATGGGATATACCACAGTTGTGGATGGTGCTACCAGCTGTGTCAGTGTAGTAAAAGAAGCCAAGCCAATTTCTGTGGTGGGCGTTAAAGTCACCAAATACATGTATTTGGGTGCTAGTGTCAAGGGAGAGTGCTATAACCATGCTGTCACAGACATGATTGATTATAGTACAGTCCTGGCTTGATGGAGAGCGATAAAGAAAATACAGGTAGCTAACTTTATGCTGTAAAGTTTGTTTAAAGCATATGAAGACCTGGTCACCTGATTCTAGTTTAGAATCCCTGGACATGGGAAGGGTGTACAAACATAGACTCCAAGTGTGTGCATGTGTCTGTCTGAGTCCTTACGACAAAGTGGGCGATAACCAATGTTAAAGTGGTTAGATAGGATGGAGTAGTGCAATTTAGTTTCACTTCATGCTAAGATATCCGGGGAGTTTGTAAGGAGAAATGATTCGACATAATCTAAGTTAAGTCCACGAGTATTTGTAAATGGAAGTCTCAAGGAAGGCGGCGGATTATTTGAGTCTGTGTCTGGTTTGGACGTTTTTCTTTGTGGATGGAGCTGTTATTTTATTTTGTAATTTCAGATCTAGAGTGAGGTGTTAGGCAAAATGAATGTGCATAGTAACCACCATGCCCCGCAAGTAGACCATCAGCCGGCTTCTCATCTGAAGGAATGTGGCCTCGGGAATGCCCATCAGAGATAAGTGCAGAGCTCCTTTCCATGCGCGACATTGCACTACAAACATCCTGATATTATACAACTGATGATAGAGCAGCCGCTCTAAGCGCTACCAAAGAGTTAGGGCACCCGCACTGTCAGTCGGAAACAGCAATCAGCAACTGTCAAACCAGTACCCTCAAACCTGTCCGACAGCAGTCCAATCATGTTAGCATATATAGTAAACAATCACCCAAAGATGCCCACCTATAGGGGAAGGGAATGATGCAAATATGGGGGACGGATTTGATTGCCCTAGTCAGGAAACAAGGCTAAGCACTGGACGTCTCTAATGAGTCCATGCGGCCACACATCTGCTCTTGGCTAATAGGCAAAGAAGAAAGAGTATGGACGCCGGGTTATAGGCAGAGCCTATCTACTCCTTAAGCAGTTTAGGTTTACAAACCTGTGCTTTGATCAAGTTACCAGCTCTGTGTGAGGTTGTCATCAAGAGCTGAGGAGGCCCCCCCGTTTGGTGCCAAGACGTATGTGGTCAGTGGCACAGGTTTACAAATCGGAGTTTTTTATTCTAGATGGATGACCTTACTAGATCTATGGGTCTATCAGCACCAAAAGGGGTTTTCCCGTGCCTGGTTTGAAAGCCAGGTATTTCTATGCATCTGAAGTGATAGTTTAGATTAAGAGTTAGTTTCAAAAAATTAATATCTGCTTTGGGGTTTCTCTCAGAATATGATTAACATTTGAAGATATGGTTACATTTTGATAGGAGGTGCCTATGAGTATGGCGTATAGATTCAAGTTAAGATATAAGTCTGGGATTGATCCTAGTTAAATTGTGTTTAAAATACCTCCGATAATTACCGATACTCGATGATCGAAACCGTTATATTAATATATCTGTCATCGGTAAAGCAATTTTTTCCATGTCGTCGCCTAGTAACAATGATAGAACCGTAAAATTTCTTCTGTGGGTAGATTGATAGTGCGTTCTGTTTTCTTTTTTTTCTTCTTCTTTTGGCATGACGTGATCTGAAGGTGCAAACCCAGCACGGAATGTCTTAAAGTTTTTTTTTCATAATTGGAAAAAAGTTTTTATAAAATAATTTTATAAAAGAAACAGTAGGTTCTCTATGGTGCAATGTAGGATAACATATATTTTAGGTTAAGTTACTGCATGGAGGCATGTGAAACTTTCTCCCGGGTGGTTTCACGGATTTCGATGACAATAAAAATATACGAGTGTGAAATATTCGTTGATCATCATTCAATCCCGAGCAACGTCATGTCTCCTTGATAGTATATATATATATATATATATAAATATATATATATATATATATATATATCAAACTGGTTCATTCTGCATTATAGATTAAGCATACTAGCCTTGTCTTGTAATACAATACTCACTCAAATTCTGTAGTAGTAGGGAGTTGGCATTTATTGTTTATTTTGTTTTTTTTATTTTTATATATTGAACTGGTTTGGCAAATTCACTTTATACTAATGCAACCGATTTAATCTGAGGTCAATTGGTGGCCCAGCACATAAAATGTATTTACTATTTTTATATAGCATTGTACTTTGACGGTCTATTGGGAAAATCGAAATTTCAGTGGACTTAACTGGAACGTGTTTCATAAACTTGGAGTACAATTCCCCACGTCAAGTTTACGGCAATAAATGCAAATCGTAATAGCGAATCCGAAGCAGACGGTTTGTAGCTCCCAGTCGCGCCATTTGACCCTCGCTCTAAGTGTGTTTATTATCAGTTCTGTGATGGATAGAAGCCATTTTGTAAAATAAGGAAAAAGGGAGGGGGGCGTTTGATCGACCGGCATTCGATAAGATTTATTATGTGATCTCGTGCATTTGTCTAACGGAAGAGACTTATTTGTTTACTCAGAGCACATTTGCAAAGAATAATGGCTGATGAGATAGGGGCCGCGAATATTGTGAAACGTGGCCATTTTAAACCTTGTCCTTTTTGTTATTTTACGAAACTTACATGAAGCGTTCTCCTTTTTGCAAAGTGATATATTGCAGGCAGATGTAGTAAAATAACTGAACCTTTCGTAATTTTATAAATGGTGGAAGGAACGGCATCAAAAACGAAAGTAATACATGTGTTGTTTCTTGTTTATTTTTTCCTTTCAATAATGGTTTTAGGCTGCACAATTAATCTTCTCCCTTAGTGATTACAAGTAAAATTAAATGTGAACAAATGATACAGAAATTTATTGAATTTTATAGTTTATTTAAGCTCTATGAACAGTTTTTAATGGGTGATATCTGTGTTTTATAACCAGTTTCCCAAATATAAAATAAGCGCACATGCCCAGCTTTACGAAAAACAATACTATTTATTTATATATATAACTATCGAAGAGAGGACTTGCTATCGTAGGTGACGTCATAGCGAGAGTGGATTAAGCAGCGTATATTATTTTTCGCCAGAAACTTGCTGTTGTGGACGTGTTTTTCGAAGAGGGAGAAGTTGGAAATCTTTTAATATAGTCTGAAGAGTTAAATAGCATTAATAAATATCTGAACCATAAAAACGCATTGTTGTTGTCGTGCATGGATATTTATTGCAGATAAATACATGTGTATTCCTATGAATAAACTTTTTGGTTATGAATAAATAAGTATTCCTATAAATTTACTTTTTTATATATAATTAAATATTACTATGACTTATCTTTTTATAAATAACTAAATCTTCCTATGAATAAACATTTTGTTATAAATCACCAAATATTCCCAAAAATTTACTTTTAAAATAAATTACTAAATATTCCTATAAATTAACTTTTTTAAAATAAATAAGTAAATATTCCTATAAATTAACTTTTTTTTATAAACATCTACGTGTTTCTAGAAATTAACTTTTTTATTAATAAGTAAACATTCATATGAAGTAACTTTTTTAATAAGTAAATATTCCTATAAATTAACGTTTTACTAAATAAGCAAATACTCCTATAAATTAACTTCTTTATAAATAACTAATTATTCCTATGCATTAACTTTTTTATAAATAACTAAATATTCCTATAATTTTTTTTATATAAATACATTACTATTCCTATGAATTAACTTTTTATAAATAACTAAATATTCGTATAAATTAACGTTTTTATAAATAACTAAATATTCCTACTTTTTTATTAATAAGTATATATTCCCATGAATTAACTTTTTTACATAACTAAATATTCCTAAAAATTAACTTTTTCATAAATAACTAAATATTCCTGCATATTAACTTTTTATAAATAAATAAACAGTCCTATAAATTAACTTTTTTTATAAATAAGTAAATATTCCTATCAATTACTTTTATATAAATAAGTAAATATTCATATAAATACCCTTTTTTATAAATAACTAAGTATTTCTATAAATTAACTTTTTAAAAATAAGTAAATATTCATATAAATTAACATTTTTATAAATAACTCAGTATTCCTACAAATTAACTTTTTTATAAATTAGTAAATATTATTATGAATTAACTTTTTTAAATAACTAAATATTCCTATAGATTAACTTTTTTTATAAATAAGTAAATATTCCTATAAATAAACTTTTTTATAAATAACTAAATATTCCTATAGATTAAATTTTATAAATAAGTAAATAGTCCTATAAATTATTTTATTTTTATAAATAAGTAAATATTCCTATAAATTAATTTTTTTTAAAAATAAGTAAATATTCCTATGAATTAATTTATTTTATAAATTACTAAGTATTCCTATAACTTAACTGTTTATATAAATAATAAATAGGCCTAAAACTTTACTCTTTAACTTTTGCTGCAACTCTAATTTGATATTTGAAGACGGTTATCCTTTGCACTCGCAAGCAATAGACAGCTCATTTGTTTTCACGTAATAGAACCCTCTTGCATCGTTACGAAAAAATAGAAGCCATCATCGGAATAAAACGCTCGTTCATCCAAGCTATGTAACAATATTTATACCAATAAGAATACATATTATGAACATTAAGAGAAATACATAATATGCACATTAAGAGGCGTACATAATATGCCAATTAAGAGAAATACATAGATCAACATTAAGAGAATAAACCCTACTTTTACCAAGAAATCACCAAAATAATACCATATGCCTATTTACTACTCAGTGTCCACTTCCTACCAACTATATAGCGCATCGCAGAGCAAATTTGACTTTTACTTTAAGGTTAGTAATCTCATCATCAATTAGCATACATCAAAATAACAACCTACAATTGTAGTTATGAAGCTATAATATATATAAAAACACGCCTAATTTACTGTCGTCACATTCACCTACGTTTACCAGTCAGATAAACTATTTAAAATACTAACGACTCGAAGACTGGTAAAAAATTCACAGTTATATTTATTTAAAGAGAAAATGTAAGGAGATAAAATAACGGGTATGTGAAAATATAAGCAATAATAACGAACAAGGGAAAGAAAACGCGGGAGTTGAATCAAGCAAAAGATTGAATAAGTTCGTAAAGAAATTGAACGTGAAATGGCACATTCCATAAAAATCTAAACAAGCAAATTGTCCAGAAGAAAAAATAGGTAAAATATACCGTTGATGCCAGGGAGGAGAGAAAAAAAAAACAAGCGTGCCGTGTCGCCTGTGATTCAAAAAAAAAAAAAAAAAAAAAAAGGAAATTAGGAAGAAAGTAACTTTTTAGTTAAGAGTAACTTTAAAGGAGAAAATGTGTGCAAAACAGGCGGGCTTAACAGCAAAATGTAATGTAAAAATGTATATAATAGCAAATATCTCAACAGTTGACCTTATGAAAAAAAATAATATGATGTTTGGAATCATAACATCGAAATTAGTCTAAATCAGGTTGTACCAGAACTGTGTTGACCAGTGTATGTAATATTATTATTGGCTCACGTGGAGCTTTCACACAGGTCATCAAAGATCTGATTGAAAAACCTGTGGTGTTCCCTGGATTATGAGAGACAACAAGTCTCCCCAGATGTTCAGCACTCCCCATCCCTTTCGATAGCATTTGCAAATAAATTTGCGTTATCGCAACAGCCTCTCACCATTAATTTCCCGCTGGTAGCGGCCATTGTTCTATACTGGAATTTGAGTGGCACTTAGCCTCTCCAAGGTCTCAGTTCTCTTCGCGCTTGCCTAGCGGAGGTCTGGTCAGCGCTCTCTCCTCGGTCTTTCATCCTCCCTGACCCTTCTCGGCTATGTGGTATCCCACTTTTTATGGGGGGGTGATAGGCAAATGGAAGAATGCGTGATGGGGATGTAGAACATATCGATATGCAGCTTCAGTGTTCTTTATTCCCTGTAACGCTTCTTCATATTTTGCGTCAATAGCAATGTGTCTGGCTCACGCATGTGGTTCAAGTGTATTATTCTCCGCATTAAAGGGGTTTCCTTAATATTTCCGCCATTTTCATGTTCGTTATTCGTTGTATCTTTGCAGCCATTCTTCTGATACCAATTTCTCCCATTCGTCTTTCAAAGTATTTCGGAATTGTTTCTAATGCTCCTACAATTATAGGTATTATTTTGATTTTCTTCATCATTCAAATCCCTTTTATCACTTTGGCTAGCTCTGTGTATTTGCTCCGTTTCTCCTTTTCTTTCATATTCAACTTGTGGTCAGATGGGATATAAAAATCTACGATTTAATCGGACGTTTCTTTCCTGTTAATTATTACGACATTTTGTCTTCTTACTTGGATGTGTTTGTTCGTCTGTATGTCCATGCCCCATAGGATTTTGTGGTGCTTATTTTTGAGGACTGTTGCGGGCTTACGCTTGTACCATTTCTCTGCACGTTCAAAATGCAATTGTTTGCATAATTCCCAGTTTACTACTCTCCCCACTTGGTCGTGCCTGTTTCTGTATTATTTTTGCGCCAGTTTGCTGCATTCACTTACTATGTGGTCCATCGTTTCGTCTCTTTGTCCACAGACCCTTCATTTGCTGTTTTCTTGTGTTTTATCGATCTTTGTTTTGATTCCTATCGAGTTATCTTGTGCTGCGGTTATTAGTCATTCAGTTTCTCGGTTTACATGCCCTTTTCGCATCCATGTCCAGGTGTTTTCGTTGTTCTCATTTTATGTAATTCTTGTGAATCTTCCGTGGAGTTGTTTTCTCTTCACATTTTCTTTTCTTGTTTTGGCAGTTGTCTATCTGTTTCTGTTTTTTATTTATTTTTTCAGTGTTTCTCGCTGTCATAACTATCCTTTCAGTATTTTGTATTGTGTATACTCTCGTTCTTTTTTTTTTTGTCATTCACACAGTTTTCTATGCAGACCATTCCTCTTCCGCCGTCTTTATAATAATAATAATAATAATAATAATAATTATTATTATTATTATTACTATTATTATTATTATTATCATCATCATTATTATTAGCATCATCATTATTATTATTGTTATCACTATTATTATTTAATATTATTATCATTATTATTATTATTATTATTATTATTATTATAATAAACATATAATGAAAACGTTTATTCTGTTGTTTCACTGTGAATCAATGTGTTACGCGAAAATTTAAATTAGTTTCAGTAAAGGAATTTAACGACACGATTCAATTTTTCATCTAACATTTCTTCTAGTGATACTAATATATAATTATCGATTACAATTATCTATTGACGAGATTGTAACTGGACGCCAAATATGATCGAATAAACGTTTATTGGGTAAATTTAAACGAGTTATCAAATGTGATATTGTGATATTGATCGTATTTCTGTTGTTCAAGCGTGAGGTACACACATATGTAAATGCTAAAAACCCCGCCCCCCATATATATATATATATATTATATATATATATATATATATATATATATATATATATATATATATATATATATATAATAAAAATTATACTTTAATTTATCAAAATAATCCAAGGTGGTAAAATTAAAGTATTTTTTTTAACTATTAAAGAATTAATATTTACAAAGTTATCTGAACCAGATGTAAAAGCTCGATAAAACCAAATAGGAGATAGAGCTTATAAGCTATAAGACCTTATGGAGCTTAAGGACTATCCAATTATTTAGTGTTTCCCTTTCAAATTAAATGTGTTTTAACTCTTTTTCAAAGTGTTTTCTAACATGTTTAATTAACTATTTGCTCCTTTATATGTATATATATATATATATATATAATTATATATATATATATATATATACATATATATATATAATTATATATATATATATAATTATATATATATATATATATATATACTACTTTTATACACACAAACACACAAACACATATATCGCGGAGTTGCATTTGAGTTATAATTCCATAAACAATAAAGCCAACGTATTTTTCTTTAAACAATTTTAAAGAAATGAGGTAAAATATTCATACGAGGTTTACATAGGCACATGTGTACACATACTTGTCATTAATTCCCCAGGAAAAGTAACAAAAAAAAATTTGCGACAGAAAATCTTTGCACAAATTCTATTCTCTTATGAGGATTAAATTTGATATATAATATTGATACAGCTAATGTCAATAATTCTGTTTTTACCTTAAGAAAAAGAAGAAGGTGATGATGATATTATGATGATAAAATTATTTAAAGTAATTGTTCGCAAGAGCCCGTGGCGCAGTGGTTTGAATACCTGAAAAAATAATTGTAATAGTGATAATCTCGTGAAGATTGAAAGTTCAATTCTCAGTGTGGGCGACCGAAAAATACAATTGCTAATTAGTCTGGACTTCTATCCAGTCGTGACATAGAGAACAAGAGCACGCTACTCCCGTGCAGGAAATAAAAGAGTTCCGTTCGAAATTCTGCCCAGATTCTCTAGCACGGTAAGATACACTAGAAGAGGGTCGGAGATTACATCGACCTAAACGGTGTGAAAAATACATTTAAAATAAGAACAGTTGTCTTAATAATCTAATGCTATGAATACGCACATCAAAAGTGCAACAATAAGAATGGCACCCTAGAGAAGACGACATGATTCCATTTCCATTTGTTGAAAACCGGGGTTCTTCTTTGTTGCAGATCATCTACTAGTAAGCCTGTTGTGTAGAAATTCCAAGAGCGATAGGAGCCTTCTATCGTGTCTCAAAGTGACAAAATGTTCAACAAGCGAGATCGAAGATGTGCCTCTGTACAATTCATGCTCCCTACTGATTCAAATTATGAGAATATGACCATTACCAGCATGACCAAAATGCAAATCCGGACGGACCAACAATCAACAAATTTTCCGGCTACAGTTGTGGTCTTTGGTGCGGTTTAAAGTGAGACCCACATCATATCATGTCATATCTTCGAAGTCGGCTTGAAAGTCAACACTAAAGTGTAGTTGAATATGCTAGAGACTGTGGTGATCCCCTAGTGCAATCAGATAACCGCTGATAGACTGTGTGTGGCGATAGAACTCGGCGCCGGCCCACATTCCAAAAGCACCCAGGCTCAGCTTGAGAAGAAGTGCTACGACTTTTTACCCTTATTTCACTGGCCCTTCTCTTCCTCCGACCTGACCCTCGTGGACTACTTTGTTTGGTCATACGTTGTGAACATCACCAACATGACCTCCCTCAATACCAAAGCCAGCCTAATCGCCGCCATCCGCTGAGTATTTGCCGACGGAGCTTGTGTAAAAGTTATGCTCTCAGTTTCGGACTCGTATCTGGATGATGATTTAAACTGAAAGCGACTACATTGGATAGATGTCAACTCTATTACATAATTAAGTTACTTGAATTGGTTTTTAATGGAGGTTTTAAAATAAAACTGCAGTGTTGTTTTCTTTAAACCCACAATTTTACCGTTCCACCCGGTATATATTCGGGATTTCAAATAACAATTTTATATTATTGATTAGTTTACAGTGATCAGTTTGGATTTTTTCCTTGATATTTTGACATAAAAATACAGTTTGATTAACCATTGTATGCAATTGCTTAGGGAATTTAAACTCTATAAAGTAGAACATGACAGCTGTATTTAAGGCTTAGATCAGTTGATGTGCTTTCTTGAAATCGTCAGTTATTTATTGGAAAAAATAAATTCAAAGCAGTATTGTAATCTGTAAATATTCTATTAAAATGTGTTCATATGCTCACACCAATATATTACCAGTAATGAAATTATATTTGTAACAGTCGTTTTATCATTATTTTTCAAGGGTTCTCGGTTGATATAACTAATAACTGTTAATTAAAATTTTCATTATTTCGGACAGTTTATACAACTCGTTTTTGGCTAGTAATTATTCCGTAAATATCAGACCCAAGTAGTTGATATGCGTAAGTGTCTATCGACTTATTAGTGTAACTATGCATGTGTGAGTGATATACAATATGAGTATTAAGCAGCGTGGCATTTTGTTACCTTGTTTTGTTTAGTGCGCTCGCATAATACAGATTTTGTTGACCAGCTTACTGTTTTATAAGCTTGACTTATTTGACATAGGCTTTACAGGTTAATAATGATTTTTATTAATAAAAAAAAATATTCGTATAAACACGTTGCTGTGAAAACTCTCCTTCTTTTTAGAAGTGGAGTAGAAAAAGGTTGGCTTTGCAATGCAGTTGCTTAGCGATGACATGAAAGATGAAGTCTGGTATGAAAAATTACTACGTTTTGTACCATGCAAAGGTCAAATAATCTGGTAATATACTTAATTGCACGATGGAACGATGAAAAAGTGCATAAAAAACAGAGCGAAGGAAAGAAGGAGATAAAGGGAGTTAATGTGTGTGTGTGTATGTGTGTGCTCGCGTGTCTGTCTGCGTGTATCTGTGTAAAAGCTACAGCCCTCGCCCGACGCCTGCAATGCATTCGGAATGAAACTCCCTCTCAAAATCACATGTCAGAAGTTGCTAATTCTTTTTTAGGCCATCCAAAATTCGATAATTCATATATGAAAAGTGGAAATACTGATTTAAATCTATAGTTTATATAAATATTAGTGTGAAAATATGGGAAGTATAATTCTTTGTCATTTTTTACAGCGGTTGCAAACTCGTAACAACTTGTTATAGTTTCCATGTTTATTTTGTTTGGGACTTTTTGCGCTATAGTTCATAGAACACAAGATAAACTGAAGGATTTATGAAACATTAATTAATGGATATTTGCCGGATAATGTCTGAATAAACTAATTGCTATTTTTCTTAATTACGATATTATCTCGATATAAAATTTAGAGTTCAGACTTTCTTCTCTCTGTTGTTGACCCCAGATGGGGAACGCCATTCATAAAAACATCATCAAACACAATGTTTAATTTCGGGTAAATACGCCTTATCTACTAATGGAGGTCTCCGAATAAAACGATTAGCTTATTGATTCTTTTGGTTCTTTCTATTATTTTATTGTAGAAAAGTTCAGACGTCATCAAAGTATTTTGTTTTTAGCTTTATTTATTGCTTGTATTCTTTATTTTTTATTATCTTTTTTATATGTTTGTAGTTTTCTTTCTTTTCTTTCTATATTACGATTATTTCACTTATTTTCTTTCCTGTCTTAAGTTTTATTCATTTTTTTCCATTAACTCCCGGTTCAGTTTGTTAATTCATTTTTTTTTGTCTTAATTCATTCTTTTTCATTCGCTTTCTTTCCTATCATCTTTCCTTTCCAAAGTTAGAAGCAAGTAATTTCGGCCAGTCTGAAGGTTGTATTCACGACCTCTTCTTATAAGTACCATGCGCCTAACTACTGAGCCAAGACAACAATAGAACATTCTCTTCCGAATCAAAATATATAAAATATGCGTGATATTTTCTTTCTTTAGTCTTATAAGTATGCAAGATGCGAACAAACAACAATGCAGCTAAATGCAAAGTTATTGTAACATTTTTTTTAAATAATAAATTTTATTGTATAATTACTGCTTGTATTAAAATTAATAGACGGCTTCAATTATTTCGTCTTGTGTTCTTCAAGATTTTTTTAAGTTATCTATAAAAGTTTGAAATTCTGTTAAACAATGTTTCTGAAGTTTTAGATAAGGATTGCTTATTTGTATTACTTGGGTTCTTTGGATTATTGTGCTCATATAAAATGTCATTGTCCTACTATTTAGGTCGATATAACCCCTGATTTTCTTCAGGTTTATTTTCTTCGTGAATTCGAGAATATGCAATGCATTTCGATAGAACCCTTTATTTTATCCACAGTAATAGGTAGAATCCTAAGTAATAACCTACCACTAAATTCTACCGAGTACTTTATCCACTACACAACGGGTCCTAATCGACGTGCTCGATAAAGTGTATGGTAAAATTCAGTTTTAAGTTATGTTTTCCTGGGGATTCAAGTTTAAATATTCTGGAGATTCAAACAACGTTGTAAATCACTCCAACTTTTCACTTTAATTTGTTATCTCCATTATCACCCACTCAACTCCAACTGTAAAAATCCCGACTCTGGAATCCCACCCATTTATCAATACTCAATACATTATTATTCTAACTCTGAAATAGTCTGACTCTCGGGTTATAAATTTAAAATAATTCACTTTAAACACAGCTGTCTCATTCATAAATATTCATACAAAACGGTGGGTATGCCGTTTTCTGATATCTTCGACTAATATTCCATCTCACAAAATTTCACTTTGTTGGTTTTAGTATGTTTTCCGAGACTTATACAGCATTTGACTAATCTAAGCGCTCATTTGTGTCTTTACGACCCTATTTAAAGTCAGCACGTCACATCTTAACCGCTGTTTCCAACAAAGCACAATCCGAATAATATTTATCAATCCATTGTCTGAACCGTACTTTTCAGAAAGCGATGCTTCATGAACAAGAGTTCAGGGTTTTCATTTATTTTGAAAATTAGCATATAAGAACTTCACTTAAATTACCGTAACTTCTATTCAAATTACAGATTTTGACTCTGGCCATTTCAAGGTTAATATTTTGTAAAAATCATACAGATTATTGGTGTAAGCCCGCAGCTCCACTGAAAAAAAAACCCAAAATACAGTAAAGCACACAGACAAACAAACAAACAAAAAAAGAACTATATAATGTACGTGCTCATCACGGAACGACAATGTCATATCCCCAAAATCACTAAAAGTAATGAAATAGATTTTTTTCATAATGTAATATTTTTAACAATTTTAAGCCAATATTGTTAGAAACTTGGCATTACAAGGCGAAACATGCAAGTGTGAAATATCTTAAAGTCTACTCTCTTTTGTTTTCTAAGTTAGCGATGCAAGAAGGCCGATTTTATTTAATCATAAATTTTGATTTTCTAAGTAAAAAATAAAACTACGTGATATTTAAACATTGATATTTGTGTTCCGTGAAGTATGTGTATTTTTGTTGTTTATTTTTAAACTGATAGAATATTTATTAATAACGCCATTATATGTCAGAGCTGAGGATTATTAAGTAATGCGTAATGTACTCGTAAACGTCATATAAAGCAAACGCCGATTTAGATATGATTAATATGTGATGTCATTTATCATAGAGTGCATTATGGTAATATATTATCATGCCACAAAGGATGCGTGAAAGAAAGAGGAAGTCGGAATAGGATAAAAAGATGAAAGAGGTCGAGAGAAGGTGGAGAGTAGAAAATAAAGATGAAGGAATGAGACTTGAACATTTTAATGTAAAACATGTGCTTATATTATCAACAGTTCCATCATTGAAATTAAAAACAAATGGTACACCATGTAATTAATAGTTTATTTTTTTTAATTCAGTTTCTTATTTTTGTATACCTTTAAATAATTTATAGCTGACATTTATTATATAAAAAATAGAGATAAAAACTAAGTTATAACGAAATAATAATAATAAAACACTGCAAAATAAAACAATGTATAAATTAGGAAATTACTGTAACTTTGGCATTTTCGTTTTCGCAATTGTAAACTTTATACAATTCCGTCAGTTTTTCTCCTTTTTGTTATTTACGTGGCACTCTAAATTAACTCTAGTCAACTAATTAGAAATATTACATTGCTAAATCTTTGAGACGAGGATTGATTCTTCGTATTATTTAGATTTTTCGGACAACTGTTCTCATCCTAAGTTCTATTTTCACCACGGTAGGGTCGATGTAACCCTTTTACATTTTTCAAGTGTATATTGTTAAACTCGGCGAAGACCTGTGGTGCAACGGTTAGAATACTTGGAAAAAGCCAATTATAAAGTGATATTCTCTTGAAGGTTCAAGTCTTAGTGTTGGCGACTGAAAAATAACATTGCGAATTACCTAGGGCATCTATCCAATCATGGCTAATGGAGCCAGGACCTACCATCCTTTGTAAAGTAGATAAAGTGTTCCGTTCGAAATTTTTTGGAGATTGCCGAGTTCGGCAGAAACATTCCCAAGTTCAAGAAGTTGCACTTGAAGAAGGCAGAAAGTTACATCGACTGATACGTTGTGAAAATAAGAGTCAAGATGAGAACAGTAGTCACAAATTTGAAAGTACGACTAATTAAATACTGTGTCAATTACATATGGCATGTGAGTTGAAATATTAATACGCATAACGGCAAACGATTGTTCAGTTTATGTATATATTGCTATCATTTTTCTATGGTTGAATCTTTGCACCATTTAAGGTTTGTGTTAAAGTGCAGAAACCTATCTGTAATTTGATTACCCCCACCCTTTAGTTTTTCTCCGAAATTATCTCTCACAGACATGATATTAGTGGCTTCAGTTTTTCTATAGATAATATTATGGTATTATATGATTTATTCCCTACTTCTTTCCATCCAGCTCGTTTGATTCCTTGGACCAGTGGTCGCCATGAATTCATTGTGTGTTTACCACATTGCTATACTGATTCCTAATTAAGTAGCTCCTTCCAAAAAACTTCAGCTTGTGTAACTCTCTGCCTCCTGACTGTTTGCTTCCTATTATAGACCTTATATTTGTAAGACTATTGCAAATAGGATACTCCTCATTTTTCGTACTCGTTAGCTGTTTACCTCAAATAGCTTTACGCCTCGTTTGAAGCGATTTCAATAGAAGAGAACGTACAATGTGAAACGATAAAAATGTCGCC
>NC_136504.1:31856833-31866833 GCF_053919585.1 Euprymna scolopes
TTTGAAGCATCTCGACTACTTTCTGCTTGAGAAATGCTTCAAAGATCTAAACGATATCAAAAACGCCTTTAGCGACTCCATTTTCACCAGAAGGCAAGATTATTACGTTACTAGCATAAATGAACTTGTATTGCGTTTGCAAAAGTGTGTTGAATCTAATAGTTGTTTTAGCTAAGATATATTCTTCTGAATTTAAAAGTTAAAACCCGCAATATCTCTCTTGTCAATGTGCTATATACGATAAGTATTTTAATGAAAGCATTAAAAGACACATTGTATATAATAATATAAACAATTCTAATAATATAATAATATAAACAATTTCTTACGAGCGTTACAGTCATCATCCTTCTTTTTAAAAGATGGAATCGCCCGATTCACGAGGATGGAATACATAATAAGTAATTCTTAACATTTAATCCGATGCTTTTATAGACTTCATGTGATAATTTAAGTGTAGTATATGTTTTATCTAAAGATTATATAATAAGAATGCGAGTTATCCGTATACGTTCGTGGGACTGAAATATGTCACAATCTTCTCACATGGCAAAAGTTATGAACTCCATTAGTACTATTATTATTATTATTATAATTATTATTATTATTATTATTACTATAATTATAATAATAATAATAATAATAATTATTATTATTATTATTATTATTACTATAATCTATAATGTTATCATATTATTGTGTTATTATTATTATTATTACTAGACCACCCGTGACCCGTTGGGTCAGTACGTTATATTAGCTATGGAATTCATGTATGAGCGTGACACTTGTGGCATAAAGAAAATAGTTTTTTTTTACATAACAGAAGCATTTCTATGAAAGTATATTAAAATGAAAAAAGAATATAGATAGATTTCTATGAGTCGTTCTGTTTATTATAATTGTTATTTTTTTTTAATTACAGTTACTGAATTATAAGTGGTTGGTCATACTTATAGGTAAATATGCACTGAACAGGTATCATAATCCTTATTATAGTTAAATTCAAATTTTGATATATCATCTTTTAAATGAAATTGTTAGTTGAAAGTACAGAATAATAAAAAAACACTCTCCACATGTTAATAATGGCTTTTTAAATAGAAAATGAAAATAAAATTTAACTTTTTTCATTTAATTTAAGCAAACATTCAGTACCCATTGTGTAAAATATTTAATTTGTATGTTAATAATAAGGTCAATAAAATTAAGACAATTCTTTTCTATTTACATTTTTTGTACAATTAATTTTTTTTAAAGAAAACTTTTGTTATCCTTTTGCTTAATTGAGACTTCTTATCAGGTTCTAACTCTCTTATATCCAGATTAATTATATTAATCAATTTATTTTATTGAATATGTATCGCTGAAAAGCACGGGTGCTTAAGCACTTATTGTACAGAAAATAAATATTGTATTCATATGCTAATAATAAGGTCACTAAAACTAAGACAATACTTTTCTATTTACAACATTTTTTGTACAATGTGAGTGTTTTAAAAAAACTTTTATGTTTTCCTTTCGCTTAACTATCCAGTTTTACATCGCTCCCTTTTTCTCTCTCTCACACATACACGTAACTATTTCTCGCGTACGTAACGAAAACAGAGGGAGAAGGAGTGTTGAAATCTATGAGAGTGAAAGTGAGAGGTGTTTTCTTTCACCGCCGCTGTTTCTATTAATAATGAGTGTTGTTTTTTAAAAGGGAGACGTTTTTTTGAAACTGCGACAGACTTTACGAAGTTGAATGTTTGGTTATCTTTCAGATGCAAGGTTCCTTGTTTACTTGCGATTGTAACGATGTAAGATTCCGTTGTACGGAAGACCAATTCGGCCATAATTTAAATATTTAAATTTATTTACTGAATTTAAATATTTAAATTGATATACTGTTTAAATGATAATATACGTCTACGATGTTTTTATTGGCGCTTTTCTTCGTATTTTTTAATAACATTTTTTTGCACCATTTACAAGTTTTTTTTTACAAATAATTTTTTTAATACTGTAATAGTAAAATTATTTTAGTAAAATTCTATATTGGATACGTTTTTTTTATGAAGTTTAAGTAAAAAAAGTTCACTTTTTTATTATTAAAAATACATTTCATGAAAACACTCATTATAAAATGTTCACGTTGTTTAATTAAAAGTTCTCAATTTTAATCTAATAGTTTTATAATTTTGTTATTTTGTTACAAATTTCTAATAAAGATTATTTTAATTTTAACGGTAATTTGGTTTTCATTATAAACTCCGTCATGTTAAAGGCTTGAAAATCACTTTAAATCAATTTTAATATTAAAAAAAAAAGAGAAATCAACAGGAAAAAAATCTCGTGTGAAAACATTACGAGATACTTTTTCCGTATAATTAATAAATGTATTTTTATTTTACTATTACAGTATTAAAAAAATTATTTGTAAAAAGAACTTGTAAATGGTGCAAAAAAATGTTATTAAAAATACGAAGAAAAGCGCCAATAAAAACATCATAGACATTTTGGCCGATTTGGTCTTCCGTACAACGGAATCTTACATCGTTAAAACCGCAAGTAAACAATGAACCTTGCATCTGAAAGATAACCGAATGTTTTTAGCCGTTAAAAAAAAAAAAAAAACTACGGTTGATTTTATAAAATTATTTATTTATAATGACATGAATTAAAGATTTCTCGCGTACGTAACGAAAACAGAGGGAGTAGGAGTGTTGAAATCTATTAGAGGGAAAGTGAGAGGTGTTTTCTTTCACCGCCGCTGTTTCTATTAATGAGTGTTGTTTTTTAAAAGGGAGAAGTTTTTTTGAAACAGCGACAGACTTTACGAAGTTGAATGTTTTTAGCCGTTAAAAAAAAACAAAAAACTATTTGATCAAATTAAATGAAATTGTTTGTATTAAAAGCGATATAAAAATTCCGGAATTGGAATAACGGATTGAAGACGTTGCTATTTACGCATGCGCAACCGGATGTTGAAAACCGGAAATCTGATTGCAAACATACAAGATCCATAGACTTTTAGTATTATATAGATTATTACTCTACTACTACTGTTATTATTTCTATTACTACAACTACTACTAGTATAATAAATAATGATCAGAAATAACACAAAGTACAAAAGTTATATCATTTTTAATCGGTGAAATCCAACCAATTGAATATAACAAAAGATACAAGATGTGCTCGTTGTTAGGAGAAAAAAGCAATGTAGCCATTTTCGTTTTCTATGAAACTGAAATGAATTGCACCTTTCTCGAGATAGCTCCTGGCTTGGATAATTTTTGGGGACTGACTTTCACTCTAGATCTGTGTAAGAAGTCTTACATCAATTGTGTGTCAAAGGCCATGGGAAAAATAATGTGATCAATCTCCGGTAGGTATCGCTCCATTTACCCAATCATCTACCTAAATAAATTTCTAATGCGTCCGAGAGGTGCTTAGACAGGGTACAAAACCGATATTGAAATCATGTGAGCTTTTCTCACCCCTACAACTACATCGTTGTTTTCATTGCAATGCTCATCTTTGCTCCATAGATAGCCCCCCCCCTCTGTAAAACATTCACACCATAACACATCTAGCAACAACTAATATAAAGTAGTTTTATTTTCCCTATTTAAAACTAAACGAAACTTTAATGAGGGATAACTATCCATCTGTGGAACACAGTGCCATAAGACTGTTTACTACGACGTTTGCAAGTCAAATCTATACACGTTCTGATTGAATCCCCATCTTAAATACTGCCTAATCACCATTATCATTACAAATCACCGTAGTGTAATGCCAGCGTATACGTGATGCTTGTTAAACTATTCATTTGGGCACACCTTTTTATGGGGAGCTGGTTTTTCCAAATATCGTGGCGAAACAAATAAATGAAACAGCGAAAGGCTGAACTGGCCTTTAGCCAACGTTTATTTCTGCATCTGCGTATTCACTTGACATCGCTAAATTTTACTGCTTTTACTTCCCATGGCCTTGTTGCATAGCCGTAAGACGTCTCCTTTACTTTCACTTTCTTTTTCGCCAACGCGTCACCGCGTCAAGGTTTGAGCCTTCCTGACTACTAACACAATTTTCCTTTACACATCCACACACCTGGGCAACGCCGGGTACTCCCGCTAGTATTAAATACATTTGCACTGCCAGGCATCGCCAAGAAACGAATGCGATTATTATTATTATTATTATTATTATTATTATTATTATTATTATTATTATTATTATTATCAAAATCTACACGTAATGAAATAGTAAACATTCGGATAACATGTTTTGACAACAAAAAACAATGCCAGAAAAGAGAAGAAAATTTTTAGAATGTAAGCTAAATATATATCAAGAATTTCAACTTCGTAAAATAGAATTTAGTAAACAATAAGAAATAGAATTTAGATCAAAACAGTGAGCGTGTTAAACTTTCTATTCATTCCTGATTTTCCCAGTTTTTAGATTTTGACAAAGCCGACGCATTTATGCTGATCAGGATTAAATATAAGAATAAAAACTAATGAAACAGTAAGATTTTTCAATTCAACTTTGATATATGTACTAGCTGTCCTGATCTAACGTTGCGCAGGAGTATCTTTTTACTTTTATCTCGCTTAAGAGTAACGTGACATGTTTACTCTGTCAGAATTTTACACAATTTTCATTGATAAATACATAGCCGGGATGAACGCCGATATTGTTTCATTACTTTACATTGCTTGAAACAGTAATTAAACTTTTTTTTTTATACTAAGTAGTTACCACTTACGAAGACCTAAGGCTACCCGATGATAAATATAAATCAGATCGTCCTAATTGGTTCAGCATCCAACAAAGAAAAAAGAGTTCCATTTTAATGTTGGTAAGTCAGCAAGGGGAACTCTGGATTGAGGCAATAATAAAAAATGCTCAAGTTTTAAAAGATTTATCATTTGCTGACTGAGGACAGGAAAGATAAAGTGAGGTGTGAAAGAGACATTTATCACTTTTCTCGTAAACAATTTTTAGGAATGATAACATTTTTATTAAAAGAAGTGCACACGACTAGTATTTATAGAGGTTGAACTTAAAGTCGACCATATTGTAGTTTTAATGGAATGCAGTTCCGTTATAATGCGTTTAACGTACTAAAAACTAGTTTTTTTTTACATAGGCATAACCACTTATCAAGGCCAGAGACCACTCGAGGATAATGGTTAAGAGTGTACAGTGGTCAATTGGACAATATAGTAATCGTTAGTAATGGAAATTCGGTAAATTTGTTAACTTAAGTGGAACAGTTCATAAAGAACTTGTTTACGTTAGACTTGAAGACAACCATATTGTAGTCAGCTGGAAAGCAGGGAAACGGGAGACAATTCCACAAGCGCGCAGTTCTAAGAAAGAAGCTTTCTCCATGGAATCTACGTTTAGGTTTAGGCATAGATTAAGAGTGGGGGAATTATTGATAGTGTTTTCAGCTAGACGAGTGTTTCTTGTGAAAGTTTGGCGAAGGGGTACCATAGATTAAAGCTCAGTCGAGCACTTGCCATGAAAATAACGATAAAGCAGAGACAATCCCGCAGCATCTCTTCTGTGAGATAGAGGTTGCAGGGAAGAGACTACGAATTCTATTTTGAACTCTAGGAAGACTCTTATATAAATAGAGAATTGCATCAGCAGTGAGATATCTACTGGATCGATAGAAGGATCGCACCATTTTTCCAGCGGCCTTTTTTTTATCGAATGTCGGATTTATTTATGTCACAGAAAGCCAATATCGTTCGCAGCCAATCAATTAAGGCGTCGATATACCTGTTCCCATAAATCGTTCTGTTTACGAGTCGTATGTAAAGAATAGGATTAAACAACCAGTCTAATCATCATAACCGTTTATAGTCTCTCGTTCTTCTCTGATTTTTATAATCTAATAACGGCGCGCAATAAACTGCACACGGCAACGCGTTCACATAACCATTAAATTGGACAAACATTACTACAGATCTCCACACATGTGTGCACAAAACAAAAACTCACAAATTCATGTTTTATGAAGAAATGTTTTGGCACAGGATCAATACAATTGTGAAGTAACTGAAAATCGAGTTTGCTGGATTGACAAATGTTTTTTTCAGATCTAGCATTTAACACCTCCCCTTGACATAAGAAAATGTGCTCTTTTTGCTTTTTTATAAAGTAGATTTTCTCTATCGCTCTAAACATTTTCTCACGCGTGATGCTATTCTATATCTCTATAAATCGACCACCCCCAACAATGTATGGAGATTCAGTGTACTGTTTGGACTCGTGAATCTCTGTTCCATTTAAGGTTTCTTAATAGGGCATAGAAACAAGCCTGCAATTTGATTGATCATCTCACTTCCTTGCACACTCTCTCACAAGCGTGATGTTACTAATCTCAATTGTTTGTATAAATACTATTATAGCATGTATTCCTCAGAATTTTCTTGATCTATTTCCCGCTACTTTTTTTCATCTCGTTTGACGCGTTGGTCTAACATCTATCAATTCGCTATCGTGATACCGTATTGTAATGCAGTTTCATATTTATGTATTTTCCAATAACTTGTGGAACTCTGTATTTCAGCACTTATATTTTGTGTCTTTTAAAGAACAAAGCCAATAGGCATCTGCCATCTTTGTGATAATTATCATTCGTTTTTATTGGCTCCTTACATTAAACAGTTTCACACCTTGTTTTCATCGATTTCTATAAATTACAGAATTCTTCATCAGATATCTACATACAGCGTAGATACATAGATTGTGAGAGATAGTGAGCTTGTTTTTGTATTGTAGAATATCAATCTTTTTCTGGTTATGTGTTTTTGGTATACGTTTTCATACTTGAAATAAGAAATATTTTTAAATATTTAATGGAATAGTAAATAAACCAATGTATATATCTAAAAAGTAAAAATATACGTGTGTGTATGTTTGTGCGTGTGTGTCCGTCTGTGTGTGTACATTTCCTTATCACATAACTGTCAATTTCGTCTACAGACGCAAGATTTGACATAAGGAATATTGGGATTTGGGAAATCTTTTTTAATCCGTTTCTGCCAGAAATTTGGTTGTCAAGAAGTCAAAGTTCCACGATTTCACCTTTAAGAGCTCTACCAAACTCCTCCACCAATATTGTATCTAAACACTTTTAATTTTAGATATAGGTTACTTGGAAATGGATCTAACTATATAATTTGATTGAAACACAAAACAATAAATGTTAAGGGTTCATAATTAGGGTCAACGTTTTTAAAAAATTGACCTCTTCGGTCACTACCAAATTACTCAACTAATTTTTGGTATAAACATTTGATAATTTACACAAACTTGATTTAGATAGTGCAAACGTTTTAATCGTTTTTTTTCTGATAATTTAGCTTCCAAGGGGTCAAAGTTCAAAAGCGTATGAAGCCAATTTTGAGTTTAAACATTGGAAACTTTACATAAAGGGTATTCAGACATGCAGCAAACGTTTTAATTAGTTTTTTGGGCGACAGTTTGGCTGACAAAAGGTGGAAATTGAAATAGTTGAGCTTTTCATGCGCTTCAAACTCCTCCGCTAATTTTCGGTGTAAATACTTGAAATTTTAGATGTTGATTACTTGGACACGAGTCAAACATTTTAATTTAATTGGAGCCCAAAATAATCAATGTTAAGCGGTTAAAATTGGGTCCAACGTTTAAAAAAAAAATTACCTCTGCGGCCTCTACAAACCTTTCTCTATGGTAGTTAAGGAAGCCAATTATGTATAAAGGCATTATCGTACATATTCACCCTATTTAATATATATATATATATATATATATATATATATATATATATATATATATGCACATAAAGTTATGAACAGTATATAAGGTCCGAGCAAAGCCGAACGGGACTGCTATTAGTCTATAAAAAAATTATTCGAATGAATCCATAAATTGACCAGGTACTACCACACAGCTAAAGGTGGATCTATAAATAATGGTAGCAAAGTACCACTCGTGAAATCTCTCAAATTATATTTCTAACATTATATAAGGGGTGAGAATTGAAAAATTGGTAGTTGACGTACATCGTATTTTTATCTGTTTGTCATCTTTTTCACGACTACCCATGCGCTAATCCTTCACATGACAGCTTCCTTATGTTAAGACTACGTAGGTTTTAAAACAATCTTTAAAGACGTGGAAAGCTGGCCAAATGGTTATCGTATTTGACTCACTGTCTTTAGATTTTTGTTTCGATTTCAGCTCGAGGACTTTTTTTTACTCATAATAAGTGAACTGTTTAGAAAAAAACACACATAATACTTACATGCACACCTTCTAGTTTCCTTCCTTCCTTAATTTTATAAAAAATAAATGTAACGTCACTTATAATGGGTAACATCCGGTAGATCTCCTAGTATAAACCAGTTTTTATAAAATAAGGTATTTTAAAAGAAATACCTCTTATATTTTATTCCACATTTATGGTGAGTGAACTCATACATTCATGACCCGAAAGTTTAATATCTCTGCTGTAGATTTTGATGGTGTGAGCCTATACAAAAACAACCCTTGTCATGGACGTGCGTCAAAAGCAGAAATGCGTCATTTAATTCATCTATTTAGAAAAAAAAATGAACCGATCTACATTCACATTGATCGTTTACGCAGTCGATGCAGTTAATAACATGAGAGTTAGGAGATAGGTTCATCGACTTCAAAGTGGCGTCAGAAATAGGAATGACAACTCGCGTTACGGACGCCCTTGCATAATCATCACCACATCGCTAGGAAAAAATGGCTTCAGAATGGTGGTAACTATTTAGAAAAATGAATTTTTAGAGAACTAACGTAGCTCGTTTTAATGTTATTACTCATGTATTCGTAACTCTTTATTATTGTTTTCTTGTTAAAAATAGGATTCGTTAATTTACGAAAAACTAAGCATCAAAGCAAAGCAAAAAAAAAAAATGGAAAACAAACAAGTAGAAGACCCTAATTAAGATTCTTACATGAATATTTAAATGTTTACTTAACGTTAAGATTTTCTTATTTAAGAATTATTTTTTACGTATATTTAAACTGGTAGTAGTATCGAAAACTAGCAGAACGCGTGTCCATGTAAACTGATTGACCAAAGAAACTTCTATACTAATCCATGGACTATATTACTATTAATAAAGATTAAAACTCTGAGCCTGTCTTTAAAGGGGGAGTATAAAATTGATGCTGGGTTTAATTACCGCTTCCCTTATTTTGTACTTTAGTCTTCACATTCAAGTAGACGAGTGTCTGACACAATGGGGGGACTTCTTTTTGTCTGGGTTAGAATCTATTACATCTGACGCGTATCGTTGACAAGTTGTTGACCATAAACTACTATTTTTGTAGCTCCTTACATCAAGTGGATCCATGCATTGTCTGGGGCGATCTAGAAATGTCATAGTTTCGCTTTTATTGCTGAACTTGAAAATGAATTATAATGGATTTAATTATTCATGAAATATTTGTTTTTTTTTTTAAATCATGTAACATTTTAAATAGGATTAAAAAATAACTCACACTTTGTAAAATTTAAAAAAGCTACACATGGAAAACCTGAAAGTCGTAAATTGGATAAACTTTTGTGAGTTTTTCTGACAGTAAAAAAAGAATATTATATGCATTTTGTACATGATTCGGATTAATTTTCTTACTTCGAGTGTTATTCTTACAACATTTTGGCTGATGTAACCATAGATCTGCTTCAGTTATATCAAGCTCAGGAATCTATAAGGAATGTCTTTATTTATTCCATAAATGTAACATGCTCTTCCTCCGTCAGTCGTGACAGAATAGAAGCCTTAAGTAATTCGCATTTTTAATTTGAGCATATTAAGGTGTAAATCTTTAATCTATAGAAGAACATTTTAAACTGAATTTCTACTTAGTACTTTATCCGTTACGCAACGAGTCCTTGTAAATAGTCGTTACGATAACAGGTGTCGAAAGACGTAAACACAGCTGGAAATCTGAGATTTTATATTTT
>NC_136504.1:31871833-31874333 GCF_053919585.1 Euprymna scolopes
AAATTACTTATTAAATTACTATTAAATAAAACATACCAAGGGAAAGTCTCGCCGAACAGTTGCATACGTTCCTTTTATTTGCCCCCCCCCTGTAAAAGCGATATTACTCGAAAATTAGGAACATCAACCCATACCATCATATATGGTACATTATGTTAGCAAAGAAACGTAATGGGATTGAACATTATTGAAACTTTTTTCTAATATTGTTATCGTTCTTTTATTACCGGTGCTTCCCACTAACCACATTGATATAGGCTTTAAACACAACTCCTTTCATTTATAATAGTATTTTCGTTAGTTTGGCATGTTTATGTTTAAAATAGCATTTCTGCTAGTCTGTTAAACTTAAGTTTTAAATATTACCTTTTTTAATGAATACGTTGCTTGAATGAGCGCATCATAAGCATGTATTAAGTGGACATATTTGCATCTCTTTATTCAAGAAGCTGTATTTGTCAGTTAGGACGACACGCATCATTTCAACCTACAGAAGTTCGGTGTTCTTAGTATTTCAACTATCCGTGCTAGGATTATGTGGTGATTTTTTTAGAAGATATCTAACGCAGACTTTTCCTGCATGTTTGGTTGTAGATAAATATAATTGATATTTATGTGCGTGTGTGTTATTGCACACATTGCAAATCTTATCACGCTTTGTGGTTGAGTTACACTGACATCACTTAAGAAATTTCTGATGTCTGCAATTGTGGAATTTGATAATATCGCACATTCCTCTTGATTATCTGGAAACTCCTTTCACCAAACTATAAATAAACACTTTAAATGTTGGCCAAGATCCAATGTTAACTTTACAAAAGAGAAACGTGATATTATTAATACGCGTCCACCCAGTTTAGTTTGGATGTGTTCATTCAGTTTGTGTTGTTTGCGATGAAAATGGTGTTCCAAACTAAAACCC
Organism: Euprymna scolopes; assembly: GCF_053919585.1. Classification (NCBI taxonomy): domain Eukaryota; kingdom Metazoa; phylum Mollusca; class Cephalopoda; order Sepiida; family Sepiolidae; genus Euprymna; species Euprymna scolopes. The sequence goes on from NC_136504.1 coordinate 31,872,756, forward strand.
GACAAACCAACGAAAAGGTATTTTAATTTTAACATAGGATACCAACGCAAGTGATACTTTAATATAAAGCGTGACAGACCGATGATAATATAATAATTCCAAATTAAAGCCTGCCAGACGAACGCAAATATTAATCAAAATTTAAAATGTTACATACCAATGAAAATTGTATTTTAATTAAGGACTAATGAAGATGAAAATTCAAAGTTTGACAGACCAAGGAAAATTCTATTTATAAATTTAATCTGGCATACTAATACCAATCATATTTAAATCCAACTGCGTGAAAGACCGAAGAAAATGATATTTAAAGCTGACAGACCAATGGAAATCTTAATCTTAATTGAAACGTGACATACTATTACAAATCATATTGTACATTGAAGACCAATAATGATAAAAATTCATAGCCTGAAAGACCAACGAACATGCCATTTATACTTAAATCATGCGTACCAAAAAAAATATAATTGAATCTAATTTCGTAACACACACATTCTCTAGACTACTGTTCTCATCTTGTGTGTACTTTTCATAACCTGCCTGTCGATGTAGCTTACGAATTTCAAGTTTATTTTGCCAAACTCCTTTCAAATACGTATGGCGTAGAGAATAACGTACTTGATAAAATTTACGTGTAAATTTCCCTGTTCTGGTGATTGAAGGTTCAATCCTAAGTATGGGTGCTACTAAAAATACAGTTGCGAATTAGATAGGCTTTTTTCATAAGTCATAGCTTACAGAAAGAGATTATGCTACACATACTTAGATCATTCGTTGACATCTATGCTGATGACAAGACCATCTAGGGCAACGCATCAAAGGCTGTAAATGGCAAAGTTCTCTCTGATTCTCTTTCCTCTGATCTGGAGTGCGTGCTACATTGAGGGGCGGGAAGAGGTGGCTGGTTACTTTAAATGCATCTAAAACAAGGCTCCTATATTTGCATCATCGACGCTCTGATCACCGTCTGGCATCAATTGAAATGGATGGCTCTCATCTTGGGGAGGCTCCATGTTTTGACAAGCTTATGGGTTTGACATTTGCTCCTGATATGAAATTTAACACGTACATCAAGTCTGTTACCAAGGTAACTGGGAAAATTGTGGGGTCTTTCTACCACACCCGATGCAATTCTCTATCTATATAAAACCCAAGTACGTCCAATGATGGAGTACTTCTCTTACATCTGGGCAGGAACTGCTAAAAACAGCCTATCCCGCCTTGACAGGGTACAAAATAGACTTCGTGGCTTAGTGGGAAATGCTCTTTTCTCTTTCCTGCAATCTGTCTGCCATAGAAGAGATGTTGCGAGCCTGTCTTTGTTTTATCGTTATTTCCATGGCAAGTGCACGTCTGAGCTTCAATCTCTGGTGCCTTCTCGCAAATTTTTCACGAGAAACACCCGTCTGGCTGAAACTACTGTCAATAATTTTCCCCACTCTCTATCTGTGCCTAAATCCAAACGTAGATTCTATGAGCAAAGCGTCTTTATTAGAACTGCACGCCAGTAGAACTCTTTACTGCTTGCCTGTTTCCCACCTGACTACAACTTGGACGTCATCAAGTCCAACATAA
>NC_136504.1:31879333-31886833 GCF_053919585.1 Euprymna scolopes
ACCAAAAATTGGCGGAGGAAATTAATAGATCTGCAACAGTCAACTCCGTCAACTTTGACCTTTTGGCAGGCAAATTTTCGCCCTCAAAACTAGTTTCGTACATTCCGCATGAAAAATTTGGCTGCCAAGAGGTCAAAGTTATAAGGTTTTACCTTTGTAGACTCTACCAAACTCAACCGCCAATGTCTAAACACTTGGTATTTTAGATGTAGGTTACTTAGACACGGGCCAAACATTTTAATTTGATTTTCGCCCCAAACAATAAATGTTCAGGGGTCAAATTGATTTAGTACTTGCCGCATGTCTGAATACCCATCTATATATATAAAAGGCAAACGTCTGTGAGTTTGTATGTTTGTTTGTAACGCTAAAACTTTTGAAAGACACAACTAGACTTGATAAATTTGGTATCATATCGAAGCCCCCTATCCCGGATGACAAATATCGAAATTTCACGTCAAACGGACGAGGAGAAAGGGGTAAACGTATCAGTTATCTCCAAGGGGGGCCCAAAAAAAACTGTCATTGTAATGCTTTTTATTACGTAATTCTTGAATGATCCAATGTTATTCAATACGTGTCACATGACGTGACGTCAGCTCAAACTTTTGACAGACACAACCAAAGTTGACAAATTATGTATCATATTGCACCTTGATCACCCGCATGACAAATATCAAAATTTCACGTCAAACGGACAATTACAAGGGGGTGAACTTATCATTTTTCTCCCAGGGGGGGCCCCAAAAATCCTGTCATTATAACGTTATTCATTAAGTGTCACGTGACGTGACGTCGGCTCAGTAAAATGTCGGCTGCAGCTGAGGTACGTTAAAACTGCCTTCGGAGGAGAAATTGATACTATAACACAGTTAAATATTAGTTTTCGACTCGAACCGTTATTACCAACGTAATTATCGCACTCCAAAAATAAAAAAAAAACCCAAAATTACACGAAAATTGACGTAGGGAAAATGTTTTTATTTTTGCTCGAAGTTTTTTGCCGGCGAAGATGACTTTGCTCTTTGTAATTTACATGTAAACAAAGATTAGCCATTTTGTTTATACATTCTAACTCTGTTAACTTGAAGGGGGAGGGGGGGTATCAGTATCAGGCCGCTTATGTAAACGAAAATTAGGTCGCTTGCACATTTTCCACTTTCTCTCTCTCTCTCTCGCCGTCTTTCTCTCTCTCTCTCTCTTTCGCCGTCTTTCTCTCTCTCTCTCTCTCTCTCTCTCGCCGTCTTTCTCTCTCTCTCTCGCCGTCTTTCTCTCTCTCTCTCACTCTCTTCTATCTCTACACCTTTCCTAACTCTCTATCACCATATTTCTCTCTCTCTCTTCTCTCTCTCTCTCTCTAGACCTCTTTCTCTTCTCTTTCTCACTCTCACCCTCTTTATCTACTCTCTCTCTCACCCTCTTTCCCTTCTCTTATCTTCTCTCTCTCTCTCGCCCTGTTTCTCTTCTCTCTAAAGACGGCGAGAGAGAGAGAGAGAGAGAGAAGGGAAAGAGGGTGAGAGAGAGAGTAGATAAAGAGGGTGAGAGAGAAAGAGAAGAGAAAAAGGTCGAGAGAGAGAGAGAAGAGAGTGAGAGAGAGAGAGGATCAACTCGACTCACCATATTTCTCTCTCTCTCTCTCTCACTCTCTTCTCTCTCTCTCTCTAGACCTTTTTCTCTTCTCTTTCTCTCTCTCACCCTCTTTATCTACTCTCTCTCTCACCCTCTTTCCCTTCTCTCTCTCTCTCTCTCTCTCTCTCTCTCTCGCCGTCTTTCTCTCTCTCTCTCGCCGTCTTTCTCTCTCTCTCTCGCCGTCTTTCTCTCTCTCTCTCACTCTCTTCTATCTCTACACCTTTCCTAACTCTCTCTATCACCATATTTCTCTCTCTCTGGAAGGGGGGGTGGCTATCAGTATGAGGCCGCTTAAATACACGAAAATTACTTTTATACGAGTTTGTTTTCTTATGAATGGAACCGCTTTTGTAGGGGGGAGGGGGGAGGAGGCAATGTGCACAGTCTCCCAAGCATTACCTACTATAAAAAAAGATGCACATTTACCCTCTTCTCTCACCCTCTTTCTCTCTCTCTCTTTCTCTTCTCTCTCTCACTCTCTTTCTCTATCACCCTCTTCTCTCTCTCTCTTTCTCTTCTCTCTCTCATCCTCTTTCTCTCTCTCTCACCCTCTTCTCTCTCTCTACCTTTTTCTCTTCTCTCTCGCACCCTCTTCTCTCTCTCTCACCCGCTTCTCTCTCTCTACCTCTTTCTCTTCTCTCTCGCACCCTCTTCTCTCTCTCTCACCCGCTTCTCTCTCTCTACCTCTTTCTCTTATCTCTCTCTCTCTCTCAACCTCTTCTCTCTCTCTCTCTTACCCTCTTCTCTCTCTCACTCTCTGTGTACACCTTTTTCTCTTCTCTCTCTCTCTGACCCTCTTTCTTTCTCTCTCTCTCACCCTCTTTTTCTGCTCTCTCTCACCCTTCTCTCTCTCTCTCTCTCTACCTCTTTCTCTTCTCTATCACCCTCTTTCCCTGCTCTCTCTCACCTTCATCTCTCTCTCTCTACCTATTTCTCTTCTCTCTCTCTCTCCCTCTGCTCTCTCTCACCCTCTTCTTTCTCCCTCACCCTCTTCTCTCTCTCTCTCTCTCTACCTCTTTCTCTTATCTCTCTCTCTCACTACCCCTCTCTCTCTCTCTCTGTCTTACCCTCTTCTCTCTCTCTCTACCTCTTTCTCTTATCTCTCTCTCTCACTACCTCTCTCTCTCTCTCACCCTCTTCTCTCTCTCACCCTCTTTCTCTCTTACCCTCTTCTCTCTCTACCTCTTTCACTTCTCTCACCCTCTTTCTCTCTCACCCTCTTTCTCTGCTCTCTCTCACCCTCTTCTCTGCTCTCTCTCACCCTCTTCTCTCTCTACCTCTTTCTCTTCTCTCTCTCACCCTCTTCTCTCTCTCTTACCCTCTTTCTCTTCTCTTCTCTTTTCTCTCTCTCTCGCCGTCTTTCTTTTCTCTCTCTCTCACCCTCTTTCTCTTCTCTCTCTCTCTTTCACCCTCATTCTCAACTCACTCTTACCCTCTTCTCTCTCCCTGTCTACCTCTTTCTCTTCTCTCTCTCTCACCCCCTTTCTCTTCTCTCTCTCACACCGTCTTTCTCTTCTCTCTCTCTCTCCCCTCATTCTCTTCTGTCTCTCTCTCGCCCTCTTTATCTTCTCTCTCTCTCACCCCGTTTCTCTTCTCTCTATATTAGCACTTATCAAGGCCAATAGGCAACTTGAGGATGACAGTTCAAAAGGTCACAGTAGTCAAATTTGGGAAAGAGGATGGAACAACTTTAACGGGAGCATGAGTTATTCAGCGACACCAACCTATTTTGTAATATATATATATATATATATATATATATTGTACAAACTATATATTACCACTTATCAAGGCCTATAGGCCACTCGAGGATGAGAGTTTAAAAGTGCACAGTAGTCAAATTCGGCAAAGATGATGGAACCGCTTTAAGAGGAGGATGAATTATTCAGTGACTCCAACCTATTTTGTTACATATATGTATGTATATATTTTGTAAAAAATATATATTACTACTTATCAAGGCCCATAGGACACTCGAGGATTAGAGTTGAAAAGTGCACAGCAGTCAAACTGGGAAAGATGATGGAACCGCTTTAAGAGGAGGATGAATTATTCAGTGACTCCAACCTATTTTGTTACATATATGTATGTATATATTTTGTAAAAAATATATATTACTACTTATCAAGGCCCATAGGACACTCGAGGATTAGAGTTGAAAAGTGCACAGTAGTCAAATCTGGGAAAGAGGATGGAACCGCTTTAACGGGAGGATGAGATATTCAGCAACTCCAACCTATTTTGGTATATATATATTTATATCTATATTTATTTTTAAATATATATTACCACTTATCAAGGCCCATAGGCCACACGAGGATGAGAGTTTAAAAGTGCACAGTAGTCAAATTCGGCAAAGATGATGGAACCGCTTTAAGAGGAGGATGAATTATTCAGTGACTCCAACCTATTTTGTTATATATATGTATGTATATATTTTGTAAAAAATATATATTACTACTTATCAAGGCCCATAGGACACTCGAGGATTAGAGTTGAAAAGTGCACAGTAGTCAAATTCGGGAAAGAGGATGGAACCGCTTTCACGGGAGGATGAGTTATTCAGCGACTCCAACCTATTTTTTTATATATATATTTATATCTATATTTATTAAAAAATATATATTACCACTTATCAAGGACAATAGGCCACTCGAGGATGAGAGTTGAATAGTGCACTGTATAAAAAATACGGTAAAGAGGATGGAACCGCTTTAACGAGAGGATGAGTTATTCAGCGACTCCAACCTATTTTGTTATATATATATATATATATACTTTTATTAAAAAATATATATTACCACTTATCAAGGACAATAGGCCACTCGAGGATGAGAGTTGAAAAGTGCATAGTAGTAAAATTCGGGAAAGAGGATGGAACCGCTTTAACGGGAGGATGAGTTATTCAGCGACTCCAACCTATTTTTTATATATATATATATATATATCTATATTTATAACAAAAATATATTACCACTTATCAAGGCCCATAGGCTACTCGAGGATAAGAGTTGAAAAGTGCACAGTAATCAAATTCGGGAAAGAGGATGGAACAGTTTTAACGGGAGGATGAGTTATTCAGCGACTCCAACCTATTTTGTTATATATATATTTATATCTATATTTACTAAAAAATATATATTACCACTTATCAAGGCCCATAGGCTACTCGAGGATGAGAGTTGAAAAGTGGACAGTAGTCAAATTCGGGAAAGAGGATGGAACCTCTTTAACGGGAGGATGAGTTATTCAGCCACTCCAACCTATTTTGTTATATATATATATATATATATATATATATATATATTTTTTTTTGTACAAACTATATATTACCACTTATCAAGGCCCAGAGGCCACACGAGGATGAGAGTTTAAAAGTGCACAGTAGTCAAATTTGGGAAAGAGGATTTAATCGCTTTAATAGGAGGATGAATTATTCAGCGACTCACACCTGTTTTGGTATATATATATATATATTTATAAAAAAATATGTATTACCACTTATCAAGGCCCATAGGCCACTCGAGGATGAGAGTTAAAAAGTCCACAGTAGTCAAATTTGGGAAAGAGGATGGAACCGCTTTAACAGGAGGATGAGTTATTCAGCAACTCCAACCTATTTTGTTATATATATATATATATATATATATATATATATATATATATATAGATATATTTTTCATAAAATATGTATTACCACTTATCAAGGCCCATAGTCCACTCGAGGACGAGAGTTGAAAAGTGCACAGTAGTCAAATTGGGGAAAGAGGATGGAACCGCTTTAACGGGAGGATGAGTTATTCAGCGACTCCAACCTATTTTGTTATTTTGTAAAAAATATATATGACCACTTATCAAGGCCCAGAGGCCACTCGAGGATAAGAGTTGAAAAGTGCACAGTACTCAAATTCGGGAAATTTGTTATATATCTATTTTTTTGTTACTTAGGCATTTCCACTTATCAAGGCCCAGATACATCTCGAGGATAAGAGTTAAATGTGCACAGTAGTCAATTGGACAATAAGGCCCAGAGGCCACCCGAGGATAAGGGTTGAAAATGGCAGTAGTTAATTGGACAACATAGTAATACTTAGTAATGGAAAGTCGGGAAATTTGTTATATATATATTTATATTTTGTTTATATAGGCATTACCACTTATCAAGGCCCAGAGGCCACTAGAGGATAAGTGTTGAAAAGTGCAGTAGTCAATTGGACAAAATATAGTAATTGTTAGTAATGGAAATTCAGTAAATTTGTTATATATATATTAATATTTTGTTAAATACGCATTACCACTTATCAAAGCCCACAGGCCACTCGAGGATAAGGATTGAAAAGTGCACCGTAGTAGTCGGTTGTAATGGAAATGCGGGATATTTGTAATATACCTATTTTTTGTTACTTAGGCACAACCACTTATTAAGGCCCAGAGGCCACTCGATGGTATTACCACTTATCAAGGCCCAGAGGCCACTCGAGGATAAGCGTTTAAAAGTGCAGTAGTCAATTGGACAATATAGTAATCGTTAGTAATGGAAATTCAGTAAATTTGTTATATATATGTATATTTTGTTACATACGCATTACCATTTATCAAGGCCCAGAGGCCACTCGAGGATAAGGATTGAAAAGTGCACAGTAGTCAATTGGACAATATAGTAATCGTTAGTAATGGAAATTCAGTAAATTTGTTATATACCTATTTTTTGTTACTTAGTCATTTCCACTTATCAAGGCCCAGAGGCCACTCGAGCATAATAGTTAAAAAGTCCACAGTAGTCAATTGGACAATAAGGCCCAGAGGCCACCCGAGGATAAGGGTTAAAAAGTGCAGTAGTCAATTGGTCAATATAGTAATCGTTAGTAATTACTACTTCTCAAGGCCCAGAGGCCACTCGAGGATAAGGGTTGAAAAGCGCAGTAGTCAATTGGACAATACAGTAATCGTTAGTAATGGAAATTCAGTAAATTTGTTATATATATATATATTTATATTTTGCTAAATACGCATTACTACTTATCAAGGCCCAGACGCCACTCGAGGATAAGGGTTGAAAATATTCAACAAATTTTTTATCTACAGATTAGAAAATTTGTATATAGGGTATCCAGACATGGAATATATCTAGCATAATCTATCTATTATATCTATAAAAGTCAGAATGTTTGTGTGTGTGGGTGTGTGTGAGGTAGAGAGAGAGAGAGAGAGAACAATTCTTAACCTATATATTCAACAAATTTTTTATCTACAGATTTTAAATTTGTTATAAAGGGTATTCATACATATGGAAATATATCTAGCATAATCTATCTATTATATCTACAAAAGTGAAAATGTGTGTGTCTGTGAGAGAGAGAGCAATTCTCAACCTATATACTCAACAAATTTTTTATCTACAGATTAGATAATTTGTATATAGGGTATTCAGACATATGGAAATATATCTAGCATAATCTATCTATTATATCTATAAAAGTGAGAATGTTTGCGTGTGTGTGTGTGTGAGGTAGCAAGAGAGAGAGAGACAGAGCGAGAGAACAATTCTCAACCTATATATTCAACAAATTTGTTATCTACAGATTTGAAAATTGGTATATAAGGTATTCAGACATATGGAAATATATCTAGCATAATCTATCTATTATGTCTATAAAAGTGAGAATATGTCTGTGTGTGAGAGAGAGAGAGAGAGTAAGAACAATTCTCACCCTTTATATTCAACAAATTTTTATCTACAGATTAGAAAATTTTTATATAGTGTATTCAGACATATGGAAATATATCTAGCATAATCTATCTATTATATCTATAAAAGTGAGCATGTGTGAGAGGAGAGAGAGAGAGAGAGAACAATTCTCAACCTATATA
>NC_136504.1:31891833-31939333 GCF_053919585.1 Euprymna scolopes
ACAAAATATCACACTCTTCAATGAACCTCTTGGCACTGCCAGCTGTGGGAATGGGAGCATTGCTCTGCATCAAAATGGAATTATCATCAAAATTCCCACCAAAGTAAAGTAGAAAATGCTCAGTCAACAATGTACTTGATCGAATTAATTCAACGTTGTCTTGGGCCATTGGAACTAAAAATGCCGCACACAAAAACTAAACCTCCACCGCCTTGCGGCGTTGAACATGTGTACCTAGGATGAAATTCGTCGTCCTTCCTTCGACGGACGTACTTACCTACCATCACTGCCTCGACTATTGAACTTGCTTTCGTCCCTAAAAATAATGTTCGACCAATATGATGAGTCATTATCTTCATCGAATGTGACGAAGCACAGTCGGTGCTTTCTGTTCTTTACAGCTATCAATGACATTCGTCTTGTAACACATCCTTCAATCTATTCTTAACTGTAGAAAGAGAGTATTTTTTTTAAACAGGATTGCACTTTGGGGATCCGTTTGAAATATCTTTCTAAGTCTGCGGATCTTGATAGCTTTGTCTTCCCTGTAAGAGGTAACTCTATGACGATCAGATTTAGGGCCATCACGAATAATGCCGGTGTTTTGGTGCTTTTGCCCAGACGTTCGTTCAGTTTTCTCATCGCATTTCAATCTGCGGCCGATTTTTCCGCTGGATAAACCAGAAAGGTGGAGATTAATGAGCTCCTGAAGATCGCTAAGAGAAAGAAGAGGCATATGGACTAAATGTAACGTTGTATAACCTAGAACAACAACGACTACGATTAGAGATGCTTTGTTGCAAAAATGATGGATATTTAAAGCTGGTTTTAAGCGCATTTTTGTTGCGAAGATTCTTTTTGCCTTCTCGATTTGAAGTTAATATGTAAAATTGACGTAAGCTCATAGATAATTTAATTAAGAACAATTGGGACGCTGAAATATTAAAGTTATTATTTCGAAATTCTTATTTAACATAGGCAGAGTGGCATTTAAAATAACTTAAACATAATACAGATATGAACGATGTAAAAAAAGCAGATATATCAACATTTGAATTAAACTATAATAAGTATTATGGTATCTGTTCAGTGCACATTTACCTATAAGTATGGCCAACCACTTATAATTCAGTAACTGTAATTTTTTTTCAAAAATAATCAATTATAATAAACAGAACGACTATCTATGTATATTCTTTTTTTCATTTTATTATACTTTCATAGAAATGTGTCTATGTAAAAAAAAAAAACTATTTTCTTTACGTCACAAGTGTCACGTTCATACATGAATTCCCATACCTAATATAACATACTGACCCAACAGGTCACGGGTAGTCTAGTATATACATATATATATATATATATATATATATATATATATATATATATATATATATATATGCAGATTTTATTTTTATCCAATCTATAATCATTATATACAAATGAAACCAGTTTCTCTTAATTTCAACTTTAACCTTTTAAGAGCTATGGAACTAATAATGACTTCTGCTTAGAATTAGAGTATGCATTATAGACAAATGTTTTCTTATTAATATATTTTTATTTTAATCTTCGTACAAAGTATAAAATGTGATACCTAATTCTTCTGTTCTGTAAATCAGTTTTACACTTTTAAGATAGGGATTCTGTTAACATATATATATATATATACATATACAGGGTGACCCAAAAAACACAGAGGGCATTCACTTGTTTTTCTGAGCACTTTACAGTCAACAGAGAAAAAAGGCCAAAGATCCTAGTGTTTTGATGTGGTGTTTTGAATATAATAAACTTGTTATGACAACAGTTTCATTTCATTCGGACAAAACACTAAGCAACAGGGCCTAATTAGAGTTGGACCCTTTTTTTGTGGGTCACCCTGTATATATATATATATATATATATATATATATATATATATATATAAGCAATAGCAAACTGATTTTGACTAAGTCGCCCCCATACTAAGGTATAGAAGCTACTCGAGGATAAGTGTTAAATGAATGTCAGTTGAATGGTGAATAATTCGTAATAATTGATAATGATGGTAATGATTTGACTAAATTTTATTATATAAGACTGCAGCTCCAGGATAATTTGTTTACATTGGAATTGAAAGCGACCATGCTGAGAAGCGGTCTCGCAGACCTATGTTTCACAGGCGATGCAGCGATTATTATAACTTATTAAAAAAAATGTAGACTATTAAATAAAAACATAATCACTTTTTATATCATTACACTGATTTATTTTTCACCATAATCGAAGCATTTGTTATCTATATTCTTTTTACACCTAGACTGTTCATGCGGGTGAATTGTCCTCTCAGTCTGATAAATGGTATTGTTCATTTCTATGATTTTCCTTCTCACTCGTTGCGAAAGGGTTGGTTTATTCCTAATCATCTGAGGCGCACCTATCGAAGAATATCGACAGGGCTGCCTGGACAAGTCTTTTTTTTTCGATAAGAGTGTTTTCCCACTTATTAGCTAACATATTAAATCCCGGTTAGTATGACTTTGCACCAAATTATACTGCTGTAAGTGTTAGATAAATTAAAAACACATTAATGTATGATTTTTCCAGGGAATCAACTCGCTGATCTTATCTGCTTCTTGAACCGCATGCATTCAAGTTCAGCTTTAAAAGAAAGTGTAAAGAATAATAATAGAGGCAAAACGTATTATTCTGTGCCCCTGACCCTAACGCAAAAAATACCATTCTACTTTTTGATAATTTATAAAAGCGTTTCTGTGTACTATGAAAGAGTTAACTACCATCTATAGATTCATCAGCCCGTTTACTGATTTTCTTTTTTTTTTTTTTTTGCTAATATGTCGCCGTGTATTAATGCTATAATTCAGCTCGAGGATAAGTGATTAATTTGATTATGAGTTAACATCGTCTTGAGATGATTTGCAAACAGCAGGTGAAATGGTCAGAAGTTAAACATTTCAGTACGCGTCTCGACAATGTTTTTAAATTTTATTTAAAAAGAACCGTTTTGTATTCAGCTAAGAAGCTGCCACATACTATTACATTACAGAGATTGTAAAGTTCTTGGAAATCAAACTTGATTATCATTATATCGTTTCGCGAACAAAAAAACAACTACAACAAAAAGCAACCCTGCATTGAACAGCTTCTAGAATTGGCCTTCATTTCTGATATAACATAACCAACTTACATTAAACTCCGTCGCCCAAAAAAAAAACGGGTGGGTTGTTTTGCTACTCCAGAAAGTATCTCGCTGCTGACAAAATAATGTCTCTTTATAATTGTTAAATTCACCCTAAAATAGAGTACTGTCGCCATATTTTCAGAGGTCGTGCTTAAAGCACACTTTACTGGTTTATCAGGGTATAAAACCAGCTTCGCAATCTAGTGGGGAATGTTTTTTCCTCCTCTCTTAGTTTTTTCTTCTCGAAGAGACACAACGATTCTATCTCTGCTCTATTGCTATTTTATAATGAGCGCTCGACCTAGGTTCAATCTAGGCTTTCCCCTAAAAAAATATCCATGGCAAACACTCGCCTAGCTACAACCTCTGCCAACATTTCTAATGACTTTCTATCTGTGCTTTTACCTTAACGATAATTTCATGTGCGAAGCATCTTTACTAGAGATGTCTGTCTTTAGAACGCAATATGGCGAAACAGCTTCTCAGCTGACTATATAGTTGGTCGTTTTCAAATCCAAACACTTTCCTGTCGAGCCGTCCTATTTATACCAACTTTCACATATTAGTGATTATAACGGGTTTCACGCACATACCCTTATCTTCTATTAGCGTCTAGGCGTTAATAAACGGCGAGTTGCTTGTAAAAAAATGGCACCTTATGTCCGTTGTTTTACGGTTAGGTTTGCAATAGTATTTCATCGCTAAACGCGCAAATTGAATAGACCGATTTTAAAAACACCTGCTCACATTTCATTCTAACGAAACACATTTAACTACATCTGCAGTCGTTTCCCCATTTACATCGTAATATCACACGCTATGCTTTGCACTTACGCAGGCTCAGGTCGACTATCGACTCGGATACAGCACTCAAATCCATTGTGAAAGGCTCGTATAAACCAATTTCCGTCTTCCGTACCCCTCAATACTCACTTGTAAAAGGAACAGCGCCTGATTTAAAACACCTGATGACTTCAATTACATTACAACGTAACTTGATCCAGCAATTTCGTCTGAATAATGCACTTGTCTATGGAAGTGCTCCTTTCTGAAACAGCTAGCTTGATTTAGATGCTATTTATTAGATATAATATTCCTGTTATTTACACATTTTACAACGTGTAGTGACCGATATTAAGTCATTAGACGTACATGTCATGTTCGGATAAAAAACATTATGGTACATGTGAGAGTGAACTCACACGTTGTCATATCAGTTTACGTTGCAAAGTTGACAAAGACAAATAATAGAAAAAACTTAGTATAAACGATATTTCCTCAGTGTTACAGCCATGACCACCCAAATCATCTAGAACGTTCGCTATGTCTCTTACGAGATCGCCAACGTTATCTTGTTCCGTGCTTCAAGTCTTGCATGTGATAGTTCTCTTTGCTTTTTTATAGTCAGTTTTTTTTTTAATTACTAGTAAAGTCATTTCGCATTCATTTACATCCGCGCATCCACTCTAGGTTACATGAATAGAAACCACTAGTCCTATATGTTTGGTCGGAATAGAAGGCAATACACGTATTGATTTCCATTGCACAAATGTTAGATTCACGACACTATGGTTTTATTTATGTACGACAAATTAAGGCATGCGGCTTCTATTAATTTTCTATTCCTGTGATATAAATTAAAACACGACATATGACTTTTGCTGTTCTTGTCTTCACTAAAAAATCTTGGTAAAAAGATAAAGAGGATTTTTCCACACTTTAGGGAATATTTATAAGACACACTAGCCAAAGATAAAAAAAATGTTCCATGAAGTTAAAAACAAAATGCACATTTTAAAAATAGAAAATGCTTTATTAATGTTTATAGAGTAAGACTTTTTCTACAGGTTACGTTTTTTTATTAAAAATAAATGTAAAAGTAAATATATGATCGACACATTTAATTCTCTAAATCCCGCCTCATTTGCCTTTTAAAAACGTACATATTTTTACAAAAATTTTACAAAGATTTTTATGTTAATACGTTTCAATTAAACTCGATTGCTTCTTATTGTAAGTGACATAAAATCCAAAGTTACCTAAATAGTGTGCCTAAGTAGACCATAAATAGATAGGAGACATGGGTCGTGTCGTCATTCATTAAATAATGCTACATAATTGAGCACACTCCGTAGTGAGCTTATCACGTAGATCAGCTGTTATATAATTAAGTTATCAAAGTTCTGAATAATAAAGACGCTGATAGTTACACGATCGTTCAAATTGTAATCACTTGCCCTTCGGCTTTTTTGGCGGCTGTAGTTCATAGATGTAATAATTTACTTATACGAGCTCCGTCATAAGTAACGATATAAGTTATAATCAATGTAACATAGAAGTTTGCAAGCTCAATATAAACCCTATTAAAATGTACATGTAAGATTTTTTCAAAACATAAAGTATGGTTATAGATTTCGTTTTTCTGACTCACTTCCTCATCTTCGGTGTTTTTTTTCCACTACGTTTCGGCCATATCATCCTTCGGCCTTCTTCAGGTGTATCTCGAACTCGAACCTGTTTATTGGAATTTCGAAGCCAACCCTTTATTGTTACGGGGGTACCATGTTTTCGTTCCATTCAGGCCGTCCCTGCTACTACTGCTTAATGCTGTTGCTGCTTTTGCTCAGGATTGAACTCAGCACCTTGGAGACTTGAAAGTGACACATGGCTGAGGCGACTAAGACGTTGGAACAGACATTGCAAGTCTCCAAGGTGCTGAGTTCAATCCTTAGCGAAAGTAGTGGCAGTGACAACACAATGGCAACGACAGCGATGGACGCAACAGCAACAACAACAACATTAAGCAGTAGCAGCAGGGACGGCCTGAATGGAACGAGAACATGGTACCCCTTTAACAATAAAGGGTTGGGTTTTAAATTTAAAAAAAAAAAACAAAAAAAAAAAAACAAAAAAAAACAGTTCCCGGGTTCGAGATACACCTGAAGAAGGCCGAAGGATGATACGGCCGAAACGTAATGGAAAAAAGACACCGAAGATGAGGAAGTGGGTCCGAAAAACGAAATCCATACTGAAATCACCTCATCCCAGAACTATAGACAATTAATAAAGTATGGTGTATTCATTTTATTGCGGCGTGTTATCCTCATATCCATAGTTGCTGTTTAACCACGTTCCGGCCAAATCATCCTCGGACCTACTTCAGGTGGCTGAAACGTCGTGAAACAAATAACTACGAAGATTAGAATAACAATCCGTAATAAAATGAATGCACAAAATATGAGGCCTCATCTGAAGTAGGGTATTTAAATGATTTATTAAAATTCCATATTCTCCACATGACACTCAATCAACTTGATTTATCTTCAAGGGCCAGACAAAAATATTTTATCTCACACCGTCAATGCCACTTGAGCTATAGAAGCTCAAATCTGTTTCTTAAGTTCAATAATGCTATAAACTTATACAATTTCTACTTTCGTATCACAAATTAAACATAAATAATGCTTAAATAACGAAAAAAATTAATAGAAAAAAAAGAAAAAAATATATACTTACTTATGACAGACCCTATGTATAATTACGAAACCTAAAATATAAGGAAAAAACACGATCTAGATGCCCATGCACAGCTATCATTCATCACCAGTAATATTGCACTGAGAATTGAGATGACTATGTAGAAAAATACATTTTAGAGCACACAAAAAAAGCTCGTTTAAGGTAATACACCCGTCCTCGTCGCTCTTCAACCTTTTGAGTTGAACAATACGATGTTTTTTTTTTTCTATGTACATAGGATGTTCCTTTGTAAGCCTTTTCCTCGTTGTTATAAAATTGTTCATATCAGTCAACCATTTTCTTCCTGTTCAGTCTACGGAACAAATGAAACAAATTTTGTAATGTATGTTATCACCTTGATTTTAGAATGACCCTAATAATTATATACATTGTAACTAATATATACATATATAAGTACAATTCATTTGTAGCTGATTGGAAAGCAAAATAGATAGATTAATTGTTCTTTTCTTAATACTTTGTTGGTCGGGAATTAAAATAGCATGTTCTTATCCATTATTCTGGAATCACAGTCTTCCTATTCACCACGCGAGCGTTCCTTAATAAATAACACACGTGATTTTTAAAGATGACGGTAGATCTCTATTTTGTTTAAGTTTTAGGGGGAAAAACAAAACATAAATGAAAAACAAGTAGATACAAGAATATGAGATTACCTTGGGGTAATCCAAAAATCAGGTTAAGAATTATAACCTTCGTATATTTAACACCCAACACACAAAGATAAAAACAGTTTATATTTATGAAGCTGTTTTTTCTATAATTGGTTATTTAATAGTTGCTGTCCGGTGACCATGCTGAAACGAGTTCTGATTTCACTCTTTGATGGCGGAAAAGTTGGCAAAGTAAACGGGTAAAAAAAAAACCACGATAAAAAAATATATTTTTAATGTTTATTTTCGCTTAAATGGTCAGCCAAACTGTCGCTTTCTTCAAGTATTATCATTTTCATTTTTTAGCATTACTTCACCCAGCATTTCAAGTGCTCACCATACTAAATTACTACAAGAAAATACAAACTAAGTTTGAAAACAACGTTTTTATAATAATTATTATTGTTAGAAGCAGTATAATTTGTTCTCTCTTTCTTTCTCACTCACCCACACACACGCACGACTGTTTCAGACATTCGAATGGCTGATCTGAATGCTTGATATATGGCGCAATGAATAGAGTACTTGGTAAAAAACAAGTTGTAAAAATTACACTACTGGAAATTTAAGGTTCAATACTCAGTGCGGGCAACCCAAAAATACAATTTATGATTAAATAGTTGACGGAATGAGGATTGAATAAAGAATTACCTTGAAGATTTCGTGCAGATTCCAGAATTCGACATAAATATTTTCGAGGTAGACAGAAGGATTCCTGAGTTCGACAAGATAGACCTGAACAAGGTATAAAGGTATATCGAACGAAACGTTGTGCAAATACTACTCAGAATTAGAGCAGTAGTCTGAATAAACTAAATAATTCGAAGTGCTCTGTTGTGTAGTCTATTTTGAAGCCTAAACTGTTTACAATAACTATCGTCTAAGTTTAGATCCTCTAAATATTTATGAACTCATAACTACTAGTTGTCAATATAATAGTATTTATATGTTCTCATTATTGACACATCCGTGTGCTGCATGCCATATTTGATAAAATTTTGTGGCGTAGTTTTGGCACCTATAATCACCTATAAGTAATGGACATAGTGCAATATATGCCCTAACACTATCCAGGACCCCTGTTCAGCCTTAAGAGACATTAAATACCTTCTATAAAGTAAGCTACACCTATAATTCTTAAGCAAAGGCAGCGCAATCCCCTACCCAAACATTTCTTCGATTTCAGTGGAAAACAGAAAAAAAAGACTGGAAAATACCAAGACGAGTAGAAAGCACATACAAAACCTAGTATTACCAAATGATTATTGAATTAATTACTGACCTATCACAGCGCCGTTTTACTTCAGTAATCAAACAGGAAAGATATTTCAACGTAATTATGCCATATATATATATATATATATATATTATATATGTATATAACTTATAATAGAGATATAAACATAGATATAGTATTATATTTTTGTTCTATCGAATGAACATATGGAGATAAAAATGTAACAATACATCCACTATGATTTCGATTAAATATTAGCTTGCAATACCTGAAGTAATATCATCACCTGTAGATGAATAAAAATACATAAAAATGTCTTCTTTATTATTTTTCTTTTAATTTTCCATTAGCTACATTATACGTTCCATTAAGCTTAGAAGTAGTTGCTTTCTGTTAATATTCTGGCATTCGCATCGAAACACATGCGTGCGCTGAGAGCGATGGCAACGTAAATAGTGACATCATGAATGATGGGGTTGGTAATTAGTCATTTAAACGTAGATGCCGGATGAACGATGCGCATCTCGTTTCAGTATGAATGATAACAAATGTTATTTACATATGATGGACTATTACAGTCTAGTACTTTATAGTTAGCTTTATTAACTCTGACTGTTAAAAAGGACTGAGCGAGAGAGAGAAAGAAAGGTAGAAGCGGAGTGAGAGAAGAATGTGACGTTAGAGAGAGGGAGAGAGAATAGGTGTGTATAAGATGAGACCAGAAAAGTGCCGGAACACACACAGATAAACAGGTAGTCCGAATAATCCAAATATATCAACTAACTTCAAATCGTAAATTAAAAATAAAATTGTGTGTATTTATGTAAAAACGAAAGGTAAGCCGATTTGGTGCGATGTTTTGTTCACGAGGAAACACAATTCGCTCGAAATATTTGAGTACAGGTGAACACGACTTATTAAACTTTCCACCAACTCAATTCTGCGTTGAAGTCCATCAATTTCATTAATCTATTCATTCATATTAGATCAATTCCAACGCAAAACTGATCCTGTGCATCACACCTGTTATCTTGAAATATACAAGTCCTTAATGCATCGGTATATATGGCACATATCGGTTTAAATTTCTACGTATCTCTATTAGTATTTAGTAATTATACGTCATTCATTAAAGAATATGTAGAGTTTAACAGTTTTGTAACCTGTGAACATTTAAACACTTACAATCGTGGAAGCTTAACTCCAAATTAATAAACACGTAATCTCCCTACTGAAACTATATATCTTTATTCGAATAGCAAATTCTTAAAATAACGAGAAAGAAGTGAACCATAACTGAATGTAAAAATAATACATAAGTCAATAAAAAAATCACGAAGTGTAATACGACCCAAGAAAAAAGTGAGCACTATTCGGAGTGTTATAAAATAAATAAGTCGATTAAGAAAAAAAGAAGAAAAATCACGAAATGTCAAAAGAACGACAACCCAAAGCGCTTTTCGTACAGACGGACTTTTTCAGGGATATACGTCTGTAAAGAGAAACATAAATTTTTGTTTTTCTTGTAGAATTGTTTTTTTTTGTTTGTTTTTTTTTGTAGAATTGTTGTAAAAAATAAAAGAACCTTAGATGGAATGTGTCCCGCGAAATAGTTCCAATTGCCAGGGATGGTAGCTCTGCTTACACAAATTAGGGGGCTGAAACTTATAGAAAGCGCCTCGAAGATAGACAAGTCGAACTTAGTGCGTCCTCTATGTAAAATGGGAAAACAATCCGAAGAGAAAGTAGAAGCACACTCATTTTCATCTACTAAGTGTTGTCCAATAGTCGATTCAACTAATTGGGAACTCCTGGAAATAGGCAGATGAGGCTCTTGGACAACACTAATTGATTTAATCTACCACTAACCACCAGATAAACCTACAATGCCAGTCACCTATTTACACCAAGCAAACTAAAACACCCCTATAAAATAAATACCCAAACTCGAAAGTATTTCCTCACACGTTTTATTAGTGTATTGATTTAAATAGTTAACTACTCTTATTGTCTAATATATATCGAAACATCCGACTTAAACAAAAACGCATGGTATAATCTAAAGAACATATTTTCAAACGTATACAAAAAATAAAAGACTTTCAAATAGTGGCAATTACAGATGATCTTAAATGTATTTTAGGTTTTCTTGGAAAACATTTAAAAATAATTCTGATAAGACATTTTGTTAAGAATACACCCTTTTTATATTAAAACGTAACCAAAAATAAACAAATAATAATAAGTAAATAATAATAATTATGAATAATAATAAAAGAATAAAAAATAAATATATATACATGAATACATAGATATGTAAATAGTTTTTAAAACACGATGTATATATGTACATATGCGTATTGATGTATATATGTTTGCAGACCCACACACATACACACACACACAAACACACACACACACACACACACACACACACACACACACACACATATATATATATATATATATATGTATATATATATCGATCTTCGGGCCGGGATCTAAATGTAGTAAAAGACGCTTCAAAGTACACACTTTCAAAGATATACAAAATATTATGAAAAAATGACGTTTTTATCAGGATAAAATAATCTCCTAAAAAAAGTACACTATAAAATTTTAGAAATTACTATTAAACTGTAGAGATTAAGAAGGACTTTAAGTGAATTTTAAAATGGATTGGAAGATCCGTTGAAAAGTTTTGGATTAAAATTCACCCTTTATATATAAACACTTATATAAATAAAACATTAATGAATACATGCCACCTCTCTATCTTTATATTCCCCCCCTCTTAGCACTCTCTCTAATCCTTCCTCAAAATATCCTTTTACACTCTTTTCTTTAACTGAAATTTTATTTTTTTAAAATTAAAATCCATAAAAAAACCTTACTTCTCGCCAGTCATGGCAAAGTATATTTTCCTTCCTCAAAAATAGAAAATGGCTTTGTACCCGTTTCCAGTTTTTTTATTGTAAAATCTCATTGCCTGTTGATATCAATTATGATCAAAAAGTTCTGAACATCGTAGCAAAATATGACTGTGCTCACATAAAGAATAATATATATATATATATTTATAAATACAAATATATATTTATATATATATATATATATATATATATATATATATATATATATATATATATATATGGCAAGTTATGGAGGATAATAATGACATAATAAATAAAGTAAGATTAAAATGTATTACATCATCATGTCAAGGAGGATAGGGGTAATTACAGCGAGTGAAAGTGAAATGAGAGAGAATATCTTTTTAAGGACCTAGTTCTTTCTATACATTTATCTCTATCTATCTATCTATATATCTATCTATCTATTTATCTATCTATCTATCAATGTGTATGTATATTATAGTATAGTGTATTATATTCATTTAGTATCACTTTAACTTTTTGTAGAAGTTTTTCGTTGGTCAGTGAGGCTTCCTGCGATTTATAACATGCATGCTTCCATCACGGCTTATGCGAGAGGATGGACGTTCCCCCATGACTATATCACAACAATCGATTCATAATCCCTATGCTCGCAATGTCTAGTTCATTCGGCAAATTCTCAGATTTGATATGTAGGTTCCGGTTAGATCGCACGTTGCAGATCATTTTGATTGTGGATCTGTCAATGTGCAGAGTAATAGCCAAGGCTTCAGCGTTCGTTGTCACATGGCATAACGCCATGACACAAGTGTATATTCAACTTACCACATAAGTAGGAAAGGGGTAACATGTGATGGTATCAGATGCAAGCACTCAGGAATATTCGATAAATCTGCAATGACCCTTGTGACGGCACTGAGGGCACCGAACGTATCTACATAGCAATAAGAATCTTCTAAATCCGGGATATTGTAATGTCGGGCCACCTCCTTGTGGTGACGATCAAACACACGCATACACAGACCCCCCCATATATATATATATATATATATATATATATATATATGTATACATATATATATATATATATATATAATAAAATAAGAGTTGAAATTAAGTTTACCAAGATAATCCAAAATATCATATTACAAATATAAAAGACTTAATATATATAAAGTAATCCTAACCAGGTGTAAAAACTCAATAAAACGAAAGAGGAAATAAAGCTCATAATAAGGACAGGTAATTATCCAAACATGTTAAAAACATATTTAATTATCAAACAGGAACCACAAATAAATTGGATTGTCCTTAATCCGCGAGGCTTCGAAAGAAATACTTTCTCTTCTAATCAGAGGTATTTCCATAGCCTCTGATTAGCAGGAAAGTATAATATATATATATATATATATATATATATATATATATACATACAATTACATATATATGTGTATATATATACAGAATAACATATACTACACCCACATATATATATATATATATACACACAGTTAATATTTAGTAATGTGATTAATAATTTTAAAATCAAATTATAATTAAATTAAAAATCCGTTTCATAAGAAGGAACAACAACAAAGTCAATAAGTTATAGCTTTTCATAAGCTGAAAAACTATAACAAACATCTATATGAGTGCTTTGACCTTAGTTCCTGATTTCAAAAGGCGAAAAATTAAAAGATACATCTTCCTTACTTTTAATGCTAGGTTTATTTATGGTGTCTTTTACATATACTAAAAACCCTTCCCAATATTTTGCTGATGAGGAAACTTTGTTTGTTAAAAACACTATATGTAAAAATTATTGTCTGTAACTTGATGTCTACCACAATAAAAACATTGTTCTCCGAAACGATCGTACACATTATTGTCTTTGTTGTTGTTCCTTCTTATGAAACGAATTTTTAATTTAATTATAATTTGATTTTTAAATCATCAATCATATTAATAAATATTAAATTAGCTCCAGGATATTTGCCTATCGAGTTTATTATATATCTAAATTACAACGAGCACGTTTTCTTTCCCTGTATTTTAATTAAACTAGTAATTTTACTATTACATTAAAATACACTCTGCTCTTCAGAATATTGTTCTAATCTCCTTTAAATTATATACACAGTTATATATATTCATACAACTACACCCACACACACACACACACACACACACACACACACACACACATATATATATATATATATATATATATATATATATATATATATATGTCGGATTTTTTATCCTAATCAGCGAGAGCTGCAGGGATTGGTGTTTTTGTTAGGTGTACAAAATATTCGTGTTTCCTCTTTTCATTTGCTAGATATTTGAAAAGAAAAACAAGGCACTCATGAAATAATATGTTTATAAACATAATAGAATTGGAAGAAAACTTCTTACGTCATTTTGTTTCTTCAGTTTAAAATTGAATGCCTACTAAAGAAAGCTTTAATACCTACTAGACTCTTTCCACTAGTTTCTCAGGTCTCTCCGAACACGAGTTCGTTAGGAAAACCTTGCATGAAGATACTTCCTCACTGTAAATAAACACTGACTAAAAATATATGATCACAGAGTATTCGCGGCTCATATAAGATCTCATGATCGCTTATCCACACTGACTTTTTTTTGAAAAGGGTGCACCTTCTTCAAGTGATAATACTTCAAGTAAAAATACAAACTTCTATACTCACCCAGACTAGATTAATTCGTGTCTTGGGATCCAGTAAATAAAACGAATTAGACAAAAATTTATTATATCATATTTAAATTGTGAGTTTCAAAGAGAAAAAAAATTCAGTGTTCGCGATGTAAAGAAGAAATTAAATGGAATATTTAGTGCGAAATTAACACCAACCCTATTCAGGGCTTAACCGGTTTCCTCCAAAGGAGGAAGTTTCATGGGAGTATTAACTTCACAAGCGGTCTCTAGTCGCATGTATATCCCCGGTAGGGGATATGACAACGTTAGGTTTTTGCAACATTTTGCAAGGAGGTGTCCGCGTCCTCCTACATACAGCACCTGGAATTCTTAAATTGGTCACCCATTTTAGTAATGACCAAGCTCAACGTTGCTTACCTTTTGTGATCTGATGGGAATCGGTGTGTCAACGTGATTATTCCGTATGGAATATTTTAACATCTATGTATCTTATAAAGAGATCAAGTGTAAGTCCCAGAAAGAGCTCCCTGATTTCTGAGAAATTTGACTGATGTAAAATGAAATCTAATCACATTTACACACCGGTTGACATTAGAAATATTAAGAGTTAAATTATGCACCAGATGATTGAGAATTTGGGAATAATTTGTGCTGTGTGTGTTAGATATTTGCTGAGCAATGCCGAAAGGTGTGTTGATGAACGATTATTAAGATCATTATTAATATTTGTAAAAATAGGATGTCAGAAAGAAGGTTTTCATTGCGATATAAATATTTACAGCTGAAATAATTTATGTTAAACTATTTTAATAGAAAGGAATTTTAGTTTTCATAACTAGCACAAACAAAAAATGCTAACTTGGTGAAAAAAGATTGTTGAAACATAAAGGCGTAAATGGCGTAATATGATAGCTTAAACTACACGTATCAGTCAAAAGTTGGGAGTCATAAATAGCAGAGCCAGTCAGTAGCTAGAAAAAGAAAGAAGGTCCACAGACAGTAATGTCTGCGAGTAGGAGGAAATGCCGATAGCAAAAGTCTAGAACTAGCGTTGCCGCTTTTCAATAGAGGATACATTCGGAATAAAGCTACTGTAAATACCACTAAGGTTTCAAGTCGTATGAATCTTCGTTTGCAGCTTTCCTGAGAATCCCTGACATCAAGATTAAC
This sequence comes from Euprymna scolopes, assembly GCF_053919585.1. Lineage (NCBI taxonomy): Eukaryota > Metazoa > Mollusca > Cephalopoda > Sepiida > Sepiolidae > Euprymna > Euprymna scolopes. The sequence continues at coordinate 31,907,195 of NC_136504.1, forward strand.
CCAGATGGATAAATTATATTTTTTCTATTTCTCGATGTAAACCCTAATAGAATGTTATTTTCCCTGTTTGTTATAATTGTCATATGTCCTGTTTAGACGAACAATAGACACAGTCATACGTAGATTATCAAATATATCGACGCGTAAATAATATTCACGTCAATAAATACACGTCATATATACAATCCCCCCATGTTATACTGAATCCCACTATTCGACATATGTACACAAGTAAATGAGTATATATAACACCGCAGAGATGAATGTCTACTTTCCATAGTTTCATGTTTTACTTGGACCAAATGTAGCGCTTGTTAGCCTCCGTGTATTATTCTAGGGGTTCCTTACAGAAAGTAGGTAGAATTCCTCAGCTCTAAGGAATGCAATACATCCAGCAATGGTTGGGGGGGGGGCTCTGTTGAAAAAATAAATAAATAGAGAGAGTCGTTTTGCCCTGCAGGACAATCTTCTAGTAATGATGTTAGAAATTAAACACGAGATTTCAATTTCATATAAGCCAAAGCAAAAGTAGTGAGGCTCAAAGAACTGCCATGAGAATTTTTATCTCATTGCAGAATCTGGTTTTATTTGAGACAGCGAAACATATATATGATTACGTTTCTTTTGTTTAAGTGTGTCCAACCAGTTCTATAAGACGCACTGTCTTGTTTGATGATGCTTAGGCTTTAACTACCATTCCTGGATCGGTCTGTCTATAATTCTAAAATAGCAGTTTGAAATAACATCTTCGTCAGTCCTTTTTTAAAGACATTTTATATTTGAATGCTATAACTCAAGAAATCTTATACATTTCAATCAATTTATTTGCACTAAATCGATGGATATTTGAACGTCTGATCTAAAGAGAGACTAAGCGAAAAACGTTCACTTTTAAGTGAATTATTCGATAGGAATCTGTTTGCATTTTTTTTTCTTTTCTAATTTTCTTTTTCCCATCTCTTTATCCCACCTGTTATTTCTCTATTTCCTCTCCCTAACTTGATCGTTTAGTGTAAGTGCGTGTGCGTTAGATGTGTCAACATTTTCTATATGATGCTCCGTCTGTCAATCTATTGCTTGCTTCGTCAAATTATTAATTAGAATAGTATTTCATCTACAAAAGTATCGAGTGTATAGATGCGTTCAAGCATCTCTGTCAGTTAATCAGTCCGTCGATTAGTCCGTCAGACTTCAATTTGAAAATGAAATCATGTTTTTACGTCATAACGTTTTGGACGGGTATTTTCCGTTGTCTGTCATGCCATATACACTCACAAACATACACACACACACACCCACACACACATATATATATATAAATAAATATACACACATATATACATATATGCACACATATATGTTATCATAGTTAAATCTATATAAGACATCTGCACGATTATACCGTATAGAATCGTCGAATTATATGTTGTAATGAGTACATACGTGTGTCAATGCAGCACCTCTTATAACTAAATGCTTTGGCTCCGAATCTAGCTGATAGTACCCAAGATATATTTATTTTTAAAACCCATAAGTCAGTACTATATATTGGGAAAAATATAATAACCAATAGAGTAATATTGGTTCTCTAATAATAAATACGAAATCTGTACAAATTACAATATAATATTTAGCGTATTTTATGATCAAGTTAATTCGGGTGGCGTACTAGTGTAATATGAGTGTTAGCACTATTTTTGTATCTTTTTGTCTCAGCAGTTTATTGAGAAAAACAATCTGGTCATATATGTAGTCAAAATGGATGCAAAAGAGACATTTTTTATTTGCGTTTATTTATCTTTATTTTGGTAGATGCTTACGCGAATCCCGTAGCTACGAAACAACTATTTTCATATATTATTTAATTGGAATTCATTATTGAGATGAGTATTAATTATTAATTTTTTTATGCGGACTATTAGGATTGAAATTGCTATCTGCAGACAATTCTCGCCTGGAAATGTAGAGATCAACATCTTTATCCACTGCGCCACGAGGCCTCTGGCGTTGTGGATAGAGATAGGCGTAGTTGACAAAATACGTGGTGAGACGACAACAACTATGGATGGATATAATTGCCGAGATTAGGAGATTCGGAGTGCCTATCCCGTCGCGTTTATCATCTGACGAAGGCCAGAGGAATAGTTGGCCGAAACGTCGTGAAAGAACTACTAAGAAAGATGAGAATATTAGTCCGTATTAAATATAAATTAATAACTATTTTCATTTTGGACACCGAAGTTCGTCATTATAAATGGTTCTTAAGTTATCAATCTTTCTATATCATAACTTTGGTTGGTCCGTCACACTTCAATTTCAGAGGAAAGTGCATTTCTGCGTTCCGCTTTAATTTGAACGGGCATTTTCTTTTGTCTATCACGCTTAATTGTTATATGGCATTTTTATCACAAAACGCACCATTTAAGTTTGCGTATTTTACAGTTACCCGTTCTTGGTGTTTTTCCATGCGTGTGTGTGTAGCCAGTCGAATGTTTATAAAGCGCAAAAACATGCAAAGAGAACGGTTAAGAAAACGAGGGCAGGGTGGACTGGAAAGATATTGGAGAAACGAGATGGGAACCTTCTGCAATTGTCAAGGTGTGGGTAGAATCGGAAAAGACGATTTGTTGTAAATCTGAGAGTTCTCAGGAAGCCAAATCTAAGTGCTTCTATTTTTATATATTCCTACCAATGACACACGCGCACATATGCATACAACCACACACAAACACACATACACACACATATATATATAGCGAGAGATATAGATATTATCATTCGTTTTACATTGTAAATGCGTCTATAAATATGTGCCGCGCATGCGTAGTTATCAAAGCAGGTAATGCATTACGGTCGAACGGATTCGAATCTGATTCCATAACGAAAAGTCTTATATTTTAAACTTGCATATTAATAGATCTTTTACTTTACTTAATATAAACGGCATTTAAATGTTTCTTTTCCTTCTTTAAATGACTCAAAACTGCTCGGCCTTGCACTAATATGTTTCATCATCGTAATACACGCACTAAACTATGCATATTAAAATTCAGAACGCGTGTCTGAAAATTAGTCTGGGAAGATGAAACAGTATATTACACGATGTTTAGAGTGTTGTGGGAGCGCCTGCAAACATAAACACGCACACACATTATATATATATATATATATATATATATATATATATATATATATATACTAGCAAAAGTACCCGTCGTTGACTGGGTTCAAAAAACTCCTACAGAAAATAGACTCTGAATTATGAAAATATGATAGGTTATGAACAGGTAGGGTTGTAAATTTGGAACATCTAATAATTTTATTATACCATACTTCTTAAATTTGGAACACCCCATAATTTTATTATACCATACTTCTTAACACTGAAAGATAATTATCAAAGTATACTTACGGCGATAGCTATGAAAAGTCTTTATTAAAGTGTGTGCCTATTTCCACTTTATGGAGCCCAGCCGCGAACGCAAACCCCACAATTTCTTTTTATACCATCTCTATTTAAGTTAAAACATACTTATCAAAGTATTCTTATGTACATCTATATCAAAAACACTTATAGACGTTTTTTTTTTAATTTCTAATTTGTTTACTTCCATACTTTGTGGACCAGGCGCGAACGCAGTTCCCACAATTTTAATGAACCACCGTTCTGCTAGATCAAACATACCCATTCCTGTCTCTCGATCCATCTTCTATCATTATATGCAATCAGTTTTATAAAATAGTCAACCATATAGGAGCCTATTCGTAACCAGACATACACACACACGTACATTTAGCTTTATATATATATATATATATATATATATATATATATATATATATATATATATATATGTCGCGGGTTCGAATCGTTCGACTGGTAGTAATCGTGACACCCTGCACTGAAGAATCCCGAAAGGATGAAACACTAGTGTCTGTAGGTATTTAATTATTATAGTAAAAAATAATTATGACAGCCCCTTTAAGAAATTCGTTGAATTAAAAAGTCGGTCAATTTAGCTCTTATGCGTAGATCATCGTATATCGATTTGATCACTGTCTGTCTGACGTAATGAACATTTAAATTAAAATGTTTAAAATTCAACGCTATTTCACACGGTTAATAGTAGCCGAATGGATACGGCCTCCGCTAATCGAGCCAGAGATGTCTCGTGTCGCGGGGTTCGAATCGTTCGACTGGTAGGAATCGTGACACCCTGCACTGAAGAATCCCGAAAGGATGAAACACTAGTGTCTGTAGGTATTTAATTATTATAGTAAAAAAATAATTATGACAGCCCCTTTAAGAAATTCGTTTCTTATTGTTGAGCACTTTCCGTTGAATTAAAAAGTCGGTCAATTTAGCTCTTATGCGTAGATCATCGTATAACGATTTGATCACTGTCTGTCTGACGTAATGAACATTTAAATTAAAATGTTTAAAATTCAACGCTATTTCACACGGTTAATAGTAGCCGAATGAATACGGCCTCCGCTAATCGAGCCAGAGATGTCGCGGGGTTCGAATCGTTCGACTGGTAGTAATCGTGACACCCTGCACTGAAGAATCCCGAAAGGATGAAACACTAGTGTCTGTAGGTATTTAATTATTATAGTAAAAAAATAATTATATATATATATATATATATATATATATATATATATATATATATATATATATATTATAGGATTTGTAGTTAAATTCTGTGAAATAACAATATAGAATTTTTCGACAAAGAAAATGTTTTTTTGAAACAAGGAATACAAGAAATTTAAAGCTATCTCCTATTTAGGAACGCAATCCCCATTAGCATGCATCAAGCATCTCAACCCACCCAACGTGTCGCCAGCTGTTCAATTCTCTTACGATAGAACTTGGGAGTTTATAATCCAAGAAATCTATAAATGTTTGGCGCAAGTCTACTCGGTTGATAAAGGATTCTTCACGGAAAGTGAGGAAATATTGCATTTGGATGACACAAGGTCAAAGGTAAATAGTACAAGTTCCTATCCAAGTTGCTATATGTTGTCTCAGATCGCTCGCTTTACTTCCGGTTGGCGATTCACAACCGATACTTCCTTATGGAGCAATGCCTGTTGTACACGTTTCAGTTGATGCGAGTATGTTTTACAAAGGTTATTCAATTACCTACTTTGAACTTTTCATCAAAGATTACTTTTAAGCAATAGTTTCTGCTTTTTTTTTTACATTAGCATTATTCAGCTTTCTGTTTCAGTAGCTTCTTTCCCAAAACTGCTAGAACTCTTTTTTCTAGTGAGGGGTTTTCTATTACCTACACTCTCCTCAATAGATATCTTCTGTAGTTGTACTAATCATGTGTTATGGGATTAAATGGTAATAAACGAAGGAACGAAACATGTATTCACCTAGTAGTCAAAGTCGAGGTGAGAATACCATTGCTCAACGGAAGGACGTTTGCACACGCCCAGCTTGGTCGCGTGCCAATCTCAGACTGCAGGCACCGGTACTGGATACCGGAAGTGACGTCAGAAACGGAAGTGGCGTCATGAGATAGTCCATTAATCCACTGGAGGGGCTTCTCCAGCATCATGTTACGCTGAACGTTTTCCACAAAAATATGTAAGTAGCAAAGCCTCTCTCTCTTTCTCTGTCTCTCTCTGTCTGTCTCTCTTTCTCTCTCTCTCTATATATATATGTATATATGTATATATATATATATATATATATGTCTATATATTATATATATATAAATATATATGTATATATGTATATATACATATTATATATATATATATATATATATAAATAATATTGTTATTTATATAGAGAAATATTACATAGTCGCCATACTGAAGCTACTAATGTTTCGGACAATTGGTTGGCAAGAATCAGAAGTCCTTATGAAGCGTCGTAATAAAGCTTATGTGCAACTGAATGCATCTTGTTCTGAAATTTAGGAAATTAAATACATTTTTTTAAATAAAAATAATATTATTACATAATTATATAATTATATTTGAGAACCGGACGCCTTCATTGCCATATAAGCTTCATTACGTCGCTTGATGAGGACTTTTGCTTATTGCAAATTAATTGCTAGACACACTACCATGTTAATGAAGCGACTAACTAATATTTGTTGAGCACTCTTAATAACTTCGGTTCAATTCACGAGTTTCCCCTCTTGAATACCTTTAACTTGGTATATATACCGTAATTTGAAATACTTGCCCCAAGTCTGAGGTTATTGCGCCAACTTCCTAAAAGTGCTCTTTTGGCAACCACTCATGAAAAGAGCAGTTTTTTTTAGTTGCAGCAATTATCCACGGATTGGGCACAATTAACCATAAGTGCATATATATATATATATATATATATATATATATATATATATATATATATATATGTACGTATATATATAAATTTGATTTATATTGATTTTATATTTCTCGAAATTAACTTTTAATCTCAGAGGAAACCATTTATTTCGGAATCTAATTAAAAAAATCAATAATCAATAAAGCTGTGTTAATATATGCAAATCAATTAGATTAATCGATTGTCTTGAATTCAGATATACTTTACGTGATTTTAATATATTTACTTCCGATCAGGCGTTGATTAGGATTTCGAACGAGTTTGTTACTGTTTGCTTATTTATAACTTAGCGCCACCATCATGGCGATAATATAATAGAGTCTCTCTGTATCCAATGAAGTTTTACACAGTTTATTTTTATGCTTTTATACGCTAAGTTATTAATATTTTAGATTTGTTTCATATTGATTTGATATTTACTGAAATTGATTTTAATCTCAGAGAAAACAATTTTGCTTTTAATTCATTTAAAATACCAATAAAGCTTCGTTATTTTATGAAAATCAATCAGAAAAATCGATATATTTACATTGATTATAATTTATTTACTTCCGCTAAGGCGATTATTAGGTTCTCGAACAAGTTCGTCACTTTGCTTCAGTGTAATAGAGCGTCAACCTCGACTGACAAAACTTGATCACAGTATCAATCTAAGTCTAACTTAATATTGGTTAAAGTTAGTGATGCGTACATTTACATCTACGTAACGTAAACATCTACGTCGCATTTATATCTAAGTCACGTAAACATATAGGTCAGGATTACGGCGATGATATTATAAAACCTCTCTCGGTAACCCAGGAAATCGTCAATCTTTTATAATTTTGGTTTGGGACCCTACATTAGTAAATAGATATCATGTTACCTAGTAAGAATATGAGGATTACATAAAGTGTATATCAAAATACCAGTTATTGTTTTGATTTTTGAAGAATTCCAAATGCAAGTTAAAGTTTTGTTTAATATATTAGTAAAAACAAACCAAACTGACTTAATAAAAACACAAAACAAAAGATTATATGAACATTTATTGAAATCAAATGATTGTTTTAGAGTTTATAAAATAGTTATACTTGTGTGGTGCTATTTTACAATAGCGTGTCCTCAGGTTTCCAAGACCTCTGTCTATCTGTCTGTCTGCACCCTCTCTCTCTCTCTCTCTCTCTCTCTCTCTCTCTCTATATATATATATATATATATATATATATATATATATATAGATAGATATATGTGTATACACACACACACACACACATATATATATACATATATATATATATATATATATATATATATATATATATCCACGGATGGGTAGATAACTGCTAGCAGGCTGCTCCGCGTCGCCTTGTCGTAAAGTACGCTTAACTATGTTTTAAAAACTTGGTTGCTATCAGCTAGAACCGAAACCCAAACATTTGGCTCCCCAGCGTTGTTCGTTACCATCTGAGCTAAAGCTCTATGCTCATTAAAGCTTTACAAATGAACATACTTTAACGAGAGACACCTCTTTATCCACTCTTTTGGTTTTTAATATCCATATTTAATAAAAAAAACAAAACAAGTTTTGTCCTTGTAATTTATTTTGCATTAAACCATCTGAAGATATAAACCGGTAATCTTTATCCCGTGTATTGAAACACTTTGTACTGAATTAAGTTTATAGTTTCCCGAGGTTGGAAATAATAATAATAATAATAATAATAATAATAATAATAATAATAATAATAATAATAATAATAATAATCAGCTGATCACAGGGTGAGTATGAAAGAAAAGGAGAAACGAAGCAAATACACAGAGCTAGCCAGAGAGTTAAAAGGGATTTGGATGATGAAGAAAATCAAAATAGTTCCGATAATAGTAGGAGCACTAGGAACAATTCAGAACAACTTCGAAAAAAGAATGTAAAAAATTGGAATCAGAGGAATAACTGCAAAAGTACAACGACTAACGATAGTGAAAACGACTGAAATATTAAAGAAAACCCTTGAATGCGGAGAATAATACAAGACAATACAACGAATAAGCGTTACAGGGAATGAAAAACACCGAAATTGCATATTTATAAGTTCTACACCCCCCATCATGCATCCCCCCATTGTTTCATCACCCCCCCCCCCCAAAAAAAAAAATAAATGATACCAAAGGGCCGAGAAGGGTTAATAAGGACTGAAAGAACGAGGAGGGAGAGCCAACCAGACCTCGAGTGGACAAGCGCAAAGAGAACTGAGACCTTGAGGAGGCTGAGTGCCACTCAAATGCCAGTATAAACTAATGGCCATTACCAGCGAGAAATCAATGGTAAGCGGCTATTCATTTGCAAATGCTATCGAAGGAGCTGGAGAGAGCTTGACGTCTGGGGAGACTTGTTGTCACTCAGCTTCCTGAGAACACCACAGGTTTCCAATCAGATCATCTGTTGACTTGTGTGAAAGTTCCATGTGAGCCAATAATAATAATAATAATAATAATAATAATAATAATAATAATATACATATATATATTATCATTATTATTATTATTAATTATGATATTAACATAAGTAATTATATATATATAATAATAGTAATGATATATTATTATTATTATTATTATTATTATTATTATATAAGTAATTATATATATATAATAATAGTAATAATAATATGTTATTATTATTATTATTATTATTATTATTATTATTATTTCCAACCTCGTAATTATTAACAACATGATCGAAACTTCACGATAACAGATCACCACCCTATCGAAAGCAAAAGGTTTATTAACATCTGTGGGCGGAACGAAAGATAAAACATTCAACGAATAATATATATACATCCGAGGTTGGAAATGATACTACTACTACTACTACTACTACTACTACTACTACTACTACTACTACTACTACTACTAATAATAATAATAATAACAATAATAATAATAATAATATATGTATTATCATTATTTTTATTATTATTATTAATTATAATATTAATATCATTAATTATATATAATATTAATAATAATAATATATTATTATTATTATTATTATTATTATTATTATTATTATTATTATTATTATTATTTCTAACCTCGACATTATTAACAACATGATCGAAACTTTATGATAAAAGATCACCGCCCTATCGAAAGCAAAAGGTTTATTAACATCCGTGGGCGGAACGAAAGATAAAACATTCAGCGAATAAAGAAATAAACAAAAATAAGAATAAACATTGAAATGGCGAAGCATAGTAAAAATCCAAGTTTGTTCCCGCTCTTCCCCCCCCCTCGCGTTTGATATCAAGACATAGTGATTGTTAAGCACGAAATCTGTGTTTGAAGATGGATCGTTTCGCTTTGATACGGAGTCCAACTTGATTGCAACGTCCGATAACGAACCTCGTCTGAATAACGGGCGATAGTTGCAATGGAAACAATACCGTTCAAAATAGCTCATTGTCAGTATGACCACAGCACAGATGGCATACAGAAATTAAATAATGAACTAGGAATAACAAGTTAGACGCCTTATCTTTTACTGCATCAAAAGAGGAGAACGTGTAATTAAATAATCCATGAAGTGCGCAGTTTAGACGACTAACATTCGTTTTTGCATTATTAGTATTTAATACACACATATGAACACATTGGTGTCTTTTTTTGTTGTCAGACAAAGACGAATTATTGTTGTGCTGTTGTTAAAGTCTTTAAAAGAGGAACCAGACAGTGTCATCATTTTTTTCTATTGATGAGAGCCTAGCATTATTTATGATTAACTGCCCCCTATGTTCGGCTTGAAACAGATGGTACTAATTCTTTTCTGACCTTCGGTACATTTTTAAATAAATAACTATTAAGATATAATTTAATTTAAATAAATAAATATTAAGATAATATTAATATTTTTCTTAGTCTATCTGTGTGTTCCACTTTTACCTGGAACTATTAAGTCGATCTGACTGAAATTTTGTACGGCCACTTTGTTAGGATAACATAAACGAACTAATATTATGCAATTTTTCGAGGTAGCATTAGGAAGAAATATAGATTAATAGGGACTAGTATTAAATGCAAAAATGTGCATACATTTAATACTATTCGACAATCAAGTTTTAATAGAGCGCGGGCGTGTGTATGCAAACCTATGGGAAATGACGATCACGTTCGAGACGTTAATGACATTCAAGATCATGTTAGAATCTTTGATAACATTACAGCCGTAATGAGAAGTTACGCATCACAGGTGAATGAGGAAATAAATGTGTTGTTTCAGCTGAAAAAAAAAAGCAAGTTGAAGTCCTTTTCTACTCGCTAGAAGGTACAACGTGATGGGTAACGTTACATATTTGGCATCAAGCACCCATTCTAAGCTAACAGAGTATAACTTTTACCTGTTTCTAACGTGCTTAAACTTATTGTTTCTTTTATAGTTATGGTATTTTATATTGGTAGTTTTATCATTTAAAATAGCTCTACTATTCAAAAACGAATTTATCTGAATAGTGTCAAATAAATTATTTTGTAATATACTTATTCGTTAAATGCTGTGAACTTAAAGGCATTTGCTAATATTTTTATTAAGAGACAGACTTTTAAAAAATAATTACAGAGTCTTCCGTCTAGAAAGATTATTTATGCTAATGGTGTATTTGTAGGAAAATAATGTAAGTATAACTATATTTTTTAAGCCTTCTACCTGAAAATATATCCCTATCCGAGCAATGTCGGGCAATTATAGTTAGATTAAGCAGTGGGGAATATATAAAATATCTTCCTGTCTTTTTTTATGATTTTTCTTTTTACAAATACTTGAATTAAAAAAATATATAAATATTTAAATTTCCGAATTTTCACTAATTACACGTAAGCGAAACACACACCTATAATATATTTATTATTTACAGGAAGTAGAAAGTAAAATGTATTCTGGTAGATTTACCAGGTGCTCTCTATAAGTTTCTAGATGTTTTATACAGCCGTTAAAAATATTCATAGACACTTGAAAATTCAGCATGTTATTTCTATACATCTTATGAGATAACTGATCAATTTTCTTGATTTAATGTTCCAAGAAACAGCTCCATAGGATTGGAATGCACCCTAACAAAGCTTCACTGTTACAGCTGGTAAATTTCAAATATGCGATCTGGACATGAGGACGCGTTGGAATTAGGATATGCAATAAAATTCTGTTTTTAACTTAGAAACAAATACCACAGAGACATATAGAATGTTTCAGACTGCTTTTATATCATTTTGCATGAATCGAGCATCACTTTTGGCGTAGAATAAACGATTCAAGAAGGCAGAGAGTCTGTGATGGACAATAAGAGATGTGGGGTTAGTTTGTAAGGCAGAAACCCCAGAGTTGATTGGACAGATGAAGAATTTATGGATAAGGACCGTCGTATAATTACAGAGTAAATAAGTGAAGAGTTTGATGTCAGTTTTGGGACTGTACACACAATTATTTGAAAGGAACGAAAGATGTGGAAAATTTGCCCGAACATTTTTCCAATGGGCATCAAGACAGTTGCTCAATCTCCGTACTATCCAGACCTTTCGGCATGTGACTTTAGGTGATTCCTAAGCTAAATCGAGGAATTGAAAGAGTTTATAACGAGATAAATTGACTTGCTCATACAAGAAGTCTTTCAAGGAGCTTTCTAGAAGTTTTGGAACGATACAAAAATGCATTGTAGCCGGAGGAGATTACTTCGAAGGGAACTAGAGTTTCATGTCGGTACGATCAATAAACGTGCTCATACGAAAACAGTCTGGGAACTTATTGAAGGCACTTCATTATTTCGTAGTGAGATTACATGTTAAAATTTTGATTTAAAATGGATATTCAATTGATATTAAAGACAACACGTAATATTAAACACTGCAGCTGCCCGAAACACACTTAAACGCGTGAACCTGGTCTTATAATTGTATTAAGAGATGAGTACATTTGAATAAGCTTAGTATGATCTACGTAAATAAAAATAAATTTATATAAAGAGATTGACATAAAATAGATGTTTATTAGAGAGTAGATCGATCAATTTTATGCAGTGTTTATTGATCGATGTCGAGGTATGAAAAGATCAAGAGCTTCGAAAAAGGTCGAGGTCGATTGACTGCCCGAAGATCTGAATAATTTTTCCAGTCACCACGAAGAATTTTACGTTGCATTTCAAATAGTTGAGTGAGATCCACCACGATGAAAAGCTTACAGAGGAAAGGCAGATATGAGGAGAGATCAAATAAAAGCACGCTATGTATTTTTTTAATTTCTATCTTATTATGTTTGAACAGAGACGAAAGAATGATTTCAAATTATGTGGGTTATACACACACACACACACACACACACCCCCACACACACACACACACACACACACACACACACACACACACACATATATATATATATATATATATAAGTGAAAATGTGCGTGTAAGGACACTTCTCAACCAATATACTCAATGGAATATTTATCTACAAACTTATATACGTATGTGTGCATATATATATATATATATATATATATATATATATATATATATATGCATACATATGTGAATGTGTGTATATATATACATATATGAAGGTGTGTATATACACACACACACACACACACATATATATATATATATATATATATAATAAAATAAAATAAAATCCATTCTCGTGAAATCACCCTTTTCTTCACCATATTCCCTCTACCTCGCTTTTTGTTATCAATTAAGATCTTTGACTTACTTGTAGTTTCATCAAATACTTTTGTATGCAAAATTCGATCCCGCATTATGCTAATTGCTACTCACTGATGAGAAGGAAAGTATTTCTTCGAAACTTCGCGGATTGAGGACTATTCTTTTATTAAGCTTTTCCTTTTCAAATCAAATATGTCTTTTAACTCTTTTTCAAAGTGTTTTTTATCATGCTTTATTAACTATTTGCTCCTTTATATATATATATATATATATATATATATATATATATAAGTGAAAATGTGCGTGTAAGAACACTTCTTTACCTATATACTGAACGGAATATTGGTTTATATACGTAAAATTATGTATATAGAATATTCAGATACGTGGAAAACTTTATAATTTGTTTCCAATCGGAAAAATAGCTGCTAAGGGGTGAATTAGAAAATTGTTAAATAGGGTGGCGGCATTCGATTTTTTCTGTTTTTAACTGTTTCACGAATGCGGTGCAAGAATCGTTTACGTTAAATGTTAAGAATGGATAGGTTATAAAACACTTTTTTAAGACTGTGTCAAACACGCCTAACTGTTATCTGAATTGATTCAATGACTTAAGGTTTTTCTTTCGTTCTCAGCTCTTTATACTAACAAGGAGCAAACTGTTTAGAAAGAAAAAACACATTATTCGAACGCACCTGCCTCAATCTTTTGTTGTTTTTAATGGAATTTAATGCTATATTTTACATCTACTGTATTTCTGTTTATAAAATAACCAATATGAAATCTGTATGAATTTAAATATTATATCTATGCGTATTGTTTTTACAACTATGCCTATGTTTCCGTCTATTCGCAAAGATGTCCCCCCACCATAAAAATTCTATTATTTATTTATTTAAATGTAGTTGCAGTGCACACTATGTTGGGCGAACATCGCAAAGATGAGATTTTCGTTTGAAACAGCATGTGCCTTCAAAGATTCGTTATGCAATGTTCTGAGTAATACGTATGGTTCTGCGACTTGCGAGCACATTATAAATAACCATGCGTGTGCCACGAATTTCAGTGCTGACATGTCTACGATCCTTAGTAAGTCGCACTCTCTCTATCATTTGAAAATTTTAGAGTCTCTTTTTATTAAGTCTTTGAGACCTTCTCTTTGCAAGCAAAATGGAAATCGTCTAGGACTTAATTTAGTATCTATGTAATTTTTCGCCAGTTTATTTCTGTTTTTTTTTCCTAGCCCCGCCATATTCATGACTTCTTTTTGTTTGTTTTAAATCGTATTTTCGTTGATTTAGCTTTGATAAGTGAGGAACGAAACATGGTTAGCTAACCTTTATTTTCGTTTTTTTATTTTTTAAATTCATTATGCTTTTTGGTCTGTATTTAGCCGTTATATATATATATATATATATATATATATATATATATATATATATATATATATATATGAACAAATGATTAATAAAACATGTTAAAAGACATCTTGAAAAAGAGTTAAAAACATATTTAATTTTAAAAAAGGAAACACAAGATAAGTGGATAGACCTTAATCCGCGGAGTTTCGAAGAAGTACTCTCCTTCTCATCAGAGGGCAGGAATTGGCAAAATGCAGGATCGGATTTTGCATATAAAAGTATTTAATGAAACTACAAGTAAGTCACAGATCTTGCTTGGTTAAAAAATATATATATACTTGGTTAAAATATATATATATATATATATATATATATATATATAATCATCAGCAATATTGTTTTTCCGTCCGTGAGATGGGGTCTTGTCATTTGCGGATCTTCAAATGGCTGTGTAGGTCTATCCTTGCCCGCGAACTTTATTGCAGTTGGGTCATATGTGTGTGGGAGTGACTGAATACTGGAAAAACGGGCGGAACTGTGTTGGCAGTAAATTTCTCCTTTCTCTGATTTCTCCTTTTTTCTGCGGCTTGGTGGAGGTCGTTTTCTGAGTGAGCCGTGCCTTTTTGAACCATCCTGCTCCACATGCTCCGCTAGAGAGCAGCATCCTGCCAGCTGATGAGGCTGGAGTGACACTGTCTCAGGTGGGTCTTTAAGTTGCCCTTGTATCAATTCTTCTGTCCTCCTTGCGACAGCTTTCCTTATTTTAGGTGACCGTAGAGCACTTTCTTTGGAAAGCAGTTATAAAGCATGCACATAACATTGTCCCTCCATCGCAGCTGATGTCGTATGAAAGATGTGGTGATGCTAGGTATGTTGGAATCCTTCAGCACGCTTCCGGAGTATCTTGCAATAACGACACTGGTGATACAGCTCCAGGGCCTTCAGATGTCTGCTATAAATGGTCTAGTTTTTTACCCCATAGAGAAGAGTGGGCAAACAACTACTTTATAGACTAGCAGGTTGAATCTGATCTTTATGTCCAGATTCTCCAACCCCCTCTTCCATAGCCTGCACTGGTGCATCCGATGCGGTGGTGAATCTCTGCCTCGATGATAGATTTTTTTTTTTAGAGAAGGCTACAAAAATAGGAAAATTGATCAACATTTTCTAAGGTGTTGCCTTCCACAAATAATATTGTCGGCTGTAGGTTTATGCCAGGAGCTGGTTGGTGTGGGATCTGGGGATTTTGGATGTTTTGGTCAAGTTCCAGGAGACGACAGGCTCTCCCACAAGCATCCAGTATGCTCTGGTGGTCCGCTTCTGAGTGAGTAACCAGCGCCTTGTCATCCGCGTATTGATGCGCCATGATTAACGATGTAAGGAGCTTGCTTTTTGCCCTAAACCTGCTGATGTTAAAGAGTCTGCCATCCATCCTGTACATGAGTGATTCCCTCAGGTAAGTTCTAACTAGTGAGGTGAAGAATGGTGGAGATGTAAATGGCAAATAGGGTTGGGACAATGATGCCCCCCTGCTTGAAGCCGGTGTCAACTTTGAAGGGAGGTGTTTCCAAGCCTGCATTGCGGACCACAACTGACGTCATATCATCATGAAAAGTCTAAAGATAAAAATCTAAAAAGATACTTTTCTGAACGACATCAAATCTTGAAGAGGACACACTACGGGCATGTCTGTTCACAAAGTCGAAAGCTTTTGTGAGGTCAATATATATATATATATATATATATATATATATAGTATTATTGTGCTGGACTTTTTAATTACACTCAATTATGCAGAATGTAGAAATCATGCATAAATAGTATTTAGCGAAGTAGTGACATAAAATCAATCAATCAGTTAATATATAAAATATTAGTAAAAATATTGATAATAATAACAATAATATATATACATATATATTTCGCCTGACGAATTCCCACGGAGATAACACGCGGATATTCTGTATAGCTTAATTGGCATATATATTTTCATAATTTACTATATATTAATATATATATATATATATATATATATATATATATGTATATGTATATATATATATACTATTCATTGAAACACGTATAAGATGTACCATATATCAATTAAATATACTTGTTGTATATATACTAGCAGTTCAGCCCGGCTTTGCCAGGGCCATATATGCTGATCATTACTTTATGTGCATATGCGCATGTATATTAAAAGTTTTGACTCATGGCCAGATTGCCTATATCTAAAATTTCAAATGTTTAACCCCAAAATTGCGGAGGACTTTGGTAGAGTCTGCAAAGATCAACTCTTTCAACTTTGACTTCTTGGTAGCCAAATTTCAGCCCAAAAATGGCTTAGTACTTTGGTAGAGACCCCAATTTTTACCCCTTTACATTTATTGATTTGGGCTCAAATTAAATAAAAAAAATATTGAGCCATATCCAAGTAATCTACACCTAGTTTCAAGTGTTTAGACCAAAAATTGGTGAAGGCGATTGGTACAGCTTTCAATGATCAATTTGTTGAACTTAAGCAACTTGACAGCAAAATTCATGGCCTAAAATCAATTCAAAAGATTTTTCGCAATTTCAATACCCCTTATGTCAAATATCGAATCTGCAGACTTAAAATTGACAGAGTAGTTTGGAGGGGAAATATACACACATACACACACATACATACACAGACAGACCATTTCACTTTTATAGATATGTAGTAAAAGTATATACATTATAGTATAAATATACATATATATATGTACGAGGTTCATTCAAAGAGTGTCTATACGTTTTTATTATGGACACTTAGATCTTTTCGAAGTAATCTCTTCTGCCTGTAATGCACTTGTTTACAAATGATATATATGCTCTGAAAGTGCAATACATTTTTATTGAGCTTAAATAGAAATGGCAATTTAAAAATATATTTATTTTATACACACGTTAAAAGTATATACGTTATAGTTTAAAAGGTATATATATATATATACATATATATATATATATATATATATATATATATATATATATATATATATATATATATATATATATATATATACGAGAGTCCTTACATAATCCTTTTCCGGGTTTTATTTTCTCATGGTCTCTTTTATTGATAATACACTAATGAAACTCTAGTCCTATTCGAAGTTATCTCATCCGACTGCAATGTACTTGTTACACTGTTCCAATTACTTTTTGAAGCTTTCCTGGAAGTAGTCATAGTCTTTTTCATTTCCTATATTGTCTCATAAAGATATCCTTTAAGGTGTTCCTTGAACTTACGGAATGGCCGAAAGTCACAGAAAGCAAGGACTGGCCTATATAGGAAGTGACCTGATGCCCATCTTTGCCAAATAGTCAGTGACAAAGATGAATTTGTGTACTGATCTCCTCTGAGCACTCATGGAATAAACTTCGTGTAAATCTTCCGCATCTTCCGTTTCTCGCTAAGAATTGTGTCTGGAGTTCCTACACTCACATCAAATTGTGCATTTATTGTCTTTATTAACACACGATGGTCCGTACCCAAGAAATTCCTTATTTCGTTAATCAACTATTGTGCTCTGCCTTTCTTACTCCTCCCATACCTCTCATCATCCATCACAGACTGCCTGATTCCTTTATCTTTTATCCTAATCAAAAACTGATGCTCGATTCATGTAAGATAGTCCAACACAGACTGAAGTATTTCATACGTTTCTGTCGCATATTTTTCAAGTTTAAAACTAAATTTTATCCCATTGTATAGCATATCTTTATTTTAAAGTGTCCTAACGTCCAGATTGCAGGTTTGAAATTTACCAGCTGTGACAATCATCCTTTACTAAAGTGTATTCCCATTTCTTTTGTGACTTCTCCTTTAAATCTGAAATTGGTCAGTCATCTCATAATATATATAGCAATAACATACTGAATTTTACAGAACCTACGACAATTTTAAATTACTGTACAAAATTTCTGGGATCTTATTTAAGGCACTTCGTGTATAAATATATGTGTGCGTGTACACACACACCCACACACACACATATATATATATTCATATATATATATATATATATATATATATATGATATATATATATATATATAGAGAGAGAGAGAGAGAAAGAGAGAGAAATAGAGAGAGACAGGGAGAGAAAAAGAAGTGTCGCGCTTTTACAGGATTCACATGAGCCATATTGCTGAGACGTATGCAAGCGGTATTTTAGTTTAAATTTTCTCGTTGCCATCTTAACAATAATAGGGTTGTAAAAAGTTTGGACACACGAATTATCCCAATTGTATTGAAAAAAAAATTGTAAGCAATCGTGTTTACTTCAATTTACGCCATTCGTTACAATGTTTTCCAGTGCAACCTGTTCAGGGCATCTCTTTCCATTGCTGTCGAGTTGATACTCGAGCCAGACTGGGAACGTGCCAAATTAAAGTGGCCCATAAGAGACTTTGTCCAGGTCGTTTTTGGAGAACTCAATCTTCTATCAATTTCCACACAGTCTCCTTTGCATGTCTTTTAGTTCGTAATTAAAGAATACCGCCGGCTCGCTTTACCCAATCGTTCGTGGTCGTCATATTTAACAGATGTTTTTCAAATATTCACAGGAAAACACTTTTAACCATAAATATTGCATCTTTGCATTTAATAAATCCGAAAATATATATATATGCAGTAAACCCGCGCACAAACAATGGATCGTACTCAATGTGTATTGTTTTTCAATATTTAATATCTTTTAAAAGGGTCGATATGCTGTAAACAACATACCAATTAATCGTTTCAAATACATGTTTATTTTTATATTAAACCATCCAAAAAGGGTTAATATGTTGTAAAATATGCGCAAACAATAAATAAATGCTTAATTCCTATAGTAATGCATTTCAGGTTTTAACTAACCGAAAATGGGTTGATTTTCCATAAAACAGACAAACGTAGCCATTCAATGTCCCTCTCCTGGCGGGATAATCCGTTCTTACGAAGAGCGCAATCTTTTGTTTGTCATGCGACTGAGGAAATGTTTTCTTTGCCTTTCTCAAACATCTCTAATCTCTGTTTAATGTGGTTATGTCAATGTCCGTGCGTGACGAAGAATTTATAGGGAGATCAACATATACACATGCCCGGGCACACTCCTCGTAGGTCAGCATATAACATTTGCCTCCCCCCTCACTCTCCATACACACGCACATGCACAAACAAGCACACAAAAACGAAAACATAATCTGTTTAAATATCTTTACATTATACCATGAAGATTCCAACTGTCATTTTCCTTATATGATCCGCTTGTCTGCCTCGTTGGCCATCGTCTTTTTAAACCTCCTTTTCAACTTACACCTCTTATTCTTAACACGTGACATGTGCAATATTAATACACTATTAATATACACATTTCATTGTGTTATATACGTCGCTACTTACAACATTAGTACGTTAAAACACTGGTTTCCGTAAGTTAAATGAAGTTAAGCCACGATGACCCATGTCAGTACTAAAATGGGTGACCATTTGAGAATATTAGGCGATGTATACTTTCCGCTTATATCGGCATTGTTTTCTGTCGTCCTGGATTCATCCTTTCCATTGAAATCAAGCAGGGCCGAGTCAGGAATCATATTGTTCGACATACCCCGTCACAGTTGGTGCCCATTCCCTTAGGATTGAAAGAGGTCTATAACTTACTTTCCATACTACGAGGGCCAAGTTAGACATAAAGTTGATGTTTTACTTATGACAAAGCTATACATTTCATTCATAGAGCGCTACTGGTGAGACAGTAATAAAAATCATCGCAGCCAATACACTTTTCTCAGTCAGAAGGCTTGGATTATTTTAAAATATGACATTATATAGTACTGCAAAATGCTATTTTAATTTTTAACTTTTTACCGTGGTTTAGAAATTTCTCACATTCGGTATTAAGATTAATAGAACTATTAGAATTGTTAAGCTATTTCGGACATTTGTTTTGGTCTGGAAGAAATTGAAGCTTGTATTCCAATACGTCGCTTCATATGTCCAGTTTCTGGTTATAGAACAACATTTTCTTAATTATTTTTGTCCCAATTTAGAGTATATTTTTGGTGGGGGATGTAAGTTTTCTTATCACATTAAAACCGATCCTGTTTCTAATTCTGTCGTCGCGGGAGGACAAATACATAAGAACATTATTAGTGAAACAATCGATTTTTACACTAAGTCACGACTTATATCAACCTGTAGACCTCTTGAGGATTTATCAGGTGCAGAGTGAGACAAAACACCTTTAAGCTTGGAAGTGATATTTGTAACTAGGCAGAATTCAATTATGTAAGAGAATGGTAAAACAAGATTATATTTTTATTATTGGACGTAGTAGTCGATTTCAAAGCAGTTAAATCGACTGAGTTTTGTAAAACGGTTATGGTTGGGAACACACACTGGAAATACCGATTGGCTTCAGCTATACATAGAAAATAAGAGAACTTATTTACAGTGGTTCTAGACGAGTTTTTTCCATGCATATTTGACAGGGGAAAATGAGAGATCACCTTTTAATATTAATCATTCGATTTAGTTTTTAAAATATGCCTTGAGAATAAATTTCCAGTAAATGTATCAGACGGCGCCGAATTGTCAATATCGTGATTGACGCTGTCAACCGAATGCGTGGACGCTTTGTTTTAATATATCCACAGACTCTCTTCTAATTGTAAATCATGCATTCATCTGTGAAATATGAATACAGATGTTTATCTAATAGTTTTGTCCGCGATCAAGTTGTTCACGCAATTGTCTGATATAACCAGCCATGCAATCGTTCGAGAAAGCCGAAAGAGAACCTGAGTGTATCTTCGAAAGAGAGCAAGACTATATCGAACGAAGACTAAACCGAAAGTGAATCTATCGAATGAACACTAGAGTAAATTAAACGATTATGAATAACTAACGGACGAATACCTGACTGAATTTTACTGCTGACATGACTTTACCGGGTTAATGTCAAGTGATTCTACCGGACGAATGTATGATGTAGGAATGCTATATTGACTTTAATGGACGACTGCGCAAAGTGACTTTATAAAACGGATTCGCCAGTGAATAAATCGAAAGACAGCCTGAGAGACGAATGACTTTATCGAATGAATGCACAAGTTGCTCTATCAAACGAATGTTTGAGGAGTAAATACTTGAGTTTTTTATTGTCATTTAATCCTAAACAACCACAGAGTAAGTTAGTCGTGAGGAGCTACTATTTGGAACCAGATTTTCGTGGATACTATTTAGGGAGTTGACCAGCGAGGTGTCTGCTCGCATTACATTCAAATTTCTGCATATAAATACAGTCAGGGAAGCAGGGAGCCGGGAGGGAATTTCAATGTGCAGCAGTCCGAGGGAAAAAGCAATTTGAGCCTTAAGGCATCTTGAGATATCGACAGTGTAGGGATGCGATTTTTCTGCTGGTCGAGTTTCTCGAGGGTATTGTCGTCGAGAGGGTACTAGTGCTTAGAGTTTGTCGAAGCACTTGCTATTGAACTCCTTGTAAAACAGGCACAAGCATGCCACGGTTCGGCGATGGGACAGAGGTTGGGGTTTAGTTTCAGAACCTATTAGGCGAGCGATTCTTTTATCAACAAAAGTTATTTTATCGAATTATGCGTAAGTTACTGTGTCGCGCGAATGCGTGAGACGTAGACGTGTGATTGACTATAAAGGACGATTCTTAAGTTAATTTTATCTAACACATGCGTAAGTTATTCTATCGGGTGAATGCATGCGGGATTAAGGGGAGATTCACTTAAATAGACGCGTCACTACACGAATACATTAGTTACTAGCGAACGAAGGCGTGAAAGATGTCATTGACTTTATCGGACGAATACATTCGTGACACAAAAGTATTAATTAAGCCATCATGCGATACGTATCCAATGAAATCGTTTTAAATCTCTAAGCAATACTAAAGAGTCAAGTGATGTTGATGCTTATGTTCCTAGGATGAGATTGTGCTCATGAGAATCACCGGAGAGAAGCGGAATCTATGCACATATCAAAAGTCTTCCTCTGCTTTCCAGCAGCTCTGAGTGAGCATCGTTAATCTTCTTCTTCAATAATCATCATCCCGTTGAGATAAAATTACATTGTTTGTTTGTTTGTTTTTTATTATAAAAATCAGATAGCTACGAACAGTAGACTTAATATATTGCCCTCCTTCGGATAGCTTCTGTGAAATAAAGAAAAATAAAGACACCTATTTAAAAATGAAGTGACCTAAAATATTACCAGATTCTAAAGAGTGATTAAATATGAATGTTAATCTATCAGTATTTTTTTTTAAATTAAAATAAAACAAAAACACTACGGACTATAGACCTAGAATATTGACCCCTTATAGCTTCTGTGAAACAAAGAAAAAATAAAAAGACCTACTTAAAATTTGTAGTGATCTAATCTCTTACCAGATTTACTCTTAGTAATTACATTATATTTTGCGTATAAGACGACTTAAGGATCGTTAAAACATCATCTTTAAAAACAAATATTCCATAAGATACCGTGTATTACAATCTTTAACCTCGGCTAAACAAATATGGTTTACTAATTAAACAGTCGTCTAATACAACCTATATATGATTACTATAGAAAAATGCGAGCTTGAAAATTAATATGGTTAAGCTTAAACATGGAAAAGTAAATGACTAGTTGTCAAAACTTGAAAAGAAAAGGACAATTCTAGTGAAAAATGTGATAAATATATAACTTCAAATATTGCAGCATTAAGAATTAATTATATAATGTTATAAATTGAATTTTAAAAAAATAATGCTGCAATATTTTAAGTTATAAATTTATTATATTTTTTACTAAAATATCTTGTTCTTTTCTTTTCCAATTTTGACAACTATTCCTTTAGATTTACCTGTTTAAGCGTAACCATATTTTCATTCCTCGCATTTTTCTAGTGTAATCCATGATTTTTCCAGGCTTCCAGTAAAATTACTTGTACTTGTTTAATTTCAATCTGATACTTTTTCCCTTCTAAATAAAAACATACAGATATGT
Organism: Euprymna scolopes; assembly: GCF_053919585.1. Classification (NCBI taxonomy): domain Eukaryota; kingdom Metazoa; phylum Mollusca; class Cephalopoda; order Sepiida; family Sepiolidae; genus Euprymna; species Euprymna scolopes. Next base: position 31,930,649 of record NC_136504.1, read on the forward strand.
AATAACAATGTCTGCTTTCAATAAAATACTCCCAATCATTTCCCTGTCATTCTTTCATTATCTCTGTTTCATTTGTTACTTCTCTTTTCATGAAAGCGATTAATTGGTAGCAATAGTAGTCGCTGAAGCGACGTAGTTCCTATGGAAACCAGTCATAAAAAGACGTCGCTCACCTCCTTACGTTTTTTACAGTCTTGAACACCAGTGAATTCATTATAACTTTTGTTTTACTGAACGAAAGTTGAAAATATTTTTAAACAATATAGCTGATAAGGTGATCCATAAACTCTTATAGTTGTTTGAAATTTGGTCGAAACATGAGTGAGCGGTGAAGCTTTAAAGCAATCCTAAATGACTAAACCTGCCACTTAATCATATATTCAAACAAGGTAGTGTTTGAATGATAAATTTATAAAAGATTGCTCCGATTTTGTACCTCGTCTTATCTTACCGTCGCCAAAATATACAGTAAATATACGGTAAATATACGGTAAATGTAAAAGTTAATCTGTTAGATTACACGTTTAGTAAGTGAAGTAGCATTAAATGACAATGTAGTAGGCATTTAATGATAATATCCACTAATATTTAACAAGAAAAACACAAAAAAGTGAGAGAAGCCCCCCTAAAAAAATGCTTTTGGAGCAAACAAGCTACAGTTTAAATAAGTAAAAAAAAAAAAAAGAAGCTGTAAGTCATTTATGAGACTCACTAGTACGTTCGCACGGTTGAACTTGTAGACGATATTATTTATGTAAACATTATTTGTACAGTCTACCGAAAGATAAGATACGTCTATCTCTTAATGTATACCGGTAAAATTTATTGACCGAGGAAAATGATTTAAGACTGATGGATGTAAGATTTTTATATCCATATAAATAAAACAGTAGATGTATGTTTCTATGTTTGTGTGTAAATATTTACCTGACACCTGCAACAGAGAGATGAAATATTCAGGTCGTGAATACATAAGATAACTCATCAGAACAATGCATTGTTCAATTTAATCTGATTCTTCCGAGTAGAATATAAAAATAGGAGGAATGGCTTTTAAGTACCCTTCCTAGATGACTTTTAAAATTATTCTATAATATCTATCAAGATTTCTTTGTCGTTAACATTATTTCCACCGCTCAGATATATTTTCTTAAAAAAAGATTTATTATAATGTGAAGTTATAACTTAGTGGTAGGGCATTCGATTACTGATCCTCTATTTACACCTGCGTGTAGATCACCATTTTATTTTAATTTTTTCTTATTTATGAGTTCAATTTACGATAAAAGAATAGTCACTATTTAAAATCGCCACAAATCATTTCTTTATTTACATATTTTAAAACTAAACGGTAATCTGAAGTGACTTTTCCAGGGCATTAATCGTCCAGCCAATATATCAGCTGACGTGAAATTGCAAACAAACACTGACGAAATTTGATGAACGAAATTATCATTCTTTTTTTTTTTGCGATTAGTCCACTATTAAATTGGCAATTTATCCCTTGTAATACATAATTACCGATAGAGGATTGATTCTCTAATACATACGCAATTTGTATAAATGAAAATATATGTTTAAGCGTATTGTATGACCGAACAACGTCGGGCAGCCAGCTAGCCTATCAATATAGTTTAGATGTGCTATTTGAAAAATAGTACATGTTTCTATGTCTGCAACTAACTAGTTAATTCATAACCATCCGTCTATCTCTATACATTCATGTACTTCTTTTCCGAGCTTCAAATATACGTAGCAATGTATCCGCCCAGTTCCTAGCTAAAAATATATATCTAGTTATCACTTTCATTTTGAATTTTCTATCATGCCCTCTCTCTTCCTCTGCTTTTCGCTCTGCCTCTCTCTCTTTCTCACTCTCTCTCTGTCTCTATTTGTATATACTTTCATTGTTTAAAGTACATATACACATGTGCTGTTATAAAAGAATACGTACGCCACAATCACATTGACACACCGGTTTTGCCAGATCACCGAAGTTTAGCAACGTCGATCCTGGCCAGTACCAGACGAGTGACCATTTGGAAAGGCGAGTCGCTGTATGTACCGCGAGCTAAAATACCATGTTGGAAAAGATGGGACTCTCTCAAGCCGTCGTTGGCAACCCATCCAGTGTGGCATCACGATAAAAATACCTTTGATATCCCTAGCGAAGCATCACGTATTCAGCTACGGCCAAGATATGAATTACACTACACACTCGTGAAGTGAATTATATTTTGGCTACGACCGGATGTTACGTTACGTTCTTAATACGCAAGTGGAGGGAAAAGCCAAGGGTTTTTAATTCTGCCCGTTCTACAATACCCATCACCTAAAAAGGTGTGTCAGGTAAGGTAAGTTATATTTTGTTTGAACCAAGTCTCAACAAATAAAAATAACTTGTTAATTACTTTTGCTGGTTAAAAAAACATGCCCAAGCATTACACAGACACGTGCGAATATATATATATATATATATATATATATATATATATATATATATATATTATATTATATTATATACACACACTCGCACACACGCACGCGCACACACACACGCACATACACACACCCACACACATATATATATATATATATCTATTTATCTATTATATCTATAAAAGTGAACGTGTCTGTCTGTCTATCTGTGTGTCTGTCTGTCTGTGTACATTTCCCTACGCAATAACTCTGTCAATTTTTAGTCTATAGACTCGAAATTTGAAATACAGAGTACTGAGATTTGGCAAAATCGATGTGACGGGTGTCAGCCAGAAATTTGGCTGCTAAGGGGTCAAATTTCAAGGATTTGACTTTTAAGAAGTCTACCAAACTCCTCCGACAATTTTGGGTCTAGACACTTTAAATTTTAGATATAGGTTCCTTGAACCTGGATATAACTTAATAAAGTGATTTGTACCCGAAACTATAAATTTAAACGGGTCATAATAGAGGTCTAACTTTTAAAAAATTAACCATTTTTTTGTTTTTTTTGCTTTTTTTGCACAGCATACACCTCCAAACACTCGAGCAACGCCGGGCACCCCTGCTAGTATATATATATATATATATATATATATATATATATATATATATATATATATATTTCGCTACACTTTAATCGTTCGATTATTGTGTATCGTTCTTGTATTACGTTTATGCCTGTATCACTATTTACTTTCACTTTATATCGTTTCGATTAAGGGTGGCCATTTTGTCTATTTCTTGTTAATAGGGACGGTGATGAATTCGTTGCGTGGTTCGAATCATACAACAGAGGAAATTATAATGCCCTGCACTAAAAATTCCGAAATGATTGAAACCCAGTGTCAGTAGATATTAAAATAATTATATATATATATATATATATATATATATATATATATATATATATATATATATATATATATATATATATATATATATATATACACATATATATATATATACACACAGACACATACTTTTGAAACGACCTTTGTATGAAAAAACGCACTCCGGATAATAATGTTCAACCATTGTTCATATATGGCAGAAATTCATTGAGAATCGGGGTGACTATACAGAAAATACATTTGTGTATATATTTATGTATGCCTATATTTATTTCTTCAAATATGTGCCTACTAAACTCCTCTGTCAGTTTTTGGTCTATAGACATAAAACTTAATATATGAGGCAAAACTGTATATTTATGTTTTAACCGGGGTAAATCGGTACCAAAATGTGAAAATTAAAGAATGGAATTTGCCAGATGAAGGTCAAACGACGCCATTACCAATATGCATGCATAACGTAATAGCTACTGATTCATGTTTTTATTTTGATCTCTGCAGCAAACGACTTCATAAGTCAAGCATTAACGCCAAGGAAGAAGTAAATCTTAAATACTTTGGTTTCTATTCTCTGTGGTTGAGTACGAGTATTTTAAAAAAAATAAACGTTTTAAATCATTAATATATATTGGGTCCAATATAATATAATAATAAATACGAAATATTCATTAATCAAAATATTATATTTAAACGTATTTTATGAGCCGACAATGCAAAGCGACCTGCAAGCTATTTAAATATCATTCCATGTCTCTCTACCTCCCGTTGGTATCAGATGACTTTATAGAAGGATATTTTGATTAGAAATTTATCGGAGAAACCAAGCCAACAATAGAATATTCGTAATTATATGACATGATGATGCCTCGACTTTTAATAAAGCTATCTATTTGTTTATCGATCAATTTATCAACTTCTCGATGGTTCAATCTATTTACTTCTCTACTCGTCTATATATCTTTCTATCTATTTGACTATCTATCGTTGGGGTGCGAACTATGTTCGTTGTGGCAGCTGATAGCGCTGCGGGACGTTGATTGTTAACGGAAAGTGGTGGGAGCGTACCTGTTTCAGGATCTATGACAGCGACGAGTGATTGTGGGGGAAGAGGGTAGGAGTTATGCGAGTCATTTAAGCATATACCGCTCGCACTATATTTACTACTATTTTAATAAATCTTCCCATAATTCCTTAACAAGACTAGCACACAATTCTGATGATGTGAAGACGATTACACGAACAGTTCAAACCGCGGATACTTCGAGAAAAAATGGTTGGATCATACATTCATAAGTTCGATGTATATATAAATAAAGATAATAGGAAAAATAAAAAAAAATTGTATTACTAAATAGTTTTTTGTTGTTTTAACAATATCTGCCTAAATGAAACAAAGACCCCTAAACACACTCAATATATATATATCAAAAACTGCAAATATACAAGAACCTATCAACAGCCATAACTCAACTACCAGATTAAATAATAACACCAACTTAAATCAATCTACCGATCAATTACTAATCAACCCACCACATTATAATCCAACAATAGACCTAACGGAAAATAATCATAATAATCAAGAGTTAATATACATTGGTTCCACATCTGCCCCAATAAAACATAGAATTTCAACACACAAACATTCTTTTAAAAATAACTCTCTATCAAACCAAACTACTCTATCCAACTATATTTGGCAACTAAAAAATAGTAATATTTCTTTCAACTTAAAATGGCAAATAATTGAGACTTGCAAATCATATAAACCAGGAGATAAATGTTGTACACTATATACAAAAGAAACCCTAAAAATTTTAAAATATGATGATATAAAAAGCACAACCAAACTAGTAAATTCAAGACACGAGCTTCTAACATGTAATCATAAACGTTGGTTTAAATTTAATAAATATAAACTACCTTAAATCATTAAAAATTACTCATTAGTAAAAATAGATTACATTTTTTTTTAATAAATTAAGTTAGACCAATTACCGCCCTTAGAACCGTAAATCAAATAATAAATAAAGCCAATAACACATGACAATTATCTCCCCTTAAAAACTTGCAAAATAAATATTCTCTCTCTATATATTAACTGTAGCGTCTTTAAATCAAAATACGCTAACGGAAACAATTTACTGCACGAGCGTCGCCCTTTTAAAATTCATCATTCAACAAAATAAAAAGCTATAGCAAACATCTAAATGACTACTTTAAACACAGTTCCTGATTTCAAAAAAAGAAAAACTAAAAGGTAACTATCTCTATATATTTTTAAATCAAATTTATTATGTAAATTCAAAAAAATATATATTTTTTTCTACTCATTTCTATCTCTAACCTATACTAATTTTCTTATAAATTTTAAATCAAAACCTTTTATTTCAATTTTTCAGATTCATCTGCCTTACTTTTAATGCTAGGTTTATTTTTGTTTTTTTTTTAAATGCAATAGAAATCCTCCTAAATTTGCTGTTGAGGAGACCGTGCTTACCAAAAAAACTATGTATAATTGTTCTACGTGACTTCATGTATACCACAAATAAAAAGCACGGATTTCCGAAACGATCGTACAGATAATTGACTTTGTTGTTGTTCCTTCTTATGAAACTGATTTTAATTTAATTAAAATTTGATTTTTAAATTAAAAAATTTTTTTTTTAAATTTTTAAATTATAAATCACATTACTTAATAATAATATATATATATATATATATACATATGTATATATATATACATATATATATATATATACATATATATATATATATTTATAAGTTTCGTGGTCCAATTTTAAATTCTGAAAAAACAACATATCTCTCTCTCTCTCTCTCTCTCTCTCTATATATATATATATATATATATATATATATACTAAGAATATTTAAACACACTCTCACACACACACATATATATAATATATATATATATACATATATATATATATATGTGTGTGTGTGTGTGTGTGTGTGTAAATGTACTTAGTGTACAGCGGACCAATACGATCTTAAAATTTATAGTGTTTGCTGTGCATCAAACAAACGCCCACAATTCTGTAAAGCCAATCGAACGAATTGTACTTTCTCACACAAAATCTATTCGAAGAGAAAAAAACCTCTGTTTCGATATTTGCTGTGCGTTTTACGAAGTTAGTCAAGTGCGCTTTCCTCACGCGCTGATTTAATTGGAGTGAAAGCGTACACAGGCTTTCACGTTGTGATTGTTTTCTCACGTAAAGCGAAATCAAGTTTAGGATTTAGTAAATGCGCCGTCACAGATTTCTCTAAATACCGACGAAGACTTTATTTAGAAAACATTCAAGAACAGACATTTTTATGTGTCAGTTCAATGTGCGCAAGTTACGATAGAAATCTATTTCAAAGCGTGACAGACCAAAGAAACTGCTATTTTAAACTTAATGGATTTCAGACAAATTAAAGTGATTATTCCGTTTATAATGCTATATCGAACTTTGACGATGCCGACTAAGAAAATGAAGTTTGATATGTAAAAGTATAAAACAAACCATGCGTTTACTTTCGTCAAACTCGTCACCCTCGTTTTATTATTGCACCCTTTAGCCCTCATATTCCATGGGCGATGTTTATAATCATGGCAAAAAATTTCTATTTTTCGGATTAAAATATAATCATTTAATACTTATTAATGGCTAGGTTCTGAATTTAAAGTAGGATTTTTAGCTTCCTGCATCAAGTGACTTCTTGCATTGTCTGGGTCGATTTCGATAAGCATACACAACATATAATCAAACTTTTATGTTTTAAAACGTAAATCTTGTAGAGACATTAAAATTATATTTCAACAGAGCACGGATTGTCCTTTGCATTTATTTTCGGAAGTGTTGTCACTTTTACCTCTGTTATTTTGTATTTTAGTCCTCACATTCCATGAGCTATGTTTCTGATTAAACGAGAAAATTACTGTTTCATGGGTCGGATTCAATACACAGTGTTGTTGACATTAGAGTGATATTTTGTCACATCCTTATATCAAGCGGCTCTGTTCCTTGTCTAAGGCGATTTCCATTAAAAAAAATGTGTGAGACCCGGACAAAACTATATTTCATATGTGTGCGTACAGCGGAGGAAATTTCTTTTTATAATTTAAGATTAAGGTACACAGACTCAATTTCAAATTTAAGCATGCGAGACCATACATAAATTTTATTATTGGTAGAAGCCTGACTGATCTAATAGATGTTGTTTCAAGCTTAAGCATGATATACCGACATAATTTTCGGTTTTAAACTTAAGTTTCACGAAGTTAAACTTTCTATTTTAAATTTTTAAATGATTGAACTGCAGAAATGTTAATAAATTCAATGTCATAGAATATTCAGCATTGCGTGTTTCATATCATTTCTCCCTTCATTTTGGAATTAGAGAGAAAGAAAAAGGAGGAAAGATAGAGAATTAGACAAAATTCCAGTGACCAAGAATTTATTCATCTTAGTGACCATTGACGAATAACATTTTGGCAACTGAAATTTAGACTAGTATTGTTTATTTATTTATGCTCTGTTGTTTGTTTAAGCAATCATTGAGGTTTATCTTGTTCTGAAGAAAAAGAAGTAATTATAACCAGAGACATGTATATATATATATATATATATATATATATATATATATATATATATATATATATATATATATATTGCAATCATGACAGGAAGACCCGTTTGGATGTTCATGATTTAAAGTGTGAGAAAGGAAATAAATGGAGGCGGGCAGTTGACCGGTTTCGCCCTCAGTTTTCGTAAGCTAGATCTAGAGATTTCCTTTTTTAAATAAAATCGAGTGAAATTATAATCGATATGTTTAAAATAAAAAGCTGGACGATACGTTTTTTTTATTTTTAAAGCGATATCATGTATTAGAAACAAAGAAAGAAAACACAGGATACACTATATGACTAAAAAACGATACGTATGATATCGGCAAGAGCTTGATCACGTTCAAACATACGAGACATTCCCTCTGCTTGCAAAGACAAAAATTCTTGAAGCGAACGTGATAGTCTCCAAGATCTTCAGGTGATATGTCAAAGGAGCATGACTCAGAATAGTGAATAAATCAGTTCTAAAGTTCGTGGCACATACCGAATTATTAAGCAAATGTTCAGCTATAGAAGACCCGGATGTGTGAATAAACACGTCTGTTGGTTGCTAAGTCTCATTCCTTATTATGCTAGGTGCGAGCTTTTAGACTCTACTATCAAGGCTTAACAAGGTTCGAGCCACGTAGCCAGCATTGCAACTAGATTTAAATTAATAAATTACATTATTATTATGAGGGGGGAGGTAGAACGTTTTTGCGACCGGATACC
>NC_136504.1:31941833-31944333 GCF_053919585.1 Euprymna scolopes
AGTATTACGGAGGTGTGCCCGGCCACTCAAAAGAACACAATGAGAAATCCCGGGATTTAAAGCGACCTGTATCCACGGTGCCTGAAATAGGTCTATATTACGTCACTCGTCCAGGGAAGCTAATTGATATTAAAATGGGTTAAACCAAAACCAGCAAAAAGTACAATGAACAAAAGCTGTCGAAAATAAGGTAAACAGGTGAATCAACAGGAACTTTGACCAAGGGCGTTGCTAAAAAAAAAAATAAAGCTGACCAGAAAAAGTTCAACAGGTCAAAGTGATACTAATAAAGAGCAAAGAAAAAAGACAGGGATGAGACACAAAGCAATAATAAAGAGTTCTGCGACCAACCTTCTCCACCAATCTCAATGGCGCTCCGATGTAAGTTGTCAGTTTTATTTTGAACTGTAAAAGTGTAAATAAACAAATCTGTATTGAAAACATAAACTTATTTCGTATTGATTTTAACATGAAATAACGTTTAATTTATACGGCAAAGATAATTTGATGATCACGGCCCATTTATATATGTAACAATAGAATCTCAATTATATGCGTGAGAGTTCATGAGTTGTACACAAAAGTAATGCGTTAAGCGTTTGTGGCAATTCGTTATTTCATTAACGAGAGAATTAAGAGGATTAGTAGGCTACATATATGATTATAAAGGGGTTTTAACAGATAGGAACGGCTGTAATGATTATTCTTTCTTTATTATCACCAAAATTAATGTCCGTTCAATAGAAAAATTATAAAATAAAATTCCAATATAGAAGTGGCATTTCTATTTTCCCCTCAACTTCGTTTTTTACTTTCTGACAGGATGTCGACTGCGCTTAAATCTTTAATCACCACTGTAAAATGGCCACAATAAAACTAGCATAGCTGCAACCACGGTCAATAGTTTCATTTTCATTCGCTCTACCTTAAACTGTACGAAATTTAGCAAAGTTTTTTTCTGCTTGTCCGCAGAATACGTTACCCAAGCGCCGGTTCACAGCTGACTACGATATGGTATTTTCTTAAATCCAATGTAAAAAAATTCTTGTTTGGTCGCCGTCATAAATAATAAAATTCTTATCAATCGATTCTTATCAATTGATTCGCAACACATCTTTTAGACTAGAGTTTAGATTAAAAATTAGTATGTCAGAAAATTGTAAGATTGATCAGAGAGTAACAGTCCGCAATTAAATAAAGAAATACCAAAAATATCAATTTCTGCGAAATTTTCTCATTTTGCAATAGCCGCTACATGTACGCAGGAAAGTCAAACTCATGGTTAACCAAAAGATACATCCATCCCAAAATAGAACAGTACAGATACCCCACCCAAACATCTGACGCAAGTAAGAACACGAAAAATTTTAAACGACTATATATATATATATATATATATATATATATATATGATCAGGATTGCAACGTCTTGTCAGACGAGTGACACTCCCTCAGACACTTAAAGTCCATGAGCCCAAAAATGACTTCTCTCGCTACCGGACCATTTTTATAGACAAATCCCTGAGGGAGTACCAATACACAGATACAAACATACATATATACACACACACACACAAACACATACACGCATACACACATACACACAGACATATATATATATATATATATATATATATATATTGGACGAATAACAGTAAATCCGAATAACTTATTCCACCATCATATCTTAATTGAGTTCATTTTGTGTTAATCCGTTACAATTGTTCCATCAACTGTTGCTTCAACATCCCATAGCCAAAATACCATTCTTCTACAATCAGAACATACCGATGAAACTTATGAAAATTTTGAACCAGAGTAAAATTCTAAGAGTATTTACAGCTTAATAAAAATTCCTTGGAATTGAACTAATCAGGGTGTATGTTTCATCAAATTAAGGTGCGAGTTCTCTTTTTAGAGAATAAACTACACGGTAAAATACATACTATTGGTTGTTCACTATACCAGAATGAGCTTTCTTTTAAGGCGTTATTTAAATCCATTAATGAGGCTGGACGAAGCTCAACGTCAACTGTTTATTTGTTCAAATCAATTGAATAAATTGATTCTCCTTTTATTTTTCAGGATTGGGAAACCCGTGGAAAAGCGCTTAAAAATTTATAGAATAAATTTTGAAGCCTCATATTGCACACGTTTGAAATACCTTTCATAAAGTGGAGTTTATGAGCCAGCATTTATTGGATGATTATCTAATGATGCACTTCAGGAATTATGGACGAGTGGCAGAAAGTAAGAGTTACCTGATTTCCCCGCACATTCAAAATGTGTGGAAAGGGCCGTAAAATTAACACCTGAAGCCTGCAAATCAGTGTATAGACTTGAAGCAAGACATAAACATGTACTTGCTAAAGTTGTATGCTGTAGAATGCGGTCATTTCTTTCTTCAAACGGTTCATATAAGGATATTATTCACATGATGAAGCAGAGATGGTTCAGTGTTTTTGCAGAAACCTAGAGGACTCACTAATAGTAAACAATA
>NC_136504.1:31946833-31969333 GCF_053919585.1 Euprymna scolopes
TCAGATGTTCTGTGAAGCGTCCTCTTCAGAAAGTATTTAAAATGATTAGAATATAATCAAGACGTGTAAAAAATGAAAAGAACATTTTCGTAGTTCATTTGAAATGTTCCAAGAGGTGGAAACATCTGTATACGATTCTACTTTTCATTCGTATGTCCAATTTTTATTACTGTTTTATTGGGCTGGACTGTTGTCTTATGTCTCTCTCTCTCTCTTTTTCTATCTCTCTCTCTCTCTCTGCTTGTGTTTCTGTTGATCTTTCTTTGTTTTCCTCATTTTTTCTTTTTTTACTCTTACTTGAGTGGTGGTGAGGGGGCCGTTGGTACTTGGTCAACTGGGTGCATGGTGTAGGATGTGTGTGTGTTCGCACGCACGTACGTGCATGTGTGTGGGTGTGTGATAGTGAGTGTGTGTGTTTTCTTTTATTTGTTTGAAGAATGTATGTTCTGTTTTATAGTATTATAAATTTATTTGCTTCCCTACGAAGGTAACTGCAAATCAAGGTCGTTACGATTGTGTGTGTGGTAGGAGGGGGGCAGCTCCTCTAAAGTAAGGGTAGGGGTGTTTCCATTCAATTTTGATATTTATTTTTTGGATTCTTAGATTTTAATATTGTGATTTTTGGTTTCAGTCTTAGACTGTTCGTGTATTCTTAATATTATGTTTGTTTAGGAAAAGAGGTGTATTAATAAACATACGTAAATATATATATATATATATATATATATATATATAATCGAAGTTGTTACAAATTTGATATTATAATATTGAGTGTGTGCTATTTTTAATACTGGTCTCAGTTAGTGTACTTGACCACATTGTGAAAAGACTTAATCTCTTTCACTTTTGAAGCTCAGCCATCATAAAGAAGTGCTTTCATATGGATGCTTTAATGTTCCGTGAAATCTCGATGTTTCATCATTTCCAGCAAGAATAAGAATTTCCAAAACTGAAAACACCTTTTATACATCCGGGCTTTTCGGTTCGGTTGCTTGCGATTCTCAAAGAGACACTAAAAGTTTCAGCCAGTAATTATATAGTTTAGGAACATAAGTAAACTTTCAAATGCGGAGGGACAATAAAGCCCAGCTCTTGCGTCTACTTTATTGAGAGTGGCAACGATAAAAGTTACACTAAAAAAAAAAATCTTCAGTTATGGAAGAATATTTATAGTGGCAGAGTTAAAGTCATTTAAATACACCTGGACAGAAAATGCATAAATATACATACATACATACATGATGATTATTGCAACGTCTTGTCAGACGAGTTCCACTCCCTCGGACACTTAAAAGTCCATGAGCCTAAAAATGACTTCCATCGCCACAGGACTATTTTAATAGACAAATGCCTGAGGGAGTATCTATACACAAATGATGTTACAGAGTTATAGTTTTTACGACAGCTAAGCCTCTCTCTCTCTCGGTTCAAAATGTTGAGATCCAGTAATAAGCATGAGTAAGATAGCTAGCAACAAGTTAAACTGCAGATCAGGTTAATACAGACACTGGTCCCCCGCTTTATGGTTTTTAAATCAGAGATTTGCTTCTCCTAGAAAGGTTGCCTTCACCATGGTTTACGGGAGCCATCTCCACCCTAACACACACATACATATACACAAGCATATTCCTAGTTGGCCGTTGACCCCGAATAAGGGCTCATTCGTATACATACATGCATCCATACATACATACATACGTACATAAATACATACATAATACGCATTACAATTACACACACATACATATTATTATATATATATTAGCATGCCGCCCGGTTTACCGGTCGTAAAATACGCTAATATGAGATATATTGATTAATGCAGATTTCGTAATTATTATTATTATATTATACTACACCCAACATATAGTAATGATTTCAAGAGTGAAAAAAAATACTACTGAGAAACGAAACAAAAATGCTTAGTTTACTACATAATTTTTCCTTTGACGTTTACGATATAATTTTTCCATTGACGTTCATACCTGAGCTATGAAGACACGCCTGCTGCAAGGCTATAATTAAAACATGAAGCAATAGCTATTACGTTGCGCATGCACATTCGTAATTGCGTCGTTCGAACTTCACCCAGTAAATACCATTATTTCAATTCCACGACCTATATATTAAAAGTTGTATTTATTTAATTAGAAAAAAAGGGATTTTATTATGAATATCATTACACAAACGAACCAAAATTTATAGAAGTACACACATAGATCATACATTGTATATTATTTTATGCATCTACATAAAGTTTTATGCACCTATTTTCAGTATTTACGTCAACAATTATGTATATGTAGGAAGATCTAGGTAAGCTACACAGAGATTTCTGCGATTTATAACCGTGACTATTCCTCAGGCTGTTATCGCTCTTGGGATTTGGACAAAATATGCCAACTAGTAGATAGTCTGCAAGTAAATACAAAAACCGGTTTTCATGAAACTGAAAACGATTCATACCGTTTTCTCTATAGCGAAAATTGTATCGTTCCACCATATATATATATATATACATATATATATATGTATTTACATAAGCGTCACCACTTATCAAGACCGATAGGCCACTCAAGGATAAGGTTTAAAGAGTGTAGAGTATATATATATATATGTGTGTGTGTGTGTATAGTCATCCACATACAGTAATGTTTCGCTGTTTCACAGCTCATCAGTGCTGCTAGACAAGCAACGACCTCACGCCAGGATCGAACCCCAACTGTCCATATGACAGCCGGAGCTTTTAACCGTTGCGCTATTCAGCTGCTGCTATTAATTAACAAGGCTTTGTCATTGTCCAAATACCTAACCCTAACTTGTTTAAGCAGAGAGCATTCCTTCATGCGTTAATGGTAATTTGTATATCACTTCCCAACATGCTAAACCCAAGATATATATATATATATATATATATATATATATATATATATATATATATATATATATATATATATATATATATATATATATATATATAAGAGTAAATAGTTAATAAAACATGTTAAGAACACTTTGAAAAAGAGTTAAAAACATATTTAATCTGGTAAGGAAACACTTAATAAGTGGATAGTCCTTAATCCGCGGAGTTTCGAAGAAATACCTTCCTTCTCATCAGAGGGTAGGAATATACAAAATGAGTTCTGATGTTAATATTAATTTGTTGATTTACTTAGTTAAATATTTTGAATTATGTTCATGGAGCTTTTAATAAAATACATACATATATCGGCGCTATTCCACATTAATAAAGAAAATAATATCAAATCACATTTCTTCTTTTAACCACCATAATTATGATAATTATCAAGGAACTTCTTTAACGTCTTTAATTAAAAAATTAACTCTAATAATACCTCCTCCTCAATCAAATGGGCTATCATAAAAAAGTTAAGTCTTATACTCCAGGCTCTAAGTAATGTCGCCTCTGCACAACCGAAGCTATTACTATAATTACTTCCCCTCAAAGTAACAATATAATAAATTCTAAAAACGAACTGAACTCTTTCTGTAAACATGAGTCCAAATTTTATTGCAATTTTTAAATTACATAGTTTGTACTTTAATCTTTCAGATATATATATATATATATATATATATATATATATATATATATATATATATATGTGTGTGTGTGTGTGTGTGTGTGTGTGTAATTTTTCTTTGACATTATCGTTTTTCTACATACTTTCTTGATACTTTATAACTTAATAGTCTTTTATTTTAATTCTTTATTTCTTCTTTGCTTGGCGGGTTTCACATTCATATCCTATGTGTATATTTACGTATATTTTACTATATTCATTTATTTACATACTTACTTGTTTTATACGGAATTTGCAGATACCGGCCATCTACTCTCATAAATTTTTTTTTAATATTTAATTTTATATTTTATTGTTTATTTATTTATTTATTAATTTATTTATTCATTTTTTCCATTTAGTGTCTTTTAATAACTGAAATGTTCTTAAGTACTAACCTGTCCATTTCAGTTCACCTCTTTTCTTGCCCTAAAATTTTCGCGCCTTTTAACGTAATTTTGTCTGGGTCATTTTGACACTAACTTTTCTATTTTATATTTAATTCTATAACCATGTAATCTTTTTTCTCCTCTTCTTCACTGATTTTTCTTAATTACACTTTTTCTCGGCAGCCGTGTATAACGGATATCTTATTTTTCTTTTATTAACATTATTGGAATTTTTCCCCCTTTTCCTTGTGAATTATTAAACGGATTTCGGCCTTTTGGATTATTTTGAACCATCTTCCAATTGATTTTAGAATTTTACTTGTGCAAATGGAAATTTAATTAACTTTCTTGGATTTATATTTTTGGATTTTACCATTATTGGATACTTTAACTTTCATCAGACTATCCATTCACGTGAAATCACCTTTTTCTTCGCCATATTCCCTCTGCTTTACTTTTTGTTATCAAGTAAGATCTTTGACTTACTTGCAGTTTCATCAAATACTTTTGTATGCAAAATCCTATCCCGCACTTTGCTAATTACTACCCTCTGATGAAAATGAATGAATTTCTTCGAAACTCCGCGGATTAAGGACTATTCACTTATTAAGTGTTTCCTTTCCAGATTAAAAATGTCTTTAACTCTTTTTCAAAGTGTTTTAACATGTGTTATTAACTATTTGCTCTTATTATAAGCGCTGTCTCCTATTTTCTTTCGAGCTTTTACATCTGGTTGAGATTATTTTATAAATATTAATTTTTTAATATTTATAATCTATTTTTTTACCATCTTGGATCATTTTGGTTCGTTTCATTGTAATTTTTATTTTATTTTATTATATATATATATATATATATATATATATATATATCTATAAAAACAGAGATGTGTGTGCCACAGACGATTTCTGATTGGTTAATCCAATAATCACATCTCCTAAAAAACAATGGTTTCTACGCTCTTACCTTTACCATAAAATATTATGGCTTTATTTATTGTCCATCTTGGAAGGGTTTAATTTTTTAATAACTTGTTATTCACAAATTAAAAAAAATACGAAACTAAACTACACGAAATCAAACGCTCCGACAAACTTAATAGTAGTACTAGCAAGCACACGCGCACACACGCACACACACACGTTCACTACCGTCACGTTGTTATGGCAACCAAACAATGTTTACAAAATGTCTACGCACGTTCGTAGACATTTTGTAAACATTGTTTTTAAAAAATAAAAAATAATACTTCTATTATGTTTTAAACGACTGTAATAGTTTATTTTGGAAGTATATTTCATAAAGAAAATTGACAACCCACTTTAAAAACAGAAATTACGAGTTTTATATATTTTATTCGCAGTTTTTTGTTGACTCTTCTGGCGGCCATGTTGTAAGCCCTAACGGTATTTTTGGAGATTACCCAAATAAATGTTATCAAAGGCAAGATAAGTTACTTTTCTACCAAACTGGATATATTTTTCGTGTTTTTATTCAATGTAGCATATTTATTCAGCTCGAAAAACGGGTTTGTATTACTGTACACATAAATTTCGAAAAAGTTGTCAAAAACCAAATATATAACAAATACATGTTATCAAAGGCAAGATAAGTTACTTTTCTACCAAACTGGATATATTTTTCGTGTTTTTATTCAATGTAACATGTTTATTCAGCTCGAAAACCATACGGTGTTTACCGATGTATTGGAAAATTCAAGATGGCGCCTCACTCCCTCTTTAACACGGTAAGTTTGGGAAAAGGTGTTATAAATAAAAAACTAGAAAAAATACTATTAAAAACCCGCCGAATATATGTCAACCTATGTCACGGTAACATATTGAGCGAGTTTTTAACAGTATTTTATTCAGTTTTTTATTTATAACACCTTTTCCCAAACTTACCGTGTTCAAGAGGGACTAAGACGCCATCTTGAATTTTCCAATACATCGGTAAACACTGTATGGTTTTCGAGCTGAATAAACATGTTACATTGAATAAAAATACGAAAAATATATCCAGTTTGGTAGAAAAGTAACTTATCTTGAGGCCAAAAAAATAAATTTTCAGGGGTCATAATAGGGGTCAAAGTTTAAAAAATTACCCCTTTTTTTTGCTCAGCATACACCTCCAAACACCCGGGCAACGCCGGGCACCCATGCTAGTATATATATATTTATATAGTCTTGAAAGATATTTAACTTTGAAACTATATAATATTTTTCATAAAACTTTAATCCCAGTCTTTTGTAAGAAGTTTATTTGTTTTAAGTCATTTAATATCTGCTTTCCCGAACTAACAATAGTTTTACGTTTTCATTCATCACTAGTTGTTTAACGTGATACGTTTTTTTCTGGGATTAAAAAAAACAACAACAGTATTTTACATCACGGCTCTCAGCAGATGTGATCAAAAACCTATCGCTAAAATAAAAAATAAAAATTTTAATGATGGATCCAGCTTTGTTTTGCTTCAAATTAATTGCACTAAACTACTCATGTTATCAATATTTTTCTTATGTGTGTCATTGCCCCCTCAACAAGAAACCTTTTTGTTTAATTTCAAATCTACTGCATTTATATAATTCGGACGAATCCACTTTAAATTATGAGAAGTCCTCTTTTAAATATTATATTTATATATTTACATTCTTATTTGTTAATCACCTCTTTATATTATTAGTTATTTCAAAAATATAAAAAAAAGATTAAAAATTATAAATATATATATAACATATTTTATTATATATATAGCAGTTGCATGTGTTTTTATTTTATATATAATAGAATGAGTTTAGGTTATGGCATTTCGAAGCTAAATTCTTCTCGTCAGACGAGGAGAAACGGCCGGCAGTATATATATATATATATATATATATATATATATATATATATATATATATATATATATATATATATATATATGTGTGTCCAGGGGTGATGAAAAAATCCAATAAAGTGCTCGATCGTAGATATGAGAGCTGAAGATACAATATTTATTATGACACTATATATACACATTTCAAGGTCGTACCATTGGTTTCGATACACCGAAAACAGTAATAATATACTGTGGAAAATCGGTATAATCTCTTCGGCGACAAAGAAAAATCTGGAACTAATGCAAAATGAACGAACATAGAAGAAACGCTAGACGAGCGTTTAAGACTCAGAATTTCATATTTAAAAAAATATCGTTTTAAAACCGACGTTAATAGATTATGATTATAGAAGAAAGAAAGGAAGAATGTGTGTGTGTGTGTGTGTGTGTGTGTGTGTGTGTGTGTGTGTGTGTGTGTGTGTGTGTGTGCGTGCATAGCGGGGAAGGGGGTGCGATGGAAAACTCTCTAAAAAATATAAAGGTCCTGTTAAAGCCATATCAATAAATAAAAGTAGGACAATTAACGGTAATAAATAATGAGAAAGGCATGAATATATTAATATGATTTATAAAAAATTTAAAATTATTTAAATTAATTAAATTAATTAAATTAAATTAAATAAGGATAAAGATAAATAAGGTAAATTTAATAAATAAATAAAAAATAAGAACTTTAAAAGAATTTTTAATTTTTTAAAAAAATATTAATATTTTAATTATGAGAGAATAATAGTGAATGGAGAAATTTAAGATAATTAAAATAATTAAAGGAAATTAATAAATATTAAAAGACTTAACAACTATCAGATGCGAAGCTTGTGGGGGGGAAAGGGAATAGTTTCTCTATAAAGGTTATCCTTATTATTGGGGGGGGTTATATGGTAAAGTTAAGGATATCAGGTGGTGAGAAAGGTTGAGATATGAGTAGAAGAGAGTTGGTTTGGAGATTAGAATGAGAGGTGAATGTGGAATTTAGGTGTCTATACGTGAATAGGGTGTCTTTGTGTAAATAGGGTGTGTGATAGTAAGGAGATAAGGTGGCGAGGAATGTTGAGGTATGATTAGAAGAGAGATGGTTTGAGGTTTAGAGTGAGAGGTGAATGTGGTATTTAGGTGTCTATGTGTGAATTAGGAGTCTTTGTGTAAATGGAGTGTGAATCGGTTAAGTTATGCTGTTGTTAGGCCATTTGGCGAGGAGGAATTTTCTTTTGTGGGGACATTGTCTGAAGATTTCGTTTTTAATATTCATACAGGCTATGGATGGGTTATTGATAGCCTGAAGGATCCTAAATTTTTCAGTAGTGCAAAATGAGCAGGTCTTGGAGGTTGGGTCGTAAGATTTTTTAATATCAATAATTGACCATTTTATTTTCTATGGAGTATTAGATTCTTTAAGCGACCAAATCTTGGTGGCTAAAGATGTGTCAAATTTCTTTTGGGGATATTTGAAAGTGGAGTTATGTGCATACAACCTCTGCTTGAAGGTACCCTGAGTCATTCCAATGTAGATTTCTTCTTTACCTGGGTTATTTTCAGGAATGACTTTGGCCTGGTAAACGATAGATTTGATTGTGCAGCCTCCCCCCAGAGGACAAGTATCTCCTCCCCTGCATGAACAACATTCCTCGCCACCTTACCTCCTTACTATCACACACCCTATTTACACAAAGACACCCTATTCACGTATAGACACCTAAATTCCACATTCACCTCTCATTCTAATCTCCAAACCAACTCTCTTCTACTCATATCTCAACCTTTCTCACCACCTAATATCCTTAACTTTACCATATAACCCCCCCCAATAATAAGGATAACCTTTATAGAGAAACTATTCCCCTTCCCCCCCACAAGCTTCGCATCTGATAGTTGTTAAGTCTTTTAATATTTATTAATTTCCTTTAATTATTTTAATTATCTTAAATTTCTCCATTCACTATTATTCTCTCATAATTAAAATATTAATATTTTTTAAAAAAATTAAAAATTCTTTTAAAGTTCTTATTTTTTATTTATTTATTAAATTTACCTTATTTATCTTTATCCTTATTTAATTTAATTAAATTAATTTAATTAATTCAAATAATTTTAAAATTTTTATAAATCATATTAATATATTCATGCCTTTCTCATTATTTATTACCGTTAATTGTCCTACTTTTATTTATTGATATGGCTTTAACAGGACCTTTATATTTTTTAGAGAGTTTTCCATCGCACCCCCTTCCCCGCTATGCACGCACACACCCACACACACACACACACCCACACACACACACATTCTTCCTTTCTTTCTTCTATAATCATAATCTATTAACGTCGGTTTTAAAACGATATTTTTTTAAATATGAAATCCTGAGTCGTAAACGCTCGTCTAGCGTTTCTTCTATGTTCGTTCATTTTGCATTAGTTCCAGATTTTTCTTTGTCGCCGAAGAGATTATACCGATTTTCCACAGTATATTATTACTGTTTTCGGTGTATCGAAACCAATGGTACGACCTTGAAATATGTATATATAGTGTCATAATAAATATTATATATATATATATATATACATATATATATATATATATATATATATATATATATATATATATATATATATATATATATATAAACACAAAATTGACTTTGAAACCGTTCTGATTGAAAATAGAAAATGTAGGGGTTAATATGATGGGGGATAAAATGAGAAAGTAGACAAAAACAATAATGGTTAAAATGCATATAAATTATATATTAGAAAATATAATATTTAGTATGAACATAACTTAATGAAAATACAAAAATTAAAAATATTTTTACAACTTTCAATAATTGAATGCATTTTTTATTTAAAAAAAAAATCCAAACTTCCTAAATATTTGAATAAAAAATCCAATAACAATTTAAATACGGAAATAAGTAAAGAAAGCATAAGAAACGGAAAAGGAAATATATATTTTATATATAAGTCAAATTGGATTATTATTATTATATATATATATATATATATATATATATATATATATTTATATATATATATATATATATATATATAAAGGGGGTTAGAGCAGTAGTATTAAGAGCAGAGTGTATTTGAATGTGGTAGTAAAATCACCAATTTAATTAAAATACAAAAAAGAACAGTACTCGTTGTAATGCAGATATATAATAAGCTCGATAAGCAAATAATCTCGACCTACTTTAATATTTAGTAAGGTGATTGATAATCTATAATTCAAATTAAAATGAAAAAATTAAAAATCTGTTTCATGAGAAGGAACGCAACATATTTCTTCAAGCTGAAAGATAATTATCAAAGTATACTTACGCAGATAGATAGGAAAAGTCTTTATTAAAGTGTGTGCCTAGTTCCATTCTATGGAAGCCAGGCGCGAAAGCAGAGCCCACAGTTAATATACTATCCTCATTTAAGTTAAAACATATTTATCAAAATATTCTTATGTACATCTATATAAAAACCCTTGTAAACCTTTTTTTAATCTTAATATTTGTATTTCCAAACTTTGTGGACCAGGTGCGTACGCAGACCCAACAATTTCAATGAACCACCGTTCTGTCTGATCAAACATACCCATTCCTCTGTCTCGATACATCTTCTATTATTATATGTAATCAGTTTTTTTTTAAATAGTCAACCATATAGGAACCTATTCGTGACCACACACACACACACACACACACACACACACACACACATATATATATATATATATATATATATATATATATATATATATATATATATACAGACTATTCATAGTTGTCGCAAAAAAGAAAACGACGATAGAATAACATTAAGGGAAACAGCTTTAGAATATAAGTAAATAATTCTAATTTTATATTGTGTGATTTACTATGCCCTCTGATTCGTGCCAGACAATGCATTTGAAAAGTCATCGGCTGCAATAATATTCATATTTGAAATTTAGAAGGTTTTTTTTTAATTTTTAATTATTATCGCAAAAGTATGCAAATGATTTTGGACTTTACAATGTTTCATCGTTAGCCGATATCATGTATATCTAATGCTGCATAGTGGGCTTGTAAGTTTTTGGATCAATATGAGGTAAAAATTGTTAATGGTGAAATATTTGTTAAACTTGGAACATTACATTAATCTGCAGCTATACAATAGTACCGGTAATCGTCATCATCATCATATCCCATGAATTCGAATATTCTATTGCTGGCATTAGTTTCCTGGATAGTTTCGCAGTCAGTATTCTTGCTAGGAGACTTACAGCAGGGACCAGGTAAAATTTACCAACATCCTAAGTGAAAGTGATAAGTGGAACGAAGTTTATTCGAACTTACCTCGTCCAGGTTGGCAGTTCGTGTCATTAACTACTTGCACATTTTTACCTTTCAATTGTGCAGCTGATATTTAATAACATTAACACAAAATCTCCATATAAGATACATACTCGAATATCTCCTTGCAGTTAACTTAATCTCTCATATGTTTAGTCAGTAAATAACTTAGGAATATTACATTTTTCGCCGCACTTATTGACCATCTTTTATCTTTATGACATTATATCTTTCCTTTATTCTCTTGATCTTGGATTCTATGATCAGAATTTAACTACGCGGATTGAGTACCCAGGTTAGTGTTGTTACTATAAGCAACATTACTTAGAGAAGATTACCAAGCCTCCTATAAGTCAGTGTAGACTATCCATGCCGAAGGAATTTTATTTGCCCCATCGAAGAATGTTATGTTGAATACAGGGTGACCCCCCCCCAAAAAAAAACAGAGGACATTCTATTATTTTTCTGAGCATTTTACTGTCAACGGAGAAAAAAAGGCCAAAGACCCTAGTGTTTTGATGTGATGTTTTGCATATTATAATAAACTAGTTATGACCAAAGTGTCATTTCCTTCGGACAAAACACTAAGAAACGGGACCAAATTAGAGTTTGGCCCCGTGTTTTTTTCTTTGTCACTCTGTATTTCGTCTGCGTTCCCAGGCAAGAATGTGCTAAGAAACCCTTGTACAGAGTAACCTTAAACACTCGAGCACAGTATCTCGTACGCATTTAAGTTGGTCTCGAGTAGACATTCAAGTTTCTCTTTTTAATTAGTCAGTATTGTACAGGAAAGTATGCTGGTGTTTCCCTGGATTACTCATTAAAACCTTCAAGATGGTTCTGTTCATTACATGTGTATAAATTTGAATGTTTATTTGGTTTAGTTGATGTTTTTATAGAAATTATATTCTTTCAGCTGATGTGTTGGTAAACGCAGGTGTGCTTGTACGTTGAAACACTGATTATTTACATAGTCTTAAGGAATCAAGATAGCAACGTGAATTTTATCTCTCTCTCTCCCTCTCTTTATCTGACAGGCTTGTAACAAACATATAAGAAGGAAAGGAAGAAAAGATAAAAGAAAAAAATAGTTTCTTTCCAAAATGCTTTCAAAACGTATCAGATCAGACTGAACAAACGGGGCGAAGAAGATGCTATTGAAATCTTAACTGTGACAGACATAAGAAAATAATATGTAAAACTGACTCTCACGGACATCCTAAGTGAAAGTGATATTTTGTGGAACGAACTGGATTCGAACTTGGAACCCCCAAGTTTCAGTCCGTGTCGTTAAGACACAAAAGTAATACACACCAACAGACACCCTTTCTTGGATTAAAGATTGACAACTAACGGAAGTAATATTCACAACTCAAGAATTACAGATTAATAAAAACGCTATTTTAAATGCAAGCATGACAAACACAAATTCTATGTCTATTTTAAGAGTTCAGGCCAAGGAAAATGATATTTAAGACATAAGAATTATAGAGAAATGGACATGCTATTTCAAACTTAAGCGTAAAAGACTAACTAATATGATATACCTTCAGTTGTTCTCTATATTATTTATTCGCTGTACCTTTCTTTTCAACTTTTTCATGTTTGACTCATCAATTTGCTGTTTTGATACCTTATTCTAATACAAATTTCTATTTCTGTAGCTTATTTCTAAGAAATTTGTGCTGATTGTTTTCCTCTTTATCTGAGCATGTTTTCAATACAAAATCCGTAGGCATATCCTGTCTTTGTGATAACCATCTTTCGTTTTTATTAGTTTCTGACATCACATGGTTTAGTGATTTGTCTGAGGCGATGCCCATAAAAATTTACAAACGTGATAGATAAAGGAAAATGGTATTCACACGTAAGCATCACGATCCACAAACATGACATTATGATATTAATAGAATGATTAATTAAAGGTAACTGAATATTCTAATTAAAAGGCTAAGATGGCAGATCAATATAACTGATAGTTGAAAATTAAGTCCTAGAAATAAGCAAACTGATTATTTCAAACTTAAACGTGGCGAATTCGAACAATTTATTTCAGAATTAAGCCTGACAAACCAACCAAATGTTTAAAACGTGAACATAATTAATTAACAAAAATGATATTTCTTGTTTATGCTTAACGAAAGATTAACGCCATATTAAACATACTGACGGATCAATTATTTTGCCTAACCATAACGTAACGGGTAAAGTACTACTATGTAAATTCTGGAGATTAAAACTTTAATCTTCATTGCAGGCGATATCATGAAAACAATTACAAACTAAAGACTGCAACCAGGTCATGACTAACGGAACGAAAACATGCTACACCCGCGGATGAAATAAAGGATTACGTTTGAAATTCCGAACAAATTCCCGAGTTCGACAGATATTCCCGAGTTCGATTCGACAAGATATATCTGAATAAAGTCAAAGCTACATCAGCCGAAATAATGCAAGTAATACAAACTGACAGACAAACGAATATACTTATTTTAAAAAAGAAACGTGTCACAGCAACGGAAAAAATGAGATTCATACAGATGTTTGAACATTTTTTAAAAAGGCTCGAAAACCACGCAAGGATAAATGTTAATGTGTGTCAGATGACTGGTGAGAGAACGCTGTGATTATCGGATTAGTGGAACTTGAGTATGGTTTAATTTCTTCATATGACGGTCAGTTGAAAAAGAACGTATTTGAATTAACTTGAAAATAACAATGTTATAGTCGGTGTCATGCTCAATAGATAGATACTTCTAGAAAAAACACTGTGCTCCTAGACGTGTAGATTATTTTTAGTACCAGATAGAGTAGAAGGTGAAAGGTTTAAATTTTCGCTCTAGAAAAGATGACAGGAGTCCATTTCCGTTCGATGAAATCGGTTTTACTTTTTGTTGTAATCCATTTAGTAGTTGGCCAATTGTGTACAAATCTAAGAAGCGATAGGCCCCTTCTATTCTGTCTGACAGTGATACCATATTCAACGAGCGAGATCAGAGATGCGCCTCTGTAAAAATCATGCTCTCTATTGATGCAAGTTATGACAAGAGGACCATTGTCAGCATCCTCAAAATGCATCGCTGAATTGTCACGAATATCAGAGACGTGTCCAAGGTGATGAAAACAAAGTTTTTAGGCACTGTTATGTTCTTTGGTGTGGTTTCAAGTGCAGGTCACTTCATGCAACCTCACATCTTCGAAGTCTACTTGAAAGTCTACATCAATGTGAACCTGGATGTGCTGGAGAGAGTGGTGATCCCTTGGTGCGATCAGGTGGCCGCTGGTAGAGACTAGGTGTAGCAAGCAGAACTTCCTGCTGGCCCGAAAGTCTACAGAGTCGCAGGCTTGGCTTCAGACGGAGTATTACGACTTAATACCCTTCTCTTACTCCTTTCCACTCGACCTGTACAGTTGGAATAACCTGTTTGATCATACGTCGAGAATATCATCAACATGACCTTCCACAACACCAAAGCCAGCCTTATAGCCGCCATCCGCCGAGTATACGTCGAGCTCCAGCCGGGGCTTATGGAAGAGGCATGTTCTCAGTTTTTGACGCATATCGAGGCGTTGATTGAGGCTGAATGCGGCTACATTGAATACACATCAGCTCTACTACATAATCAAGTTACCTGAATTGATTTGTTCAATAAATGTTTTAAAATAAAGGTAATGTTTTTTTTTCTTTTAGGGCAACAAGTTTATCGATTCAGCCTAAAATAATCTAAGGTAGCAGCTGGGTCAATGTTTTTTATTCACAGAAGAACTGATAAAAATTGATCTTCTGTAACTGGATTTGAACTTCTAGAAGGCTTTGTTCTTATCCAATCTGCGTGTTTAGCGATAAAAATTCTACTTACAACGAACACGTTACAGACTTCCCCCAAAACACCTCAATGGAAGGCAAGTGTGAATCGCAATATGAGAAGAAAATGCAAAAAAGAATGATAATTTGAAACGTTGGATAATTTCTTAAAGAAACGGGTCTTTAATGTACGACCGAACAAATGAGGAAAAAAATATTTTTGTCTTTCGGAAACTAAATACCTAGCTTATGTGGCGAAAATTGTGGAAACGCAGACTTACCACTTGGACGGCCTCGGTGTGAGCTTTGACGACGAAGCGGCATTATTCTGAAAAGTGCCTTATATAGCAATGTAGTCTCGCAGAATCTCGTGTGTTCTCCAGCACATATGCAAATTTGGAGGACTCTGTCTTTTATAAAAATAGGCCACTTGAGCAGATGGGGGGGCGTGAAAACGAGTCTACGGAAAGTACCGCCGGACGACGTTGCTGCGGTGAGCTGAGGGTTTCTGTACTCTTTTTGTTATGTAATGAATGGCTGGAACCATCATACATAACTGAAAAGAAAAAAACTTTAATAAAAGATTTAAAAGAGTGGGCATCGAATAATCGATTGTCTACCAGTTGAAAGAGAAAGGGCTTACGTCATAAACAGAGAAATCGGACGACGATTTTTTTTTGTTTACAAAACAAAGAAACGTGACATTCCTCGTAAGCTCTGGAAGTACAGATATTGGCATGAGAGGGTAATTCACGTGTCGCTCGGTTGAAGATGAAATCGAATGATCTTCTGAGGTCAAAACGTGACTTAAGAACGCATGTTCTATTATCTATCAACCGATTGACAGGACGCGTGGATAGAAAAAACAAAGCGACAAAAT
The DNA here is from genome assembly GCF_053919585.1 of Euprymna scolopes. Lineage (NCBI taxonomy): Eukaryota > Metazoa > Mollusca > Cephalopoda > Sepiida > Sepiolidae > Euprymna > Euprymna scolopes. Next base: position 31,962,695 of record NC_136504.1, read on the forward strand.
GCCAATAAAAACGGTGAATCAGCAGAGAGCGGAGCAGAGAGAGAAGAAACACGGAACAGCATGTGTTGCTGAAGACCGGATCGTTGAAGCGTCATTTTCCCTCCTCAGAGCACTGTGAGAAAACTTACTATCGCTGTGAACTTCAGAACCACCAAAAGAAAAAAGACGATCTGTTTTAAATTGTAACTATATTGTAAAATATAATTTTATACAAAAACAAACACAATTGTGACTTACGTCTTTTAATGCATATTTTTAAGTTACAGCTGATCGTTCTAAGTCGTCAACCGCTTTGTTTTCAGGTTCGACGTTGTTATGACATTTTTGACAATTGACGAGAGGCAAGATAAGGAAAAAGTGCCAGTCTAAGGTGAGATAACTCACTAGTCTTAACTCGTTGTCATCACAACCGCTTAGTAAACAAGTGAACCTACGGACGACCGACGTAACTAAAACTGCTATGTACCACAGCCAGGGAGTCCTACGCACTATTACGATTTCCCAACCTGGGAGCCACCCCATAATACAACATAGTATTAATTGGTGCCGTGACCAGTAATAGATAGGGCCAACGAGAAAACAAAAGCAGTCGATTTTCAAGTTGGCGACTTAGTTTATTATAAAAATAATAGAAAAAAGGGAAAGCTAGACGTAAGATGGTCTCCATATTACGTAATAATAGAGAAGACGGGGCCAGTCTCGTATAGAATTAGAAGTCAACTGACGGGGGCAGTAACAAAATCCCATGGGGAACACCTTCGGAAAGCAGAACTAGAGGAATGGGATATCCCCAACAAGCAAGAGGGCTGTAGAAAAACAACCCTGTCATCACCGGTAGAGGATAGTAGTTCAGATCAAGAATCCTCTAGTGGGGAGGAAGAAAATTATCCCCAACAGAGCAATCGCCATCAACGAGAATCCCCAAGTCAGGAAAACAGGGTCCCGTTGATGGAACGGAAAATAATCACGCGTAGCATGACGGCTGAAAGGGCTAAGGAAGTTGATGAAATATCGAAGGAAGATATATATAACTTAGTGCCCAGGTCGTGCAGAGTTGATTATGATAGTAGGGATCAGCCAACCGTAGCTAGGGGTAGCACGGGGGTTGGGAACTCAGGTTATAATCGAACTGCGGGTCGGGAGCGCGGAACAGGATGTTTGGAGTGGTTAAGAAAATTACTCTGTTGATGTTAGGCAACATCCTTATCATAGGGAGTTCGGAGTTGCCACCAATATTTAGGATCCTGGCGTTCTGGTCGAAATTTTTGTACTATATGCTGCCCACATTTTAAACAAGTCATTAAAATGTTAGACTCGTATTTAGTTAATTAGTCATATTAATTAAAGAGCCGAGATAGTGGAGAATATTGGACAAATCGACCACTTCGGTAAAATTGGTAAATTTGCAGCGTATATTTTGCTGTTAAGTGCGGCCGATGCACTTATACCGAAGAAGACCTTATGCTTTTCTTGTTGATGTTTATTTTTATTTTATTTTTTTTTCTAAGTTAAACGGGGGAAAAATACAGTAAAATAGATGAAAAAAAATTGTGACATTAAAAAACATTATTAGAAAATGTCGATGGACCGATAGACGATTGAAAAAAAAATGGTTAATGGAGGGGTGTTATGTAATGAATGGCTGGAACCATCATACATAACTGAAAAGAAAAAACTTTAATAAAAGATTTAAAAGAGTGGGCATCGAATAATCGATTGTCTACCAGTTGAAAGAGAAAGGGCTTACGTCATAAACAGAGAAATCGGACGACGATTTTTTTTGTTTACAAAACAAAGAAACGTGACATTCCTCGTAAGCTCTGGAAGTACAGATATTGGCATGAGTGGGTAATTCACGTGTCGCTCGGTTGAAGATGAAATCGAATGATCTTCTGAGGTCAAAACGTGACTTAAGAACGCATGTTCTATTATCTATCAACCGATTGACAGGACGCGTGGATAGAAAAAACAAAGCGACAAAATGCCAATAAAAACGGTGAATCAGCAGAGAGCGGAGCAGAGAGAGAAGAAACACGGAACAGCATGTGTTGCTGAAGACCGGATCGTTGAAGCGTCATTTTCCCTCCTCAGAGCACTGTGAGAAAACTTACTATCGCTGTGAACTTCAGAACCACCAAAAGAAAAAAAGACGATCTGTTTTAAATTGTAACTATATTGTAAAATATAATTTTATACAAAAACAAACACAATTGTGACTTACGTCTTTTAATGCATATTTTTAAGTTACAGCTGATCGTTCTAAGTCGTCAACCGCTTTGTTTTCAGGTTCAACGTTGTTATGACATTTTTGACAATTGACGAGAGGCAAGATAAGGAAAAAGTGCCAGTCTAAGGTGAGATAACTCACTAGTCTTAACTCGTTGTCATCACAACCGCTTAGTAAACAAGTGAACCTACGGACGACCGACGTAACTAAAACTGCTATGTACCACAGCCAGGGAGTCCTACGCACTATTACGATTTCCCAACCTGGGAGCCACCCCATAATACAACATTTTTTTCCTTTGCAACAACAGCTTACGACTGACTCAACAAAGTAGAATTCTTTACCTTCCCGCAAATCATCCAATTATCGCCCGTTTTTAAGTAAGAATTTGTTATCTAAACTGTTTTTATTTATCTTTTATTGTAAAGTTCTGAAATGCGATAATTACGCTTATCCGTAGAAAAGTAACCGTAAAAGATGATAGGATGAGTGATACAATTCTTTTTCCTAAGATGCGAGAACGATATGAGAGATATAAATCTTTTTTTGCCGCTTTTATTTCGGATTTGTTTATTCACGTAAGATACGCGCGTTTTTTATTGTTATTGTGCAATACTTTCATATTATTTTGGTGTCTTTAACTGTATTTATATACAATTGTTATGGTGAGTTGTTTTTAAAATTATATTTTCTTTAAACAAAACATATGTCAACGTGACGTAAATCGCTAGTGAGAATTGGAGGCTAGATTTATAGGGACATCCTAACTGATGAATTGGCTCAGCGAGATATTTGCTCACATTACATTTTAAATGTTTACGTGCTTGTTAAATGCTGCATTAATGCCTGTTTTCTCATGTATATGTAAAGTACGCCTTTATCGTTATTTGGAGAGTAAATAATGGCATGTAATATACTCGTTATCAATGAGTTGTATATTTGTTTAAATGCATATAATAAACACACGCAATAAATGAAACGTTGCAAACGTGTTGCATGTATACATCGATGCAAAGAACCAAAAACAAAGAAATAATTCAACCCACTCTTTTTTTCAGTGAAACAATAGACGTTTATTTACAGGTACTTTCTAGAACAACGCTTTTTATCTTGTTCCAAAGTCTTCTACTTCAATGTGCTAAATACTACTCGGCCGTGTCGATCACGTTGTAATCTTTGTCCGGCGTTGTTTAAGACAGGTCTTTCGCTGTCGCTCTCGGACCCCGGATGTAACACGTCTATCGCTGATTTCCCGAACATCAAGGGTCCACATCATTCTTTTTTATAATCTTTTTATTTCCTTCTTCCTAACCGTGTCTTCACCACACACCTAGCCCGGGTTTTTTCATACAGCTGCTACAGCTGCCATACGCGCGTTCATGCTCTGTTACATAAATAGTAAAATAACATACGGACAGTCTTTTACACGGGCTAATATCTTCAGTCTAAATACGAAATAGGCGACAGTAATAAATTCAGGCCTGTCTGACACAAAGATAAATGGGCATCCCTTCTGCAACAGTGCTTAGTTCACCGGTAGTTGGCATTGAACTTGAAGACCGTGAAATAATGATTTCCGAGATCGCGTGGCATGCGAATCAACACACTTGGTAGTTGCTTTTTGCTGTTTTAATTGTATGTTTGATTTTTCTGCAATCAATACATAATGTCGGATTGAGACGGTAGACATGAAGAAATTGTTTTGGGACTCAAATTCTAAACACTCGTTTTACTTCTCGGATTTTGATTGACTGCATGATTAGAACGTCCGTTGTGTTCTACTTGCCGACTCTCTCTAACCCGATTCGATCGTTACATATACGTCTAGCTGTTGCCTTTCTTCTCTTTCAAAATTGGATTCTTTCAGATAAGATTTTGGTATCTTTTGTCACCTAAGATTAGGCTATGTTTGTTATTATACAGTAACGTCCAAAACTAAGGGACACAATTTTAAAATCTAATATTTGTTTGAGATAACAACTGTGAAAACCAAAAATGTTGGCAAATGGTAGTCGTTATCATCCATAATAACATACTAATATTTAAATCATTTGCATAGAAAAATAATTATGACAAGTATTTATTAATTTTCCAAATACGAACGTCCAAACGTAACCGGTAAAATTGAGACAACCAATGTAAACAATATGCTATATTAGTTTTTTTTTAATTTTCTCTAAAGAATAAGTCTTACTTAGTCATTTGTAAACGTTGTATCAGCCAGCATCATGGCGAAATGCCAACAACTTGATTATTTTGTGAGACAAGCTATTGTGAAGCTACACAAGGAAGATCACACCATTAAAGAGATTTCAGAAAAAGTGAAACGTTCCAAGAGCGTTGCAGGCAGGGTTGGTAAATCCTACAATGCTACTGGCACAATAGTTAGTGCTTTTAAAACCGACAGACACCACAAAACTTCCACAAAAGAAGATCGAATAATGTAGCGTATGTTATTAAAGGACCGTTTTAAGTCTTGCACAAAAATTAAAAGGGCTATGAATAGTCTCTCGTGTGTTAATGTGTCAAGACACACTGTTTCTAGACGACTGCAAGAAATAGGGCAGTTTAATTGAACCCCAGGGAAGAAACCACTTATTAGTTCGAAGAAATTTTTAAAATGGCGATCCAGTGGATGAAAAACGTGAAATATTATCTTAATCGATCAAAATGAAAATATTAATAACGACGACAATTATAGTAGAACTTCTGACGAAAATATTAACCAGACACATCGATACCCAATAAGGGAGCGAAAAAGGCCAGCCTTCTTACAAATTTAAAATATACAAGATTACGCCGTGGATTACTGTTATTCGTTGAACAGCGCATCGGAAAGTTATAATGAGGCGATTAATTCAGAAAATCACCAAGAATGGGAACAAGCTATGGTATCCGAATTGAAAGCTTTATCTGAAAATAACACATACGAAATAGTGGCAAAACCAACAGATAAAAATATAATTTCTTCACGCTGGTTTTTTTCCAAAAAACTCACAGCTTCTGGCAGTGAAACTATTAAAGCAAGATTTGTGGCAAAAGGTTTCTCACAAATTTTAGGAGTGGAATATTTTGCAACATTTTCGCCAACGACAAATTTAACGACAATTAGAATTTTATTACAACTTGCCGCTCAATACAATTCAAAAATACATCAAATGGATGTAAAAAGTGCTTATTTAAATGCTCCGATGGACTGTGAAATCTACATTTAACCTCCATTAAATTAAAACAATGTCTCGTAGACGCGTGTATGTATGCCAAAAATGTAGGTAATAAATTGTTGATTTTGTTTTTTTTTGGGGTTGACGATATATTACTCGCCACAAACTGTGACAACACTTTAAAAGATATTAAAAATGAATTAAATAAAAAATTTAAAATGGCCGATCTTGCACGACTGTCATGATTTCTCGGTATAAAATTTACCTGTGAAAATGAAACTATAACTATGCACCAATCACGATACATTAAAAAATTCTGCTCAAGTTCGGAATGCAAGATTGTAAGCTGCGTTCAACTCCCGTTGGAACGGACATAAATAAAAATATAGGGACCGAAACAAAATCCATAGATAACCGAAAATACAGAGAAATGGTAGGGAGCCTCATCTACTTGATGACCGCAACAAGGCCTGCCATATGTTACACTGTAACAAAGCTATCTCAAGACTTATCGAAGCCGACAATTAAAGACCTTAATCGTGCAAAACAAATCCTTCGTTACCTAAAAGGAACCAAGGAACAATCTTTAAGATTTAAAAAATCTACGCATCCTCTAAATTTAGAAGGCTTTTCGGATTCAGATTGAGCTAACTCTGAGGATATAAAGAGTATAGCGGGGTATTGTTTTAGACTGTCAAAGACTGGACCCATGATCTCTTGGAAAAATAAAAAGCAACAAATTGTTGCCCTTTCTACTTGTGAAGCAGAATATGTGGCTCTAACTCATTCCGCGCAGGAGGCCATTTTTCTGAACATCCGTCTAAAATATATTTTAAAACCAGATCTAAGTAAAAAACCTATGGTAATTCCTCATGATAATCAGAGCAGTACCTTATTAGCAAATAATTCTATGATTCATCAAAGGGCGAAGCATATTGATATCAGATATCATTTTATAAGGGATGAAATAAGGAAAACAATCTATTACTCTTACTTATGTGACGTCTGAAAGTAATATAGCCGACATTTTCACTAAACCTAGAGAAAGAATAAAATTAAGACATTTTATAACCGAAATTTTTGGAATCTAATTATGAATAAATCTATTTTCAGAAACCTAAAAGGAGAAGCATGAACAGTCAAAATCACACATAAAAAATTGTAAATTGTCCCGGGCACGACGTTAAACTGCAACCATTTCTAACTTACTAACCAAATTAACCAACTAATACCTAACATAATGTTTCC
>NC_136504.1:31974333-32034333 GCF_053919585.1 Euprymna scolopes
TATATATAAACGTACATATTTTGTGAGTGTTTAAGTTCGCTTAAATATATACTGAACAACTACCTTACCTTTACAATTAAATAAATATTAATCTCTCTGTATATAAATGTTTAAGCAAAGGCGATATGCGTATTATTATATTAGAGCCATGTCTATTCTTCAATCAACAATATCCTGTTGAGTGTGTACGAATTCTCTCTCTTTTGATTTGTCATGCACATTGTGACATCGAATTTGTATATTGCTTTGTGACGTCATCCCATGTCTCGGGGCTATTTTTATTGAAAACCAAATGAGTCTATCCTCCACAACAATTTGGCAGCATTTTTTAAATTAATTTCATTCGTCTCAAACAATGCGTATTGGTATTAGGACGTAAGAAGCAACTATAATCAAGGGGAAATTGTAGGTCCATTCAAAGCAAGGAATTATGCAAAAAGATGTGTGTGCACATTACATTTGAATGTCTGCTTGTAGTAGAGTCAAGAAAACAAGGATGCAACTAGTAGAGAAAATAGAGTTCCAGCATAAGGAAATCTCTAACGTAACGGGCTGGGATTTTGCTATTAGGCATGTTGTTCGAGAGTTATTTGGAAAACAGCTAAGGTACTTATGCAAAATAAGGATCGTTCTATCGTCGGAATCATCAGGGGAAGTCAGGGGAAACACCGGAAATGACGAACGCGAGTTTCATGATGGTTTTTAGAAGAAAAGCAAGCCCATTTTTTTTAAATAAAAAATATTTTTCTCTTATTACTGTTACATGAAAGGGCTGCCACCTTCTCATGTAAGTAGCCACCTTCTCATGTAAGTAAGAAGACATGCCAGAGAAGTGAAAATTATATTAGGATAAGGTTAGAATCGAACCCTGTAGGCAAGTGGGAAAGAAAATGGAGAATGAAATGTTAGAAATTAAGTTTACTGTTTATTCTACTAGAAATAATTAAACATTGTTTATGTCGAAAAAAGAGTCGATTGCCCATTCTTTTATAAATTTATATATTAAATATGCCAGTTAAATGAATGAATAATGCAAGTTAAATATATTGTTTAAAAATAGGTCAGACTTAGAATTGAGGATTCTTTCGTTTGCCAAAAGTGTGTTCGGACAAGCATATGTAAAGGAACGTGAAAATTAGTCACGTTTGAAAATCACACTTCTGACGTCATAAACAAAGCAGATTTCTCAATATAGAATTCTGTGGGTTCGGAGATAGTGGTCAGTTAGAAGACATTTGATGAGGGAGACTTAGTTGGAGTAGAGAGCCTCTTGGAAGCGAAGGGTAGAAGATTATACCATTATTAGACCATAACAAATTACTAACGATTACTATATTGTCCAGTTGACTACTGTACACACTTAACCCTTATCCTCCAGTGGTATCTGGCCCTTGATATGTGGTTATGCATATGCAAAAAAAAAAAATGATAATCAAAGTGTGAATTCCTGACGTCACCAATCGGCCGCGTGAAGAATAAAGAAATCATCTATAATTTGTAAATGTTGTCTCCAGTCGTCATTTCTCACAACTAGAAAAGGTAAATGTGTTTTATTACTATCTATTACGGACTCTTGTCTTAACCCGTCCAAGTATTATGTGTCCTCCCCTCCATCATTAATGAAGTATCTCCCCTCTCTATATGCGTATAAGAACTATTGCATCATATCATGCAGTCTGTATTAATAATATGAAGTCCCCACGAAGCAACCCAGTCTGATATAAATGTCTCCCCTTTATTTAGTATCACAGTCGTCATGATATTCAAAGATGTCCATGATGTTCAATGAACTGTTATAAATGTCTCCCTCATCATCATCGTCATCCGTTATATATAGCCCCGTTTATGTGCCCCCAATATGAGCTCCTCTGCTACACAACAATTACGAGGACACATCAAGTAAAAATTAATTTAACATTAAAAACAATATTTTCCATGTTGTTATGGAGAAAATTTAATGACAATTTTTACTAAACTTTAAGAAAAATTAAAATACATATTAAGAAAAACATTTATTGTTAGGTAAGTTGTACTAATAAATATCCATATTTTGAATAACAAACAACTGGTTGCAAACATATTTTTGTCATCATATTTGGATTTCATGATTATTTTTTGGTTCTAATAAAATAATAAGGCAATGATAGCAAATAGACGTATTCTTAAATGCTGCCTCTTGTGATGTTAATGGTTCACCGTTTCGATACTTATCAGCAATTTACTGGAATGCCTGCAAAATTCTGCGGATAATACAATCTTTATTCTGCATAAATACCACGAATAAAATCTGATTCAGAAAGTTCACACGTCAACGTTAGGACATGTTTGACAATCATTACTAAGTTACTAATTAATTTCATTACTATATCGTTACAAAATATAATTCCATACTAGATCCGATTAGATTTTATTTTCGTTTTTCGATTCTATTGTTACGCTATGATGTAGCTCTTTGGATTTTAACTGCCTCGTCTATTTAATTGGGTAAATAGAGTTTCAAGTTCTTGACGAATGTATATAAGACAATTAGTTGTTTCACAAAAAATAACTTGACGTAAGTTTATAAAAAAGGAATGATGCTTTCTTTTCTTTTCAATACTTTCTCAATGTGCTATATATATATATATATATATATATATATATATATATATATATATATATATATATATACAGGGTGACCTGAAAAAACGGACCCAAACTCTAATTAGACCCTGTTTCTTAGTGTTTTGTCCGAATGAAATGAAACTTTGGTCATAACTAGTTTGTTATTTTCAAAACATCACATGAAACCATTAGGGTCTCTGGCCTTTTTTTCTTCGTTCTACAGCATATGTTCTAGATGGCCTCCATTTAGCTTTTGTTTCGTTTTTTTGGTCACCCTGTATATATATATATATATATATATATATATATATATATATATATAGAGAGAGAGAGAGAGAGAGAGAGAGAGAGAGAGACATACATACATACAGAGAGTTTAGAGAGATGGAGAGCGAGATGGGGCGTGGTTGAGTGTGTGCGTGATACAAAAGGACAACTAGTCGTCTCGCTAGCCTTCTTTCTGATTGAGTTCATCCTTGACTTGCATTTGTTTTAATTTACAAAACCTTTAGATAGGAATTTCGTTTTTCCTTGCCGCATTCTACTGGCCCTTATTAAATTCGGCGAAGGCCACATTTTAATATAACTGTTTTCAAAATTAGTCATGTGCATAATGTTGATTTCAAAGCTTCTTCACACCTCTTTCAATTGTTTTGAGTTTTGATGACATTTTTGGTTTGAAAATGTCCTCTTTATTTGTGTGTACATCCATCTCCATATGCGTGAGTGAACAATTAGTAATACTATTACGCACTATAGTCTGAAATGATAACAGTTTAAGCATTTTCCTCTTCTAAAAATAATCGTTTTAGTCGTCGTTATTTGAAATACGTATAACAGATTTTTTCGTAAGGAAACATATTGCTGAATAATTGGTATTGCTGCGTTCCTCAAGAATATGTTGATAACATAAATGGTTTGTTTCTATTTGCGAATAAGGAAAACTGATATCTGAGAGAGGAAATTAAATGGAAAGGGGCAGCGTGTATCATTTGATATGTGATGAATAAGATGGGACTTAGAGAATCCGGTAATATAATTAATGGAAACAAATTGCCTTGGAGAAAGGGATAGCGAGGAAAGAAAGTAAGAAAGAAAGAATTTAGATTTGATGCGAAAGATAAAAAAAATGATTGCGATAAAATATATTGAAAGGTTTGCTCAGGGTCATGATTTGCAAGTTTAATATTAGACTAAATTATTTCTTTAAATAATTAATGTCTATCTATCTACCTTCGAAAGACAGAAATGCCGATTAAACAAGAACACATATTCTGAAGATACGTCAATTCTATATAAGCTTAACAGACTGAACAAAATAGTATTTTAAAATAAAGCGCAAGAAATCGATAAACATGCCATTATAAAAATAAGTCTGACTAACCGATTGGCAGAAAACGTCTTGCATAATCATGCTTGACCCGATGCGAAATAAGACGCGTCGCGTTCTATTTGTATTTAAGTAATAAAAATGCGGCGCATAATATACGACTGTAACATTGACTGAAGAGGACCTCGAACTTGTTCAGATGTTCCGAAAGCTTCTACTTGAGTATATATTGAGATTACTATTAAAACATAGTAAGTAATCCGAATGCGGATTAGATTTTAACATTATTATTATTATTATTATTATTATTATTATTATTATTATTATTATTATTATTATTATTATTATTATTATTATTACTATTGTTGTTGTTGTTGTTGTTGTTATTGATATAGTTATTATTGCTATTATTAGTATTGTATTATTGTTATTATTATTGTTATTATTGTTATTATTATTAATATATTATTGTTATTATTATTGTTTTTTTGTTACATAGGCATCACCACATTATCAAGGCCCAGAGGCCACTCAAGGATAAGGATTAAAGAGTGCACAGTAGAAATTCGTCAATATAGTAATCATTAGTAATGAAAATTTGGTAAATTTGATAATTATATGGAACGGCTCATCAAGAACTTATTAACTTTAGACTTGAACACAACTATATTGTAGTCAGCCGGAAAGCAGGAAAACGGAAGACAATTCCACAGGCGTGCAGTTCTAAGAAAGAAGCTTTGTTCATGGAATCTACGTTTAGGTTTAGGCACAGATAAAGAGTGGGGGAAATTATTGATAGTGTTTACAGCTAGACGAGTGTTTCTTGTGAAAGTTTGGCGAGGGGGGACCATAGATTGAAGCTCAGTTGAACACTTTCCATGAAAATAACGATACATCAGAGACAAACTCGCAACATCTCTTCTGTGAGATAGAGGTTCCAAGGAGGAGAAAATGACATCTCCTACGAGGCTACGAAGTCTATTTTGAACTCTATCAAGGCAGGACAAGTCCTTTCTAGCAGCTCCTGCCCAGATGTGGCAACAGTATTCCATCCTTGGACGTACCTGGCTCTTTTATATAGATAGAGAATAGCATCAGCAGTGAGATATCTACCGGATCGATAGAAAGATCCCACCATTTTTCCAGCGGCCTTGGCAACAGATTTGATATACGTGTTCCATTTAAGATCATGAGTAATGGTCAAGCCCAGAAGCTTGTCAAAACTTGAGGCCTCCTGAAGACGAGAGCCATTCATTTCAATTGATGACAAATGTGGATTAGAATGTTGATGATGTAAAGAGAGAAGCTTGGTTTTAGATGCATTAAAAGTAATCAGCCACTCCTTTCCCCATTGTACTACGTGCTCAAGATCAGAGGAGAGAGAATTAGAGAGAACTTGGTCGTTTACTGTCTTAGATGTGGTACCATAAATGGTAGTGTCGTCAGCATAAATGTCTACAAATGATGTAAGGATATGATTTGGAAGATCATTAATGTAGATCAGGAAAAGAGTTGGGCCCAGGATGGATCCCTGAGGGACACCGGCATTAATACTGTGAGCTTCTGATTTTTGCCCCTCAACTACTACTCTTATGAACCTATCAGAAAGAAATGATTTAATAATTGAGAAGACTTTTCCAGCTATACCATAGCTAGCGATTTTATGAAGTAAACCTCCATGCCATACCCCATCAAAGGCCTTAGATATGTCAAGAGCAATTGCCCTAGAAAGATTGCCACCGTCGAGAGATTTGCTAATCCTATGCGATATAACTGTAAGGACATCTGCTTTAGATCTAGAAGAACGGAAACCATATTGAGTGTCACTAAGAAGGTTATTTTTGTTGAGATGGTTGATTACTTCTGTATTTAACACAGATTCTAGCAACTTACTCATGACGCACAGGACACTTATTGGCCTGTACTGAGAGGGCGATGAGCGATCACCTGAATTCTTAAATACAGGGCATACTGATGAGATTTTCCAGGGAGATGGGAAACTATTCGCCTTAAGACAACGTTTAAACAGTTTTGTAAGTATGGGCGCTAGTTCAGGTTGAAGTTATTTGAGTACTATAATTGGAATACCGTCAGGGCCAGTTGCTTTACTCGAGTCAAGGTTTTTGATTAGCTTCGCAACATCACGTACAGATATACGTATATCACATAGCGTGTTTTCTGATACAGGAGGAAATATTGGGGGTTGGCGGTCTTGGTCGCAAAGGGTATAATTAGCTGCAAAGTTCTTGACAAAGAGTTTGGCTTTGTCTGATGCTGACGAGATTACCTCAGGTCCATTGATAATAGTTGGGATGGAGCACACGCTTCTGTTCAGGATTCTGTTTGCTATTTGTCGAAACTGGTGTCAACCGAGTCGCTGCTCAGCTACTTTGGACTTAACAGATTGAGCATACAACTCTCTTGCGTTCCTTATTACTTTCTTACAATGGTTGCTGGCAGTCCTGAAAACGGCTTTAGTTTCCATACATCTATTACGTTTGAAGCAGTGGAAAAAGTGATTTCTGTGCGCAATGGAAGCAGCACATTCTGGAGAGAACCATGGCTGGCTGTTAGGGTTTTGCTGAAACTTTTTAGAGGGTATGAAATGGTCAATACCTACAATTAACCATTCAGTCAGGTCTAATACTATAGAGGACACATCTTTTTTAAACATGGAATGCAGAAGTAGATCAGATATAAATGTACGGAAGCTATCCCAGTCAGCCTTAGTGTATCGATATACTGTACGATGAAGAGGTACGTCTGGGGACTTATTACATTTCATTTTTATCTTAATTGATACAACAGAGTGGTCGGAAGATCCAATAGGCGACAGAACAGAAACTGAACATAGTTCAGGGCAAGTTGTGAGAAAAAGGTCTAGTAGGCTCGCATACTGGCCGTCATTATCGGGCACACGGGTAGGTTCCTGAACAATCTGAGTGAGGTCATAGGCAATGGAGAAATCATGACAGAACCTCCCCTCATCATCGGTCTTGTTTGAGTGGGTCAACCATTCGACGTTGTGAACATTGAAGTCTCCACATACGTGAATGTTAGCTGAAGGATAAGTAGAAAGGACTTGGTCAATTTTCTCAGATATGCTTTGAAAGATAGTAACTCCGCTGTTGTGGGGGCGATAGAGAGTAAATATAAATGCAGTAGTGTGAGCTAAAGCAACCCGGAAGCACTTATAGGGTAAGTTAGGATCTTCCCTTTGTTATTATTTTTTGTTGTTATTATTATTACTACTAATGTTATTATTACTATTATACTATTATTTTTGTTATTATTGTTATTTTTGTCTTTATTATTACTATTATTATTACTCTTAATATTATTTTTACTATTATTATTACTATTATTATTTTTATTATTGACATTATTATTGATATTACTATTGTCATTATTGTGGTTATTATTACTATTATTATTGTTATTATTGTTATTATTATTACTATTATTACTATTGTTCTTCTTATTATTTTTGTTCTCACTATTGTTATTACTAATATTATTAATACTATTATTATTACTATTTATATTATTATTACTATTATTACTATTATTATTGTTATTATTGTTATTTTTTATGATTATTACTATTATTATTACCCTTAATATAATTATTCTTATTACTATAATTATGACTATTATTATTAGTATTATTATTACCATTATTATTGTTGTTATTGATATTACTATCATTATTACTGTTGTGGTTATTTTTATTATTGTTATTATTATTATTGTTATTGTTATTATTATTATTATTGTTATTATTTTTTTTTATTACATTTTCACCCTAAACAAGGCACATTGCAACTTTGTTCTAGGGGGCTACTATCAGGGACATAGGCATCAGGGGTACTGTGTAGGGAGTTGGGCAGCAAGATGTCGTTTCACGTTGCACTTGAACTTCTGCATGTCAGTACATTCGGGCTAGCAGGGACCCGGAAGAGAATTCACAAGTCTAGCTGTTCTGCGAAAGAAACTACTGGAGTAGAAGGATCTCTTGCATCTAGGGATCTCTAGTGAAGGGTGGGATTTAGCTTCTTGTCGGGTTTGTCGGGGGGTGTTTACTTCGAGGGGGCAAAGTGCTTGCAGTTCGTCAGAGATTTCACCGTTAAAGTCCGTGTAGAACAGGCAGAGTGACGCAACATTTCGTTGATGTGACAGAGGCTGACGTTTAGCTGACAGTTCAGGACCTATTAAATTGGAGACTCTCTTTTATAACCTTGTGTTATATAGTTCATTATTATTATTATTGTTCGTTGTAATGTATTATTAAAAGTGATGCTTAGAGAGTCTTATTGAGAGTTTGTTGTAAGAGAGATTGTTGTGAAGATATTCATATATATAAAATGTTCATATTTAGAAGTGTAGAAGCTCTTTGAGTGAGGAAACAGTGTTCAAACAGTCTTAGTGTTCATATTGTGTATGTAAAGACATTTTAAACCACATGATATACATAAGACATATATAACAATTTTCACTTTACCTTTTGGTAGAATTACAACACAAAGACAACGTTTATAAAAACACATGATGGGTTTATTTCTTCTCCTGACCTGCCGTGGTTTTCTGAGTCAAGAATTCAAAGCTTCACATTCTAAGTTTCAGAATTGACCGTCTCGCTTCTAGACGTTCGAATCCCAACTGCAGACTCTCGTCTATCGTCCTCAAACTCTCTTCCAGTTTCTCTCCAGTTTCTCTAAAGTTTCTAACTATATCGAGAACTTCCCGTTTTCCATGACGTCATACACATGTTAAAACATGTGTCTTCTTTCACGTCTTCTGGAAATGCGTGTCCAAAACTTTTTCCTTTGTTTACAAAAGGAATTTCAAACTATATTCCCAGTAACCCATATTTCCAATATGTTAAAAACATGTTTATTAAATCATCCTATAGTTGCATTCCTCAATTGAATTCTCATAACAGAATTGAGAACACACATTCTTTTCTTGAAACTATTTTATCTCTAAGCTAAACAATGGTATTTTTTCACATTCCATTGCTAATTCTCTCTCGTAATCTATTTCTAAACCTAAATTACGAGGTTCGAATTTCGTCTATGCTATTTCATTTTCATTTTAACTAAATCTCTATTTTTTATACTTACTTGAAAAGGGGACAGCCCTTATCATGTAACATTGTCTAGGAGCGAGAGACTAGTGGCAGATGCACCAGCCCAAATATGACAAGTATACTCCCTACGTGGGCGAATGGTGGCCTTATAGAGTTATAGGATACTTTCAGGCGTTAATAGCTTTCTAACACCGTAGAGAGAACCCAACTTCTTCGCAGCGGTCCTGGCAATGTTCTCAATTTAATTATTCCAACTCATGTTTCCTGTGAACGATAGGCCGAAGTGTTTAAAGGATGTACTTTAAGATAAAGAGTATTTGACTATTGCTATTGGCGGTAGGGGAGATTTCTTGTAATTATTAAAGGAAACTATCTGTTTTAACTATTATTATTATTATTATTGTTATTATTATTATTGTTATTACTATTATTATTATTATTACTACTATCATTATTATTATTATTGTTATTATTATTCATATTATTATCGTTATTATTATTGTTATTGTTATTATTATTATTATTAGTGTTATTACTATTATTATTACTACTACTATTATTATTACTACTACTATTATTATGATTGTTAT
The DNA here is from genome assembly GCF_053919585.1 of Euprymna scolopes. Taxonomy (NCBI): domain Eukaryota; kingdom Metazoa; phylum Mollusca; class Cephalopoda; order Sepiida; family Sepiolidae; genus Euprymna; species Euprymna scolopes. The sequence goes on from NC_136504.1 coordinate 31,983,947, forward strand.
TATTATTGTTATTATTATAATATTATTATTTTTATTATTATTGTTAATATTATTATTGTTACCATTGTTATTGTTATTGTTATTATTATATCGTTGTTATTATTATTGTTATCGTTATTATTAATTTTTTTATGATTATTGTTATTATTATTATGATTGTTATTATTATGATTGTTATTATTATTGTTATTATTATTGTTATTATTATTGTAATTATTATTATTTTTTATTATTAATGTTATTATTGTCATTATTATTGTTGTTGTTTTGTTGTTGATGATGAGATTAATAATTAAGATTAAATATTTATAAAAATGTAAATAATATTAGGTATAAACACAGGGTATATATTAGTTATATATTTATATCTATATATAAGTTACATATCTGAAACTAATAAAATAACTTCTAATTTCTGCAGATTTTGCTTAAAATAGATCCGCCATGTACGTTTGAAATTCGAACACACGCCTGACGAATGGAACACAGCTATGCTAACTGAGAATTTGACGCAAGTAAAAACATATTACATGTAATATATTATGTATATATATATATATATATATATATATTATTAAGATTATATATTTGTACATAAGCTTATATATATTACATATATTTAATATATATATATATATATAATCTTATATATAATATGAAGATTATATATTTATACATAATCTTATAGATATATTATATATTTAATATATATATAATATATATATATATAATTTTATATATAATATAAAATAGTATATATAATAATATTATACGCATGTACGTATATATATATGTGCATATATATATATATATATATATATATATATATATATATATATACGTTTTTGGAAAATATTCAAAGAGTAATGTTTTCCCGTTATAACCGGATAGAGCATACCATAATATTAATAGTACAATAATAAATTTACTACATTTATGTGATGCTCATTGATATTCAAAGCATATATATAAATGAGGTAGTTATATATACATATATATATATATGTGTGTATATATAACTACCTCATTTACTCATATACAATTAATATACGAAAGTATAAATTTATAAAAGTAGAGCTAGTTAGTAAGTTATAAAATATATATGGCGTATTAGCCTGAAGAGTCCTAGAATGGATTATACGCGGAATATTCAGTGTAGCTTAACCGCCATATATATTTTATAACTTACTATATATATATATATATATATATATATATATATATATATATATATATATATATATATATAATCATTACATGTTACAAAAAGACAAAATCATAATTTTCATGTCGATCGTGTAATCCCCCTTGTTAATCAGGTATCCATCTTTCAAGACGCTGGTCTTCATATTCTGACTATAGCAACATTAAGAAATTTAAATGTAATTCCAGAAAATATATTGTTGCTCACCTCCCAAACCAAGTTACCTATTCATAAATCTACTCCATATCATAGTAGCTCATCAGGCGTAAGTGGAAATATGTTTTGTTTAGGATGAAGAAGAGTAAAAAATAAAAAAAAATAACCATTAATTTAGTTGATTCTTGGAAATCAATATTGTTTGACTAAATGACAAAACCGTTTATCGGCTCAACGAATACACTTTTCAAAATCGCCACTGTAAATGTTTGTTAAATAATGAAATCTCAATCAAGTAGTAATAAAGTTTCTGCAACTGGCCTTCAATCCTGATGTAAAACGAAACACACACATCATATATGAAATTGAAATTTATTTATGATCATTGAAAAAAATAATTGTATTAGTTTTCTGATCCAGTCGGTATTTCACTGCCGATGCAATCTTCCATCTGCATAGGATCTAAGTACATCCTAAAATGGATTCTGCTACAACATCCAGAGTCTGCCAGTGACCACCTGATTGCACCAGAGGATAACCACATTCTTCAGCAGATCCAGGCACATTTTCTTGTTGACTTTCCACTCGATACCGAAGATGTGAAGTGGCATGATGTGGCCTTCACTTGAAACCTCACAAAATACCATAACCGTGAACCATCCGATGCGTTAAGCTGTGCGCTGAAGCGTTGAATTATCTGGATTCGCATTGGTTCTGTTCTCACACCGTTTATCGATAGAGAGAATGAGTTTTACAGCGGTGCATCTCCGACTTCGGTCGTTACACATTGTGTCACGTTCAGACAGGATAGAATACTCATATCGCTGTTGGGATGTATACACAACTGGCCAACTAGTATATGGTCTGCATCAAAACAAAGATACCCGGTTTTTATCAAAGGTAAAAAGAATCGTCTTGTCTTTTCTAAGGCGACAATTTTATCGTTCTGTTTTTTTTTGTTTTGTTTTTTTTTGCTTTTATCTGAAACTTTTTCCCCACAGAAAAAAAAAAACTTGTTAGTCTATCTCTTCTTTACTGTTATTTCCATGGAAACTACTCGTTTGAGCTTCGATGCATATTCCCTCCTTGTCAAACTTCCACAGAAACACCCGATTAGTTATAACCACTATCATCAATTGTCCCCCCACTTCCCGGCCGACTTCAATATCGTATCATTCAAGTTTAATGTAAAATGTTCTTGTTGAATTAACACTTTAAATAATAAAATTCCATCCAATTTACACTACTAACTACTACTACATTATTACCTTACACTCATTATGTTTTACCTCAAAATCCTTCGAGCCTTGATAAGTGTTGACTGTCTTTAAAAGAAAAACAAAACAAAAAAGACGAGGCCAGCACTAGAAGCAGATCGGACAAAATCTGGGAAAATCATATCAGCAAATATTTGAGGAACTCAAGGATCAATAGATTCGAATTTTTATACTCGTTGAGAGAAGAAACTGGAATGCCGAAAATGTTGTTAGCAACATCGGCAAACGCCAATTTAAGAGATGCTCCTAAGGACATAATACTGAACAAATATCAAAAGGTCGCAAAAACCATCAGGTGGATTTCACACTTAGACCAATTAACCCCAATTAACAAGGAGTCCGTGCCCGAGATAGAATATGATCATTTAACTGCTAACAGTTAAAAAGTTACAGCGCGATTGTAATTGGCATGTTGAAGTATTCAGTGATATTGAAAAACATACTTGAAGGTAAAGGTTTACGAAAGCTTAATGGGTGTCAGTCACAAAAGACTACAAAAATAGATAGTTTTCTCAATGATACACAACATTTGTGTTTCTTTTAGATATACAACAGTACGCAACCTATTGCTTTCACTACTTGTAAATATAATTAACTTTTTCGCTCGGAGGTAAGCGCTATAGTAGCCTTGATACGACATTTAGTTGATTCTGTTTTCGGTCAGTGAACGAGCAATCCTTCTAGATTGAGGCTTTTTTTTCATTTTCTTTTTCCAATCTGTGGTTCCTTTTTTTTCAGCTGAAGTTTCTCTACGTTAAAAATGAACTTGTTTCTATCTTTGCCCTCGTATGGAAGCAAGTAAACACAGAAAGGAAAGTCACCATTATATACATAGAAATAGAAATAGAACTGAGAGCATATTGTTACCACAACTAGACTTATACACATTATTTCAATTATATAACAAGGAATATCAAATCCAAAAGCGGGTTGAAGTCGAGCATGTTTCCCGGTTGTAGTATGATGAAATACAGCGCTTAGCTTTTCACAAATGGCTGCTTATCTGGTACTGGTTAGACTCCACAACGCTTAACTTCAGTGGTCTAAAGATAACCAATATATCAACGCGACGATGCCGTACTGTTCCAATCATAGCTTTTAGTTTAAAGATCATAGCTTTGAGTTTTAAAGGACATTTTATACCAACACAGTTTTAATTATTAATGAATCCCGATGTATCAAGTCAAAGAGACACTCAAGCGTAAGTATTAATCAATTGTGAAGAGAGTGTGTGACAAATATTTGTTTTGAAAAGTATCAGATTATATCTGATATAGAAACTATTTTTATTTTTATTTGCAATATATCTCAAAGGTGGAACATATTTTTTTACAAAAGGGTCACCACTTATCAAGACCGGAGGCTCCTCGATGATAAGGGTTAATGAGTGTACAGTAGTCAATTGGATAATAACATAGTAATCATTAGCATTGGGAAGTTGGTAAATTTAATTACTTAAGGGAACGGCGTGTTTAGTTTGGACTTGTAGACGACCATAGTGTAGTCAACTAGCCGAGTGTTTTTCGTGAACTATGGGCAGGAGGTACCATAGAGTGGAACTTAGATGAACACTTGGCATGAAAATAACGTTCAAACAGTGTCTCTTCTGTGAAAACATGGTTGCTGGCAAGAGAAAAGGGCATCCGCCACTAGGCTACGAAGTCTAGTTTTAGCGTTGTCAAGAAGGATAAGCTATACTCGCAGTCCTGTCCAGATGTGGCAAGATCATTCCATCTTTGGCCGTACTTGGCTCTTATACCGGCAGAGAATTGCATCAGTAATGAGATATATACTGGAGCGGTAAAATCATCCCGCCATTTTCTTAAGGACCTTGGCAACAGATTTGATGTACGTCTTCCACTTCAGAACAAGAGTAAAGGTCAGAGCCAGCCGCTTGTCAAAATATGGAGCCTTCCCAAGACGAGAGCCATTGATTTCAATTGATTCCAGACGGGGATCAAAGCGTTGATGATGTAAAAGAAAGTTTACCAGTCATTTGGTATTTTCTTCAGTCACCCACTTGTCAATTTGAAATAACTATTTCCCGGTCCAATTAAGCTTAAATTTGAAATACCATTTCGCCATTCTGCTTTGTTTAATCTGCATTATGTGGATTATTAGGAATACTGCAATCGTCTTAAATATTATTTGCACCACGTTTCGGTCGATGTAACCTCCAAGCTTCAACAGGTGCACCTTGTCAAAGGCGGGAATTACTCTTTTACACTCGGAAATATGCACGAAATTTGGAACGGAATTGTTTATTTAACTCACGGATGTAGCATGTTCTCGTTCTCCCAGCAATGGCCGGGTAGAAATATTAAGTAATCGTGTTTTTAGTATCGCATACACTGAAGCTTGAACCGTCACTTAAAACTGAATAGTATTTGGTAGTTTATATTTCACGCCACCGATCCTTGGGCAAGTTACATTTGCGGGATCGTTGTTCGAATAATATTCAAGATGAGAAATGTAGACCGAATAATCAGCCTTTAATTTTTTTTGTCTTCAAATATTTATTTATTATGTTTAGTTTAGTTGTTTTATTTCACGGCATATCAACCATTTTAAGATTCATCTATTTTGGCTAGCATTCTCATGCCTCTAAATCCTTTCCATTATCCAATATTGATTAATGATATTTTGTTGCTTGTTTATTTTAGGAAATATCAACGCCTTTCAGGTTCAGCTATTTTTGCCAACATTATAATGCTCTTAATATCTATATCCTTAAATATTCACTGGTTTGGTTACATTGTAGTGAAAATTGATGTAATTGGTATTGCTTTTGCATAAGATTGAGCCCTGCAAAGGGAAAGAAAACATAATAATATTAATGTTTTGTGCATTTAAGACATTTATTTAAAGATATCCTGATCCAGATAACATCTAACGATGTAATCTATATTACAAACCCCAGAAGTATTAGGGATTAATAATGACATTATATCGGACCTACTTTCTTAAATAACAAGAACAACTATTTCTATAATACCTATATTCAATCTACACAGTAAGCAATAAAGATATTATATGAGGCTGTGACAAACAAATAGACGGATGAAATAAGGGTATCTTATAATGATGCCGGAAGTGTCATAAGCATATAAATTATCGCATCATGTTTTAACGGTTGAATAACTATAGATTGAAATAAAGAAATTGATATATATATATATATATATATTAATATATATATATATTAATATATATATATATATATATATATATATATATATATATATATATATATATATATATTTTCTTGTAATTGCTTGGTGTTTTAGTAGTTTCAAATTTCAAATAATTGGAAATAAAATTACACTTAAAAAACAAGCTTTCGTTGTTTTGAAGAAAATTACCTGTCACATGGTTTGCCGAATAGTTATTTAAGGCTTGACTGGCCATCCAACCAATGTAAGAACAAATTAAGAATATTCAACGACGGAATTTACTAGAAATAAAGTATTAAATGAGCTTAAACTTTGGTTCTTATCTTCGATTAACCGTAATTTTGAATTGTTTCTCGTATGTAAGACATGCCGAAAAAATAATAAAAGAACCGACCTACCTACTTAACGCGTTGTACAATGGTCGAGTAATGAGAGATTGTTTGGCGAGTCAAAACAGTAGAAAAAGAAAAATATATATTGAAAATCACTGGACTAAAATGTCACTACGATATAATAAAGAAGGACTTGGATGAATTACTGATATCTTGGACGACAGAGTGCCAGAGCGCACATTCTTATCCACTAGACAAGATTATTTATTTGCTTTTTCTCTTACAACCAGCTACATTAGGAAATGATGGCACTGTTAATTGTAGGTATTAAGGACTCTCTGGCGCCGATTAAATACAAGGTGCACTACAAGAAAGTGGCAAAGGCAAATATGTTTGTCCTGCCAGAAGGACTCCCTCTAACAACCACTACCTGTAGATTTAATTCTCATCAAAATGACTACAAGTTTACTGGGATAAAGTGATAAAATGACACCATATGAGTAGAGAAGAAAAGGTAGAAGGAGACAAAATGATTCCAGTCATGACAGACACATGTTTTGATACAGATTAAGTGATTTACTGCAACTTTTTAAAAGGATGTAATACCCTAAGTTGTTCCTGAAGAACGCATGGACTAGGATGCATCAGTGTATGTGGACATTGGAAGGATGGTAACTAGGACAATATGAAAAATGCTCCAGTCATAGAGGATGTAGATAAGGAGGAGGGCATGTGAACTACTTTGAAAAAATAAAAATATTATGACATGGGAATCGGGCTGGGATAAGGATAACCATTGATATGGTAGGAAAGGAGATTCAATATCACTAAAAATCATTTCATGTAGAAGATTGACCCTGAAAACATGGGTAAAATGCGAAACATATTGGTTTACGAGGAAAACTGGCTGCGTCAGTGTTTAAAATGTAATAGAAAATGATTTTGTAAGTCGAAAATGTTCAACTTCAAAATGTGATGCTTTCCTAGCTTGTGTTACTTTTGCTATAATTTTAGAGCAGATACAACCGGACACACAACCATGAAGAACAAGATGTTGCAATTGTTTTTATGTTAGTTTGTGCATTGATCTGTCCAATTGTCATGCCCAAATTATCCGATTGACTTTATAAACCAAAGTTCGTAAGTTTATTTTGTTAGAGACATCAGTACATAGCATACGCAGTTTGGTGCCGTAACGTGTACATTAAAAGAAACGCAGAGATGTTTCGAATAAATATACCACCGATATGGAAGAGAATACCCCGGAGAGATTTACAACGTATTAAAACAACAGGATAATATAATATAATATTTGATTATATTAACATTTTAATATGTTTTTATTTGATCTGTCTTTCTTAATTACTAAATGCGAATTTACTTGTTCAGTCGTATTTAAAATATATTTATCATTAGTCTATCGCATTATTGAAATAACATTCACAGCTATACATGCATATTTGAGGGAAACCGAATTATTTATAAACCCTATTGTCGAGTTTATTCAATCTCTTAATACAATGAATTTGTCAACGCGACATAAGATTATTTCATTCTACTTTGAAACCATTCCTTAATAGTCATATATATTATTATTTAAAATAAGATTTTCCATGATGTCTCATACAAGGAATTCTGCAAAATCTCTAAGGCTAAAATAAAAGCAGAAGTTTGTTTATTGCAACAAGCTGGATGAAGATTTGTACTGAAATATTGCAATACTGTAAAATCCACAACACACATACACTACAAGGGTCGTTCAAATGTACAGCGTTCTGTTTGTTTTTAATCTCGAAAAGTTTAAGTGCGGGATTGGAAACTTTAAATGTGTGAGCGTTTGTATTCCAGAATTCATCTGTCTACATAGTCATTACTTTTATTAATGCACCTTTGTCATAAATTCCCAACGGCATTTCATCATCGTCGTCCGGAGCTCGCCTTGTTATACGAAGATCGTTCCAATAGTAAAGACTTACTTTTTACCGTAAAAAGTTAGAGAGATAGAAAGAAGGGACTACCTTTAAAACAATTAGCAATTAAACAAGTAGCCTTTTGTGCACCAGAATTTATTTTTCGGCATAGCCACCACCATTCTCAACGGACTTTTCAAATTCAATGATACATCTCTTTCTGATGCACGTCGATGAAAGGTGTTAGTTTCTTAGAGCCTTACATCGTCAATGTCTGCAAGAGAGAAATGGAATTTCTAGGTCATGAATGCATACGTTCAGTCACGATAACGATTCAATTTGATAATCGTTTATGATCCATGCAGACAAAGTTGAAATAAGAACATTTGGAACGCCATTAGTATAACATAGTTAATTAATGGAAATAAGTGTTTTACTAATTCAATGTTTGGCAAGTCAAAGAATATCGTTATTCCACACTTGGATATATCTCTGTAACTTTTATAGGGTTCTAGTGTGAGATCCTTCATTTCTGAGAACGCAGATTGAAGTAACTAAAAATAAATAATAGATAAAAATATCGATGCCTCATGTTCTCGTTCTTTTTTTTTCTTCACGTTTATTATTATTATTATTATTATTATTATTGGTAGTAGTAGTAGTAGCAGTAGTTGTAGTAGTAGTAGACATATTTTTCAGGAGTTTCCACATAGGCGATGATCAGCGATTACTCACGGTGTTCCCTGGAGTCAAGGTGACAACATCTCTCTTCTGATTCCCAATGGCATTTCATCATCGACGTCCGGAACCTTCCCGCTTTATTCGACAACATTTAGCAATTCTTTACATTATCGCAACAGTCGTTGACCATTCACTTATCGCTGGTGAAAACTATTTTTCTTCAGCGGAATTTTAGTGGCAATAAGCTAACCAAACATCCCATTACTCTTCATATTCATCCAGTCGAGTTCTAATTAGTGGTTTCTCTTGTCGGTCCTTTCATCCTCCAAGCGACTATTTTGTGGGGTATCAGCCGAGGCTAACGCTTGTGTTGGTGGGGGTAGGTATTTATAAGGTTCCTTGTAGTTTTAATTTCATTGAGTCTCTTTGATGATTGTTTTTTTAATTTTTTTAATTTTATTTCTGTTTCAATTACAGTGTGATTGGTTATTGGGTAAATGTTTGTAGTTTATGTTTGTTAGTTTGCTATTTATGTGGAATAGTTTGCAGTTCTTGTAGGGTTAGTTATTAATTTATTTGCGTCAAAATGTTTGCCGTGAGATTTTAGCTGTTTTCGGTATTACCGCATGCTGTATAGTTCCAGTGCTTTCCTCGATTTCAATTTTTTCAAAACATTTTTACCAATGTTTTGTTTCGAGACTGTTTATAGTGTTCTTACCATTATTGGTATTTTGTTGGCTTTCTTCGGGTTCCATATCTGTGTCAATTCTAAAAAATCTCTCTTGGACGCTCCGCATATTTCTGTCTCTTTGATCTTCATGCTCTGTTCCGGCAAGACAGCAATCTCTACGATTTAGTAGTGTTTTCTTTTCTTGTTGATTATTATCACGTCCAGTTTTAGTCGTTGGATGACTTTATGTGTTTGTCCTTCCACGTCGCAATAGCGTTTCTTCTTATTTTAATATTATTATTGTTAATAGTATCATTATTGTTGTTGTGTTTAGTCTTGTTACACTTTTTCCAAATGACAGAAAATATTATTCTTCGTTTAATCTAGCACTAAAATTCCTTAAAAGTTATAAGATTATGTGGGCAGGTTAATTTTTCACATTTAAGTTATTATCGTTTTTGAAACCAAGTTTTAGTTTATTTTAATTTGGAATGGGGGTTTGATTTTCTAATTCCAAGCAGAGTTTATCTGACTTGCTATTCGCTGTCAGGCTTTCAGTGAAAACTTGAAATAGTTTCGATCATTGTCCATAAAAATACATATTTTAAACGTTAACTTTTAAGTGGCAGAACGGATTTATATTTATTTATAAAAAAGGAATACGCCTAGATCATTATTATTATTATTATTATTATTATTACTATTATTATTATTATTATTATTATTATTATTATTATTATTATTGATTAAAATATATTATAAATTATTATTTTCTATAACTCTTACACCATAAAGTCGTTATTAAAAAAAATGCAATTACAAAAAGCGGCCCAAGAATCAGATATTTTTTTGAATGCCAGCTGCATTTTGCGATTAATCTTTTAGGGTTTAATACTTTGGAGAAATATTTCATCTGATTAAATTTCCTCTGTTATAAAAGAATTATGTAATAATTTCTTTTTTCCAAAGCGCAAACATTTATTTTAAAGTAGTTCGGCTACGCCATGAGATTAGCGTTAATCCTCCAAGATTTACCCTCGTTCAAAAAGATTTACTTATGAGATTTTTAAATTCAAATTTACATAAAATCGCTTTACGTTGTTTCTCCAATGAGATTGTCAGAGAGAAACAAACGAATTCGACCGGATGTTTTAAAGACACCTCTATTAAAAAAATGCTTCCTCAAACTTTACAGTGTAAGACAAAGGAAACGCATATTTCAAATTTACGAATGATAGGCCAATAGAATACAAGGCTCACAGAATCAGACGTTACTAAGTGCAACTATTTAAATATATCATAAAACGGATTCAATGTTTCGTGATGTTGTCTCACAAAGAAACTAATGGCGACATTCGTTTAGTGTTTAGTTTAAGACAAACTGTAGCACCTCAGCTATGACATCATGTCATGTTCATTCTTACAATGATGATGGTTGTGATTTAATATAATTGAGCCGGTGACGCCGGTAGCAGCATCAAAAACATAATAAACATGCACATTTCCGAGAAAGTGTGCGATGTGACGTCACAGAAAAGGCAGAGATAAAAAAATACACACGTGGCCAGAGAAGCACGAATAAAGCGCTGTTTGACACATGACGGAACAATAACTGCGAATCAGACGTGGGTGAAGAAAACGTCTTTAAAAAGACATGGCGCTGTGATAAATGACCTGATAAATCCAGAGGTAGTGCGTTCTTTGAAATATCAAGAATAAACACCTCTTGTCTAAATACAAAAAAAAACAGTCGAGTCTCTTTCCTCTTCCTTTCTTCTGTTTACTTGCGATAGAATTAACATGCAGTGTTACAGTATAGGTGATTATTGTGACGATGTCGGCGACGAAATGGGTTATGATTTTCTGTAAACAAAGAAATAAAGTTTAAGAAGGATATAGAAACTAGTCAAAACAGTTTTACTGCACTTACTATTCGTTCTTAGTCATTTTGAGCTGACGTTGGAATCAACTTGATATATTAATTTACTGCGATTATCCGAAACAGCAACGGAATCAGATTCTTAACTGACAGCCACAGATGCCTGTAATTCCGTTTTTTTTCTATTTATGCTTTTTTAGAAAACCATGGAGATAAAAGGCATATGAAGAAGGTACAAACTGAGCATAGCTTCCATGTCAGTCATTTTGTTTTTTCTCAGAAGTGCTGTTGGGTATCGTCTTCATAAACAATTGATTTTGACCGTTGCGTCAGATGCATTCTACATCTCCGACCCACGCTTCGTGTAACTGAAAGCATGGGAAATACCATAGTATACATAAACCGGTTTCCTGATATAAACTGTGTCCATCGCTTTATTGCAGATTACAAAATAATCAATATTTCAGTAAATGTAAGTTATAAAAAGCTGAAAATTACACAATCCAAGGACTGTATTAAGTTGAGATAAATCCTAAAATTTCATCAAAATTCATGTTATATTTTAAAAGTTATGCTATTTTTTTAATATTCAAGGAATTTTCACCGTCCATCGCTTTATTGCAAGTCTTCTAAGATAATGTTTTAGCTCAATAAAACAATACCAAAGCATCATAAATTTATATTGAACACATTTTCTGCGGAAAATTAACAAAAACAAAGGCACATCCCGAGAGCTAAGTGTCAAAGAAACGAATTATTTGTCCACATATCCCCCATGTTTTGAAATTACATTAAACAACCTTTTGTCCACCGAGGAGGTCAATTGTTTGATCTGAGATGGAGTAATGGTTCTGGCAACGTCGACTATTTTGTTCCAATGAACATCCTTCGAAGAAAACTGCTCTCCTCCCTCATAAACTCCTCGTTTTAATATTGACCATAGGTGTTTGATGGGGTTAAGGTCTGGAGAACACGGTGGCCAGGACATGAGGGTTTCTCCAACAAAGCCCTGAGATCCAAGGAAGGATGTAGTTGCCCAAGCAGCATGAGATGGGGCATTGTCATGCATAAAAATAATTTTAAAACGACGTGACAAGGGAAGTTCATCTAGCCATGGTAACAAATTCTCATTTAGAAAGGCAGTGTAGGCATTGCTGGTGAGCTTGACACCTTCTGGCACTCGGAATGGTCCACATAGCTTGTCCCCAATAATTCCCGCCCAAAACATTATGCCTCTATAGATTTGGTCGCCAACATGGAGGTGGAGGCATAATGTTTTGGGCGTTGGAATTCCATTTGGATTCCAAACTTTGGCCCATCCGTCCGGTCCATCAAGGGTAGCACGAGCCTCATCTGTAAACAGAACATTTCGGCAATCCATTTTCATATATTTTTGTGCCCAAGCCAATCGTTTTTCTTTGTGGGTTTGGCTCAATGGAGGCCTTGGAATAGGATTGATGTTCTTTGCCATTTCATTCAGTACATTGCATCGGGCTTGTCTGGACCTTGGTATGACTCCAGCCCTCGCAAAAATTGTTGCACTGGTGCTGTTTGGGTTGCGCACAATCTCTCTACGAATTTTTCGAAGATTCCGATCAGAAAGGTTCCTCCTTGTGCCCTTATCTTTCCTGGACTTGATGTTGGGGTTCTTGACGAATGTAGCTAAAGTTCGGGGATCCCTTTTTAGTTCTGTGGCTAAATTTATGATCGAGAGTCCTTCTGCTAGTCCTGCAATAATCCTCTGCTTCTCGGTAGCTGTTAAACGTCCCTTTTTTTGGCATTTTATGAGACCTGCAATAAAGCGATGGACGGTGAAAATTCATTGAATATTAAAAAAATAACATAACTTTTTTAAATAAACCATAAAATTTGATGAAATTTTAGGATTTATCTCACCTTGATACAGTCCTTGGATGGTGTAATTTTCAGCTTTTTATAACTTATATTTACTGAAATATTGATTATTTTGTAATCTGCAATAAAGCGATGGACACAGTTTAAAAAGCTGGATACTATATAATTGTTGGGATCTCGTATGATATTCGAATTTTTATTCGATTTTTTTAATACTATTTTCATATTCAATCTTAATCTTCGAACGTCACGGTCGATGTTACCTCCGATCTGTTTCAGATGACTTTTGTTCAACTCGTGAATAATTTTTAGTTTAAATCCGCCGTCCGGTTTTCCACTTTTGTTAAAAAATGGTGGCGCAACAGATAAGCATGCCAAGTAATAATCAATTCTATGTGACAATAATCTGACAGGCAAAGGTTCAATTCAACATACCGGCAATAATACTTGCTATGAATAAAACTTTACAAAAATGTATCCCCCTTTTTGGCTGATGCAACAAGGAAATATATTCTTGAAAAGCAAATACGGCGCTCAGCTTGAAATTTCGTATGGATTTCAAGTTTTACGTATAAAATATAGACACCACAAGATACATCGAAAGATGATCGGAGATTACCTGAGCCAGAACGTTGTCAGAATAACAACCATAATAAAACTAATCGACTTTGAGGATTTATATTTTTATAATTTGTATTATTTACCCTATTTAAAAATTGAGAGACCGTCTGTGAAATCAGAAAGGAATCAGATTAAATACCAAGATGAAAGTGTACAGAGCTATTGTCCTACCATCACTCATGTACAGCTCAGCAACCTTGACTGTCTACAGACGCCAGTGCAAGAGATTAAACCTGATACAACAAAGGAACCTCCGTCATCTAATGGGTATCTCTTGAACATACCATGTATCGAATTTTGAAGTACTGGAAAATGCCAAAATGCCCAGTGCTAAAGAAATAGTCGTAACAAGAAACTGAGATGGACAGGACATGTCACGCGCATGTCAGACAAAAGACTACCAAAAGCAGTTTTATTTGGTGAGCTCAAAGAAGGTGCAAGACCCCTAGGCGAATCGAAACTGCGCTATGACCTGTTCTAGAGACATTTGAAAATACTAACCAACTCAACGACTGGAGAAGAAAAGCTGAATATCGGATAGTTTGGAGAAGTTTGGTATCAGGCGCAGCCAATGCCATTAGAGATCAAAGCATTGCTGCTTGGGAAGCAAAAGGAGCGCGACTACGGGCGCCACTACCCGGATTTCCTGCCATCAGGTGGCACATCTGCGGCCGGGCTTTCAGAGCTCCGATCAGACTCACATCGCACCTTTGACATGGACACCAACCTACCTCCGCGTCATCATCGAAATCGAGAGAGAGAAAGAGAGAGAGAGAGTATTTACACTATTTGAAAATTTATACTAGCGAACTAAATCGCTACTAACATAGGGTGCCTTACATGAAAGATCTGTCCAGTGTTTGTTATATAATGTTTAATCTCAGACGTTAATTTATTTAGATAAGATTTGGCATTTATATCATTTAGATTATTAAAAAAAAAATAAACGCCGGAGACTAAATATGATATAACAAACAAGGGACAAATTGTACATGTAAGGAACCCTACGTTAGTAGCGATTAAGTTAACTAGTGGAAATTTTGAAAATTATGATTAAGGTACAAAAAGAAGTATGTAGTAACAAGGGAAACAGTAGACACAACAAAATAAGTTTCGAACGATGCTGGGTGGCGTCACGATTTTCGAAACAAGATGTCAAATTAGTCTCTTCGTGAAAGCCGTGCGAATGAGACACGTGTAATCATGTGGAAAACATGGTCATCGAATGTCTGAGTTCGCGTGTATCATTCATTTCCGTAAGTTAAGAAACTAAGAAGAAGATAGTTATTTAGTTATTTAGAAACTCTGTTCTGAATCACTTCTTTCCTCATGAAACCCTGATAGAAAACTCGGCGAATGTCTCCTTGTACACTTTTCATCTTAAAAAAAATATTTCGTTAGCAATTACTAGACGAAATGGGGGCGATAGAAAGAAGCGTAAATCAAGTAAAAGACCAGCACAAATACCCTTACGTTTGTATAAAAGGCATCAGTTTTTTAAAGTAAAAATATAGAACAGAAGTGCATTAGGAATAATATATGTATGATCAGTGCGTTTAGCGAGAAAAGTGCGATTTTCAACTGGATTGTCACATACCCATCGACAAAACTTCTTGCAGAAATATGAGGAGTTATCTATAAAGAAAAAAGTCATAAGTAAAAGAACTAAAATACACATGTTTAAACAAGATTAACTGTTGTGATTATGACAGACGTTATAATGAAATATTTTTAAAGGGAAAGAGAGACAACTGTTTAGAATTAAAATGAAAACTTATTCTTTTTTCATGTAAAAATACAGAGTAGATTATTGAATGTCACACGCCAAAGCAACATATCAGATATATGATATAATATCTAAATTATGAATGGATCTTTACGGGAAATTTCATTTATATATTATTTCATGTAAAATAACATTAAAACATGCACCTTTCCTCTTGGAGATTCGATACAAGACCAGATGTGAGTTTGATGAAAATGCCACTGTAGTTCGAAATAGATTAGAACTTGCCGCTAGCAGGTTCTCAGTCCCTACCATTAACCACTAAGCTTGTCTGGCTTTTTCTGTCTCATTTTCCTGTTCCACTTTCTCGATTTAAAGATATTTATCGGTATGATTTTATCTATTTATCTATTTATCGATCTATCTGTTTGCGATCTCTCTATATATCGGTCTATTTATTTCACTCTCTCTATATATATTTGTGTGAATATATAAATATATATGTATATGAATATATATATGTATGTATATATATGTGCATATATATATATATATACATATATAAATATATAAAATCGAAATCTAATTACTTTTGGGTAGCCATTTATAAGATATATTTTTATTATATGTTCTAGAGAATTGCATTGGCCACAAATAAATACCAGCTATGTATGGAATGGTATTAATTCGATTTTAGATTAAATGTACTTACACAGGAAGTCTGAATGTAAAATGGCTCACAATGAACGACATCACCAGAGGAATTGGACAACCATGGTGACCATGTGACCTAAATCCCCTAGACATATTGGGAGGTCGGTATTTTCTAAAGACACATGTTCATCATCACAATAGGCATTAGAATTTTACTAATCTACAAGCTCGCATCGCATGAAATAGAATTGGAGTCATTACCATTGCAAACTTGGCCAAAGGGGTTTAGCATCTGATAAAGCCACTGCGTTAATATTAGAGAAAAATGAGTGAACTTTCAAATAGTTTTAACACAAACATGTATTAATCTTTACTATTATATAAAACTAACTTTATGTAGAGGTTGTTCCCTATACATTAGGAAACGGCTTGACTGATTTTTGAAAGCTCATACAACGGTACGTAATATTTTACACACATTTATAAAACCTGTACATCACAAGTAGATTTGAGAACTTTTATCACCGCATATGTAGAAAGACCCAATATAGAAAATCAACAGAGTATTTATTTATAAGACTGGGACGCGTTCGAAATGATTGGTCCTCTGTGGATCACAATTGAATCAACATAACCGACTTTTGCACGTTTAATTTTCATTCAAGCGATTATGCAAACTCATTTCATAAAATCAATAGCTTGTTCTCTGATAAGACAGACGCGCGTTCGAGATGAATGTTTTTGTTTAGACCACAATTGAACTTCGATACTTGACTTGAGCCATTATATACAAATAATATCATAAATTTAACAGTAGATTCTCTGCAGTGCAATGTAGACCGCGATGTATTGTGAACGATACTTTCTCCCGATACACTCCATGCCTCTATAAATAGAGCTGGCAATTAATCGAGTTGATCATAGATGGACGATTTCACCGTTTTCACTGCTAATAATGCCGTATAGTCAGGTGCGATTATATATCATAAATGTCATATGTTAAATGTTGGGTCTGATATTTAGTTATAACATCTGTATTAAAACATATTAATCGTATATATATATATATATATATATATATATATATATATATATATACATATATTTGTTTAGCACGGAGGATATGATATTGACGTGTAAACTGAGTCATGTTGTATCAGAGTTATCACACGGGTATATATTACAGTTCATATCTAAGAAGGATAATATAGCTTCATACTTTTATTTCTTCACTGAGTTCTTCAAAAGTTCTTCTATCTTTACTTGCCGAGCACCGTGACGAACCATGAAATGACCAAAACCATCTAATTGAGACATCTGTTCTTCCTTATTTTGTGGAACCAAAGAACAACACTTTATATTTGTAAAATATAAATTTATTTAAGTTGTTTCAAATGGTCTTCACAAAAGCCTGCATTTCTTGTCTACATGTTATTTTCTACCAAGCCACGCTTCCTGGCCGTCTATTTACTCCCGTGACTAACTCTCGACTCTCCGACTCTTCGACTGACTAAAAACTTCCGACCTCTTAACCTCAGTTCCGGTGACGTAACCAATTAAAAGACATGCCCCCTTAACGTGACTTTTCCGTCACGTACGCCTGTTCAAGGATTTTTGGTTAGATTAAACCTTGCTAATTTATATAAACAACTCCAGGTAAAATCCATTGCTGCACTTTATTCTATAAACTAGCGGGGGTACCCGGCGTTGCCCGAGTGTTTGTTTCCGGGAGGGGGGGAGTTTTAAAAAATGTTATGGTAGGTAAGTAGGAAGGATCAAACCCGGAGTCATGAGTAAAAGTAGGAAAATAAAGTGTGAAAAAAAAACATCTGCAACGTTAACAGTTCGGCCACCAAGAAAAGTCCATTCCAGTTGTTTAGGAAAAAAAACAAAAAAACGACTACGGTAGGTCGGCGCGAACGTGAAAATATAATGTGAATTATCCAGCACGCTAACCACTCCGCCACAGAGCACTGCAGCTAAGTTTAGTGATTTTAAATAACTTCACATGAAAGAACTACGAAGCCAAACCGGTGTTCTCTTCTCAACTGTTCCTTGTGAACGATCCCCAAACGGGGTTAAGTGGTGGCAGGGGAGGAGAAATTTATTAGAGAGAAAATATTTTACCACTCCGATTGATCTTAACCGATGTTGGCCGTGACTTCTCAGCAGAAAAAGTATAGAAATCTAAGATTATCGGGGAATTTGAGAAATAATAAGCCTATAACACACCTCAGATATTGTTCTGCCGTTTGTGCATATTATATTTGCATGGAATATCTTGATTTTTAATCCTATTAATGTCAAAATCAGACGGAAAAATGAGTTCATTTTATTTATATAGAGAGAGACAATAAATAACTCCAAATATAAACTATTTTAAGAATATCATTGAATAGATAGATAAATAGATAAACAGATAGATCGATAATAACTAATTATCTTTTAACAATGTTAATTATTCAACAATACAAGATTCGGAAAGTGGGAGAATTTGTAAATGGCATTTAATCCTGGACAACATCGGGTCTCTCTGATAGTTTATATCAAGGTATAAGCTGAGAATCCTCTCAATACTTGAATAATCTACTTCGGCAGTCAAATATGGCAAATATTTGCTAATTTTAAAAAATATATGCATAGATAAATGTGATTAGGATAGATATCCCAAAACATTGAGTCATAGGAGAGCCTTAAAAATATCTTAGTGGCTCCTGAAGACTGAAATTTATTTATTATTTACTGACCCACCCTCAAACCCACGGTGTGAATTATTGCAATCCAGAGCTAACCCCTATTTTCGTTAGTAGACAAAAGGAAACATATATTCAACACCCGAAGAAGGTCGAATCTTACGGTTGAGTAAACAAGCCGACGGATGCCAGAGGTTAAGTGTCCGCACATCAATAACTAAAATAAAATAACTTTAATATGTGCAATACGTTTAAAATTGAAATAAAGATGAACCATTGATTTATATATAAGTAAGAATTAAAAATTCAACATTTAACGGTTTTACTACTAAAAACAAGTGCAGTATTCTTTTAAATAATAAACGTATATATTTATTAAAATTAGATTCGATATTTCGATTTATAACTTAATCTCCATCAAGAAAAAAAACAACTTTTTCACATACGATTACTTAAATACTCGCTCCACTGCCTACTGGATCGGACATTTGAACTCTACACTTCAACAACATCTGAAGGATAACGTGCCAGACCTCACAACCGCTGTCGTTTAATGTAAAGAAGAAGAATAAGTAAACACAAACTTGTTTATCCTGATGAAGGTTTTGTTATAGATCGAAACATCGCATTTACTTTTAATAAATAAAAAAATTAAAAGAAAAATATGTCTACTAATTTACAAAATTCTGCACTTGTTTCTGTTATTTAAAGACGTTAAATTAGTATTTTATATTCTATATCACCAGTGAGAGAAAGTTAGACTTTTTATTATATACATACCACACTCTAGAAAAAAAGCCTGACAGAAGTAAATTTGCTAGACATTCTAGTAAAAATTAAAAGCAATATAATCACAGACATTTACCACAAACCCACTTCAAAAGCCACCATCTTTAACTATATGAAATCCATACCTTACTTCCTGGCACCAAAGTCACAGACAAACACCTCCGATCGATCTAATTAAACTGCAAACACCCCTGAGGAAAAGAAGTACTCATAACAACTATTACGTAAACAAACATTACAGTAAACCAAGTAAGACACCCCAAAATACAATAAAGAAAAAATTCCCGCATACATCCATAAACACAATACCAAGAACCCAGAACAATTTACAGAAATAGCAAAAAACTTACCCACACTAAGTCACATCGATGAACAAACAACATATTTAAACAGCAAAACTAATATAAAGGAACAGTTTACCTCAAAACTTAAAAAAAAACATTTTACTTTCTCCGAACTAAATCAACATACTACAAAAGGGGCCACGAAATTCAACATATAACGATGTGGAGTTTGTGAAATAATAATAGAGAAAAACACTTACACATAAAAACAACAACACGATTATTACAAAATAAAAAAAACGACCTAAACTGCTGCTCTAGAAATGTGATGTATGCGCTAAGATGCACAAAAAGCTTTAGCAATAGAATGGCCTTACATAAGAATAACATAAAAAATGCAGAAAACAGGTACCTTTATGTTTCTAACCAGGTACATGCATGCAATGGAAATAGATTCCAAATAATGTATATCTTTTACACCGACAATTACGTTTACTTACACAGGTAAAAAATTATAACATTATAACAAAATTCACTCCCAAATTGAACAGAGCTTAATATCAACGCATAAACAAACGAAAAGCTAAACTCACACACACGTACACGTGCATGTATGCACCCCCATTCATAAATCAGAACCGACACATTAAACACACACACGCGCGCGCGCAAATACACGTATGTTCACATACACACAAGTACAAAATTCCGCTCATTTTTTATGTAACACATTGAACAATATCCAACTTGCTTTACTACAAGACAAACAACACTAAAAATACAGAAGACCGCAATGTAGAATCTGTTCTGACACAACACTTCACTTCCTCTGTCCTCAGTCGGTGGAGGAAAATCTTGTATAACTGAGACAATTCTTGTACCATTCCAGAATACCCCCATTTAAGGGAACTGATTTTTTTCCACGCACCTTCGATCCTGTATCTAAGTGTGTCCTTGCAGGGAAACAAATAAGTAGGAACACTAGGAGATACCTTATCTTTATTAACAAATATCGCTCCTTTCTGTTGACACATGTTTTTCATCAACAATTGCCTTTAATCAATACCGTATAATACAAATAAAAACATTAAGATATCCTGGATTGTTAAGAGTTTTTACTCCTAGATTGATATAGAAGCGTGGGCCATGAACGTTTCAGGAAATGCTAACCTGAACATGACAAGAAAATGACAGTATCTTGAATGTAGACACTACTCATATAATTAGATATTTACTTAATATTATAAATAGTATGAATACCGAACAGACTAAAATGAAAACCACAATAGAAAGAAATTCAAATCTAAACAGAGCTTATTCAAACTAGAAGATAGGACTCACATTTCACAAACTAATAAAAGAAAATACACACACTCACACATCCGCTCCAACACACGAAAACACATACATAGTTAAACATATATTGCTAAGTACCAATTCACCCACAGAAGTCAGAGGAAAAAGAAATTAATAAAAAAAACAAACAAATATCGACAATATTTAGTGACTCCGAAGTGATCCTAATAAACAAGGAAAGGCAAGAAACATAGAAGAAGATTTAAGCGCAAATATTTTCCCACTTCTTGTGACAGGCTTCTATCCCCAGAATGGATAGCGAAACACTATATGGCATTTAAAATATTTTACATTTTAAATATTTAATAAACCCTCTGAAGAGGACGCTATAAAAAAACAAAAAAAAAAAACATCAGATCTCCCGAAAGGCGCTTAACTGTTTCAATAAATTATTTCAAAGATTTAAAAAAAGAAAATATCAAATAATAAAACAAGTATAAAAACATAACAATTGTTTGTGACCCCACTCATTCGTTTATATATATATATATATATATATATATATATATATATATATATATATATATATATATATATATATATATATTGTGTACAGAAAGTTGTTAGTTGAGACAGATCATTGGTACCGTCGGTTTCAAGCCCGATAATGAGTCCCGTTTAAGGTATCCTTATCAGCCTGGCTGAAGAGAGCTTGATAAGGATACCTTAAACGGGACTCATTATCGGGCTTGAAACCGACGGTACCAATGATCTGTCTCAACTAACAACTTTCTGTACACAAAATATAAGTACGCTCTTAAAATTTAGATTTTCCTTTAAATTGAGCACTCTGCTGGAATTCTTTTTCCAAAAAAAAAACTAATCATATATATATATATATATATATATATATATATATATATATATATATATATATATATATATATATATATATAACTTTATTCGATTGGCAAAATTTTAGAATAATTATAAAAAAGTGAACCATAGCGGAAATTCAATCGACTAAAATAAGATGGAAAACGGGGTAAGGAGAAGGAAAAAAATGGGGGAAGTTACATATAACAAATGTACAATTTAGTAAAATAACTCTTTTTTTAACTCTTCTACGCTCTTCCTCCATTCCACTACCAAATATTCTAAAAAAAAAAAATAATAATTTTCAGACTTATACACTTGAAAATTTAGTCTGAACGAAAAGCGCTTCGGGTGTATTTCAAAGTTCTGGTTTTTAATCGACTTATTTATTTTACTAAATTGTACATTTGTTATATGTAACTTCCCCATTTTTTTCCTTTTCCTCACCCAGTTTTCCATCGTATTTTAGTCGATTGAATTTCCGCTATGGTTCACTTTTTTTATAATATATATATATATATATATATATATATATATATATATATATATATATATATATATATAATGAATATATATATATATCATTATATATATATATATCATGGATATATATATATATATATATATATATATATATATATATATATATATATATATATATATAATGATATATATATCATGGATATATATATATATATTTATGTATATATATACATGTATATATATATTATGTATATATATATATATATGTATATATATATGTATATGTGTGTATAATGGATATATAATTATGCATATATAATGTATATATATATATATATATATGTATATACATGCATCTATATATGTATATGTATATATGTATATATATATATATATATATATATATATATATATATATATAACACCCCCATACTCAATGTCATAGATAGAAACCGAATCGCAAAGTGATTTATTTTATTATTAATATTTTGGTGCGTCTTCAGCATCCAAAGTTGTCTTTCTCAGACTATACGACTGCGTTGCAATTATTGCATGCCTATTCGTATTCCGTTACTTAAACGAAAATTTATATCAATGTGTTCTTATTTCGTTGTCCCTGAAAAAAAATGATATCTTTATGAGAAAATATAACTTTGATATGCTATTATAAAACACAAAACTGAAATGACATTTTTAGTTTAACAACAACAAAAAAATGAATAAATAAAATAAACGTGTTTGATAAAGCAATGTAATTTCTAAAAAAATACCGGGTATACAGTTAGAAAATAATTCTTTATAGGACCTGTTTCGTGGCGGAGAAGCATTCACAGGATTATCATTTCAATTATGGGATCTTTCTCGCCATGACTCATCAGAGAAATAAGAACACATTAACTAAAAAAAAAAAATTATAACGAGAAGCATAAATCCGAAGAAATCGAAAGGGTATTTACACCATCCTTCATTTGAATGAAGCATGATTAACCTCATACCAAGGTAATAGGAATATGTGGTCATATTGTTATATTGAACACTAAAAATATCTATATAATACTTTCAAAATATTATTTATAAATACTATATGTTTACTTACTTAGATACCAATTAGTAATCCTAATATGTCTTATTTATATTTTCTTTTTATACGAAACTGATTTTTAATTTATTGAATTTGCTTACGATATTTCAATTATTTAGTCTGATCTAAATATATGCGCAGCTTAATCTAATTATTAGAATAAATCCATATTTTTCTTATATATATTTCTACATTTAAATAGACCTCTATCACTCACTGTCATTTAGTTAGAATTAATTAACAATTTTATTTACTTGACATGAAAAATTTCGTAATTGTTGGTTACTGTTGTTTATCTTTTCGTTCAAGGGGTGATATTCTACTTTAGAAGTATACTATATTATCTTAATAACATACTATAATTATTTTCCTAGATATTTTATGAGTTTTAATTGTACTAAGAAAGTTATGTTTTACTAACTTAATAATTGTTTGAGCCAGGAAAACGGATATTAAAAAAAAATTGACATAAAAATTAGATGAATAGTATTGCGCTACGAAACAGATGCTATCAGGAATTGGACATTTTATCTTGCTGAAAAAAATTAACGGTAACAGAGGCAACATCTTGGAATTGTGTATATATATATATTTATATATATATATATATATATATATATAGAGAGAGAGAGAGAGAGAGAGAGAGAGAAAATAAAAAGAGAAACAAACAACTGAACGTTTCAGTTAGACATATTTTGTTACGAATTTATTTAAACCTTTTAGACAATAACACATTTCCAAATGAGTACGTTGACAGAAAGCTGTTGCTAGAAAAATATTCTTTAGAGGAGCGGTAGCTTGCTCATTTGAAAATCCCATATTACTCATAGCGTTGAAATAAATTTATAACGAGATAAGACTTACTGAATGTTTAAGTAGTTTTTATCTTTTTATATTTATTCGTGCTCTGCTACGCATTTGGCTCTCCTGACAAACATTACTCTATATTTAACGCACAAAACATACTATATATAAACATACTATATACAGAAAGAGAGAGAGAGAGAGAGAGAGAGAGAGAGAGAGGGGGGGGTGACCAAAAAAAACAAAAGCTAAATGCAGGCCATCTAAAACATATGCTGTAGAACGGAGAAAAAAAACCCAAAGACCCTAGTGTTTTGATGTGATATTTTGAATATAATAAACTAGTTATGACAAAGTTCCATTTCATCCAGACAAAACACTAAGAAACGGGATCTAATTAGAGTTGGGGACCTTTCTTTTTTTTGGGGGGGGTCACCCTGTATATACGTGTATTTATGCATTCATGTGTACGTGTGTGTGTGTGCATTGTATCTTCTTTGTTAGAGGAATACTATCCCCTCAATGAACATTACGCGATCATGGGAATGGAATTTATTTTAAGTCCAACTTTCGTTTTGCATGTGACTTTTGAACTGGCATCACATAACTCACTATGCTTGGCTGGTCGACCATCTGACATACGGACAATGTTACACAGAAAACAAACGAAATGGTCAGAACGTAATGGTAAAAGCATCTCGATAACCATTTGCCTCTTCCATGACATGTGACTGGTAGCGATTGACCCACACAGCTCATGATAAAAGAAATCATTCACACACTATGTTCCCCAACTTTCATTCATTGTCAGCAGATATTCAACATGTCTTCTTTCAGTATTTTAAATGGAATTAGCAACCATGTCATATGACCACACCTACATGTATATTAGTGACCATATATCTCTTAATCTAATAATACAGTGCATTCCAAACATATCTGCCGGAAATTACTTTAGTTCGTTCAGCTCGAAAAGATTATTCCCAAGCAGGTATTGGTTTGATAAAACTGTTTCTCTGGAAGAAACGAGGTTCGAACTTGGAACCCTTATGTTTTCCGTCCATGTCTTAAACCACTATGCAACAATCACCGGCCAAATCATAACATCACTATATATTAAGTTACAGACAAATATTTACCTTATTTCATTCAACAACGGAGTGGTTAGTATACCAGGAAAAATCAATTTTAGAAGTGATATTCTCCTGAAGGTTGAAGGTTCAATCTTCAGTGTGGGCGACCGAAAAATACATTTTGCGAATTACTTAGGACATCTATCCAGTCATGGCTGGCGGAAAAAGAGCACGCTATCTCACTAAAGTAAATAAAGGGTTCCGCTCGAAATTCCGTCCAAATTCTCGAGTTTGACAGAAACATTCCCGAGTTCGACAAGACACACGTGAAGAAAGTCGGAGTTTACATCGACCGAAACGTTGTGAAAATCACACTCAAGATGAGAACAGTAGTCCTATGAATAATAATATGAAATAATGATTAGTAAGTTTAAATCACATAAAATATTGAGAGCGACTTTTTCACCAAAAAGGTGGATCTACGTGAACGTTTTCATTTTTGCTTATACATAAAGAAAACACGAATAAAAGTGCCTTTATAAAACATCACTAACCCGATTTAATGTTCATACGTAGATTATGAACCTCAATACTTTTTAAAATATGACATCGCTCGCTCAGTAAAAATCGATTCGACTCATTTTCAAATGAATTGTTCCAAACTAAAATTATGTCGTACTGCAGACTTAAACAGTCAAATTTATATACTTACACTTATTGTAACGGATGGAAGACAGGGTTATATTTATGGCTTCAAAAAGCCTGAAACTTATCACATTTTATACAAATAAAAAATATATAAAAAACATATATAATCATTTTACTTTTCTAAATAATAATCAGATGACACTAACCATGAATTTTGTGGAAGAAACAATCTATTTATATATATATATATATAAATATATATATGTATATATATATATATATATATATATATATATGTAAATACTCTGTCTATATATAGTACTAGACTACCCGTGACCCGTTGGGTCAGCATGTTATATTAGCTATGGAATTAATGTATGGGCGTTACACTGTTGACGTAAAGAAAATAGTTTTTTATGACATGGCAGAAACATTTCTAGGAAAGTATATTCAAATGAAAACAGAATATAGATACATTTCTATGAGTCGTTCTGTTTATTATTGTTTATTTAAAAAAAATAAATACAGTCCTTGAATTATAAGTGGTTTGTTATACCTAGAGGTAAATGTGCACTGACCAGATACCGTAATACTTAAGTTAAATTAAAATTTTAATACATCTCTTAATTTACACGCAAAAAAAAAATGGCACGCTGAAAACGTACGAAGTAAAACAATACGTTTTATTGTCGCGTTGATTATTTATTTGTAACGCAATTTTTTTAAATTTCGGGGTTATTTATTTATGTCGGTAGTATAGAAAAAATGTATGAATGTTTTTAAGAAAGGTGCATTAAAAAATGGAGAAACATTTTTAAAAAGATGAAGGCGGTAGGTAAATCGACGTTGTAAAATGCTTTTATGGTTGCCAACGAGTTAAAGTAGATTTATTTGTAAGAAAATTTTTGATTTGGATAATTTAAATGCGAAAGAATAACTGTGACGTTGACAACGTGCACAGTAACACAATATGTTTTATTGCCGCGTTGATTATTCAGTATAATATATATCGTATATACGAAACAGGTCGACGATTATACGAATTTTTAGTAATCACGTTTTGCGTTTGCTTCCCATATCTTGAAGATTTTTATAAAATGAATTAAAGATATTCGCTTTTCTAAGGACGCCCATTTGTTCGAACGAAACCGGCTCATCGATTTGTGTTTAGTTGTTTACGCTGTTATGTGTTTACTTTATGTACGCATACGCAACCGGAAGGCGTAAACCGATTCTTGGGTTACAATACCCGTTACAAGTTCATTTTAGTTTTATTATTATGTAGATTTATATATATATATATATATATATATATATATATATATATATATATAGATACATATATATATATCATATGTATATAATATATTATTATATAATATTATATATATAGTACATATTATATATATATATATATTATATACATATATATGTTATATTTCTTATAATTATTATAATATATCTATTGAATACATATATAAATCTCTCTCTCTCTCTCTCTCTCTCTCTATATATATATATATATATATATATACATTATATAACTATATTATTCACCTTGAATTATGCGTTCTATGAATATGGAAATATATATATATATATATATATATATATATATATATATATATATATATACATATATATATATATATATTATTCAATTTTCACCCGAAACAAGTCACAGTGCCACTTTTAAGTAGGGGGCTACTATCGGGGGCATACTTTGCGGGGGCATTATGAAAGGAGATGAATAGCAAGATGTGTGTTCACATTATTCTTGAACTTCTGCATATCAGTACAGTTGAGAAAGCAGAATCCTGGAAGGGAGTTCCAAACGCTTGAAGTGCTGGCGAAGAAACTATTGGAGTGAAAGGCTTTCTTTCACCTAGGGAGATCTACTGGAAAGGAATGAGACTTAGTTGCTTGTCGGGTTTGTCGGGGGTAGTCACGTCGTCGAGGTACAAGTGTTTGCAGTTTGTCAGAGCATTCACCATTAAAGTATTTGTAGAACAGGCAGAGGGATGCAGAATCTCGTCGATGGGACAGAGGCTGAAGCCTAGATGACAGTACAGGACCTATCAGGTTGGCGACTCTCTTTTGAACCCTGTCCAGGAGTGAGAGACGACCAGCAGATTCACCAGCCTAAATGTGACAACAGTACTCCATACATGGGAGAAGTGTGGCCTTATAGAGGTACAGGATACTTTCAGGCGTTAGTAATTTTCTAGCACCGTAGAGAGAGCCTACCTTCTTTGCAGCAGCCTTGGCAATGCTCTCAATTTATCTATTTGAGTTCATATTCCCTGTAAACGTTGGGCCGAGGTATATATATTATTTTAACAACCTATAAGTTTGTTTATCCATGTTTGTAAACTCTTTATGACTGTCATAGGCAACACAATCACAAGTGATCTTTCTGCTTCTTTTCTCGATTCACAAGCTGCCTATCAATCTGGAAGGGGCGCAGTCGAATAGATTTTTGCTCTTAGCTAATTGATTGAAAATCATTCGGGGTTAATAAACCATTATACATCATTTCTATCGATATTGCCAAAGCTTTCAATAATATGAAATTAGACAAACTTTGCTCAATTTTTGGCAAAACCCCTCTCAACATCAACTACATAAATCTTCTACAATCACTTTACGACAGATCTTAGTCTTTTATACAGACTGACCCTGGATTTACCTGCTCCGGAAACATAAAAAGGGCGTCAAGCAAGGAGTTATGTTTTCAGCAACCTTATTCTGTGTGTGTTATGTGCATGGCAGAGAAGAGCAGTTTTTTATTATTATTATAGGTAGACAAATCCTTTCAAACCTCTCCTATTCTAATGACATCGCGCTTGTTAATGAATACATGCATAATAAATGTTTGTTTATGTATTAAAAGGAATTCAAAGAGGATAGGATTAGGAATAAACCTAGAGAAAACAGAATTTAAGACTACATTTTTTTTATAAAGGTTTCACCACTTATCAAGGCCCGGAGGTCACTCGCGGATAAGAATTAATGAGTGTACAATATTCAATGGGAAAATATCGTAGTAATCATTAGTAGTCGAAATTTGGTAAATTAGATGACTCTAGGGGATGGCTCATCAAGAACTTGTTAACGTTGGACTTAAAGAACCCCATATTGTAGCTGGAGAGCAAGGAAACTGAACAGAGTTCCACAGGCATGCAGCCCTAAGAAAGAAGCTTTGTTCATTGAATCTACGTGTAAGTTTAGGCATGAATAAAAGTGGGTGAATTTTATGATAGAGGTTTCAAAGACGAGTGTTTTTCGTGAAACTCAGGACAGAGTGGGCCATAGATTGGAGCTCAGACAAATACTTTCCATGAAAATAACGATACAGCAGGCAAAGGTTTGCAGCGTTTCTTTCGCGCGAAAGAGATTGCAGGGAAGAGAAAAAAGACACCGTCCCACTAGGTTACGGAATCTAGTTTGACCACTGTCAAGGCTAGATAAGTGGCTTAAGTTCTTTTAGCAGCAAAATGTGCAAATGTACTTCATCCTTGGACGTAATTGGCTCTTATACAGGTAGAGAATTGCATCCGCAGTCACGTATCAACTGGAGCGGTAGAACGATCACACCATTGTCCAGCAGCTTCAGAAAAAAATAATTTTATGTAAGTGTTCCATCTCAAACCAGAAGTAACGGTCAGACCAGGAAACCTTTCAAAACATGGAGATACCTCAAGATGAGAGCCATTCATTTCAATTAATACCACAAACATCAGAGTGTTGATGATGTAAAGATAGACGCTTGGTTTTAGATGCATTAAAATTAACCGACCATCTCATTGCATCGCGTGATCAAGATCAGAAGAGAGAGAATCAGAGAGAACTTAATTTTTTACACCCATTGGAGTATTGTCATAGATGGGAGTCTAGTCAGCATAAATGTCTATGAATTATCTAAAGGTGTGATTTGGGAGATCATTGGCATAGATCAGGAAGAGAGTTGGGGTCTGGATGGATTCCCGAGGGACTCCATCATTAATACTGTAAGCTTCTGCCTTTTGCCCATCAATCACTACTCTTATGAACGTGTCTGAAATGATTTAATAATTGAAAAGAGATTTTCAGCTAACCGTAAACACGAGTTCTCACAGTAAAACTATCAAACAGGTCACCTAATTATTTTATTTAGGGCATAAAATGACTTTCTCTCATGATGACGAGACGATATTGAAAGGGACTCGGGCTGGGTTAGGAAACTTTCCAAAAAACACACCACTATTATAAAATCCAAAAGGGATGCGGAGCTGTCAAAGTAAGCGTTTATTTAATTGATATCGTCCCAGTAGTTTTATATGGCCTTGATTGTATCACGTGGACTAAACAACTGGTCCATAGCATTTAGATGTTTCAGAATCGTGTAATGCATTTTATTATGGAACATTGTCTGATCGAATTAAAAAAAAATATTCATTATCCGTCAAACTACTTTCTACCTCCTCTGTTTGATAAAATTAAAAGTAAAAGTCTTAACATTTTTGCCATGTCAAAGTATCGACGATTGATCTGCCAAAATTATGCATTGAGGGTATGTTCGAAGGCAAATAAGGCAGGGGCAAGGCAACGGTAAGGTGCAAATATTTGTGATTTGACATTTCGCAACAGCTGGCGTGTATCAATCAACTTGCCTTGCATCGGAAAGAATGGTGAAAATAAGTCACATAGCTTCGCAATCCACACTAAGATGAAGATGCAATTCATAATGATAATCATTTTGATGTTCATAGAACGCATATGCATCAACCTATCTATCTATCTTTCTATCTATCTATTTATCTATCTATATATATATATTTATATATATGTGTGTGTATGTATATATATATATATATAAATATATACATATATAGAGAGAGATAGGTAGGTAGATAGATAGATAGATAGATTGCATTATATGCTTGATCATTCAATATCGCAACTCGTCAATTTTGCTAAACTGGCAACTCTTTAAACCGAGATATAGTTTTGGTCGTCTAATCAACAGTCCGTTTACAACACATTTTTTCAGGTAGGCCCAATTAGTAAGTCAAATCTCAATACTTATACAATAAATCGCCAACTTCCAGAGAGTGCTATATTTTTACAAACACTTTTTTATTATAACTAGGGATAGTTGTCGTTTTAATTTGCCGCATTGCTTTACTCAATAAGATGGGTGCATGCAATACTATCTGACACCAATTCAAATTTTCTGCACATGTTTACAGTAGGAATCGACTTTTAAGAATCGGAAATGAACCGAAGATCGGAACAAACATAAAAATGACGAATTGAAGAACTGCAGGAGTCAGTGCTAATGATAAAATAAATAAATACATCAGAAAGATTAACTAGTATTTGGAGTTTTTCGGAAATATTTTTTGTCTTGTAGATTTTTTGTTTTGTAGATTTCTACTTTCCTTCGCAAATTTGCTTTCCGATAAGGAAAATGCTTAAATCTTTTTTCGAAACCATTTATTCCGTTTTTTTTTGTTTGTTTTTTTTGGGGGGAGGGGGTCTTGTTTTCTTATGCATGATTATTGGTGGTTGTGGCCGTCCTAATTTTGTAGCGAAAAAGGCGGAATAATTTCCAATGAAAATAAACAAAAAGTATTTCGCTTTGGAAAAGGTGTCTTTTTTTTCCTTTGGGAATGTAATAAGAAAAAAAGAAAGGAATTCCCAAACAAAAACACAAATGAGATGGTGAACTGATTAAATAACGATTTGACCTCGTAGACGGACGGAAAGTCAATTTTGAGGCAAAGATGTTTATTTCGCTCTTCAGAATTCATTTTGGATGGACCGAGCAAGACTATTTTCAGCATTTGATTTTGTGTTTATGAATCTGGTTTTCTTTCACTTTCTTTTATTCATTCTGATCCCTTTTTATATCTTATTTCCATTTTCCGGTTCTGTTTGTTCCTATTCTTTATTTTCTAATGTCTAATATATCTTTCCATTTTTGTAAAGTATTTTTCCTTAATTCGTATTGTATAAGTGTGTTTCTTCCTTTTCCTTATTTCGTAAATACTTTCGTCTCATTCCTATGTTTTATTTTTCATTTTCTTGCGTTTTTAATGTATATTCATTTTATTTCGCTTTTATACTTCAGTTCTACACCAAATAATTGTTCCATTATTTCTTTTATATTTTATTTATTTCTCATTTCCTATTTATTTGTTTATTTTCAATTTATTAAATTTTTTAGATGTTCATGGCATTACTTTTTATTTTATTCTTTTTGTCTATGTAATTAAATTTATATCTCATTTTTTATGCCAATGTTATATTTATATCTCATTTTTTATGTCCATGTCATTATATTTATATCTCATTTTTTATGTCCACGTCATTATATTTATATCTCATTTTTTATGTCCATGCCATTATATTTATCTCATTTTTATTTTCATGTCATTATATTTATATCTCATTTTTCTGTCCATGTCATTATGTTTATATCTCCTATTTTTATGGCCATGTCATTATATTTATATCTCATTTTTTATGTCCATGTCATTATATTTATATCTCATTTTTGACGTTTATCTTATTATATTTCTATCTCATGATTTATGTCCATGTCATTATATTTATATCTCATTTTTTATGTCCATGTCATTATATTTACATCTCATTTTTGATGTCCATATCATTATATTTATATCTCATTTGTTTATGTCCATGTCATTATATTAATATCTCATTTTTTATGTCCATGTCATTATATTTATATCTCATTTTTATGTCCATGTCATTCTTTAATATCTCATTTGTTTATGTCCATGTCATTATATTTATATCTCATGTTTTATGTCCATGTCATTATATTTATATCTCATTTTTTATGTCCACGTCATTATATTTATATCTCATTTTTTATGTCCATGTCATTATATTTATATCTCATTTTCTATGTCCACGTCATTATATTTATATCTTATTTTTTATGTCCACGTCATTATATTTATCTTATTTTTTATGTCCACGTCATTATATCTATATCTCATTTTTTATGTCCACGTCATTATATTTATATCTCATTTTTTATGTCCATGTCATTATATTTATATCTCATTTTTTATGTCCACGTCATTATATTTATATCTCATTTTTAATGCCCACGTAATTATATTTATATCTTATTTTTTATGTCCACGTCATTATATTTATTTCTCATTTTTTATGTCCATGTCATTATATTTATATCTCATTTTTTATGTCCATGTCATTATATTTATATCTCATTTTTTTTTTGTCCACGTAATTATATTTATATCTTATTTTTTATGTCCATGTCATTATATTTATATCTCAATTTCTATGTCCATGTCATGATATTTATATCTCATTTTCTATGTCCACGTCATGATATTTATATCTCATTTTCTATGTCCACGTCATTATATTTATATCTTATTTTTTATGTCCATGTCATTATATTTATATCTCATTTTTTATGTCCATGTCATTATATTTATATCTCATTTTCTATGTCCACGTCATTATATTTATATCTCATTTTTTATGTCCATGTCATTATATTTATATCTCATTTTATATGTCCACGTCATTATATTTATATCTCATTTTTTTATGTCCACGTCATTATATTTATATTTCATTTTTTATGTCCATGTCATCATATCTATATCTCATTTTTTATGTCCACGTCATTATATTTATATCTCATATTTTATGTCCATGTCATTATATTTATATCTCATTTTTTATGTCCACGTCATTATATTTATATCTTATTTTTTATGTCCATGTCATTATATTTATATCTCATTTTTATGTCCATGTCATTATATTTATATCTCATTTTTGATGTTTATCTTATTATATTTATATCTCATGATTTATGTCCTTGTCATTATATTTATATCTCATTTTTTATGTCCATGTCATTATATTTATATCTCATTTTTATGTCCATGTCATTATATTTATATCTCATTTTTGACATTTATCTTATTATATTTATATCTCATAATTTATGTCCATGTCATTGTATTTATATCTCATTTTTTATGTCCATGTCTTTATATTTACATCTCATTTTTGATGTCCATGTCATTATATTTATATCTAATTTGTTTATGTCCATGTCATTATATTTATATCTCATTTTTTATGTCCATGTCATTATATTAATATCTCATTTGTTTATGTCCATGTCATTATATTAATATCTCATTTTTTATGTCCATGTCATTATATTTATATCTCATTTTTTATGTCCATGTCATTATATTTATATCTCATTTTTTATGTCCATGTCATTATATTTATATCTCATTTTTTGTGTCCATGTCATTATATTTATATCTCATTTTGTATGTCCATATCATTATATTTATATCTCATTTTCTATGTCCACGTCATTATATTTATATCTTATTTTTTATGTCCATGTCATTACTAGGGCTGTTTTATTGGCTCTCTTGTATATATTCGACACAGTTAGACGCAGTTAATCAACCGAGGACCACATCACCCCATATAAAAGCATATAAGATATCAATGGATACACACTCTAGAGTCAAAATTATGAAAAGAACATGCTGTTTTCCTAGCGCTAGTCATTACTTGTATTACATTTCTTATGTTCATGTCATTACTTTTAATTCATTTTACTCGATGGTCGTGTCATTACTTTTAATTTATTTTATTTGATGTTCGTGTCATTACTTTTAATTTATTTTATTTGATGTTCATGCTATTACTTTTTATTTCATTTTTTTTGTATTTTATTTTTTGATGTTCATGTCGTTAGTTTTTACTTAAATTTTGGATATTCATTTCATTACTTTTCTTTCAATTTTTAATCTTCGTTTCCTTACTGTTATGTCAATTTTTTATGTTCATTTCATGATTTTTATTTCCATTTTTGATGTTCATTTTATTAGTTTTGTTTCCATTTTTGATGTTCATTTCATTACTTTTATTTCAATTTTTGATGTTCATTCCATTACTTTTATTTAAATTTTTGATGTTCATTTCATTACTTTTATTTCAATTTTGATGTTCATTTCATTACTTTTATTTCTATTTTTGATGTTCATTTCATTACTTTCTTTTCAATTTTGGATGTTCATTTCATTACTTTCTTTTCAATTTTTGATGTTCATTTCATTACTTTTATTTCAATTTTTGATGTTCATTTCATTACTTTCTGTTCAATTTTTGATGTTCATTTCAATACTTTTATTTCAATTTTTGATGTTCATTCCATTACTTTTATTTAAATTTTTGATGTTCATTCCATTACTTTTATTTCAATTTTGATGTTCATTTCATTACTTTTATTTCAATTTTTGATGTTCATTTCATTACTTTCTTTTCAATTTTTGATGTCTATTTTATTACATTTATTTCAATTTTTCATGTCCATGTCATTACTTTTTATTTTATTATTTTTTATGTCCCTGCCATTACTTTATGCATTTTGCGATGTTCATTTCATTACTCTTTCTTTTATTTATTAATGTTATTATCGAGGATATGTTCGACACAGTTAGACACAGTTAAACAACCGAGAATCACACCACTGTAAAAAAGCATATAAGATATCAACGGATACACAGTCGAAGGCAAAAACAATAAAAAGAACATGCTGTTGTCTTAGCTCTAGTCATTACTTGTATTTCCTTTTTATGTCCTTAATTTTAATTCATTTTATTTGATGTTTGGGTCATTATTTTTATTTATCTTTTTATGTTCATATCATTACTTTATATTTCATTTTTGATGTTCATATACTTAGTTTTTATTGATTTTTTCATGTATTAGTTATTACTTTTTATTTCATCTGTGATGTTCATGTCATTTCTTTTTATTTCATGTTTTGATATTCCTGTCATTACTTTTTATTTCATTTATTATACCCATATCATTAGATTTTTCCGTCATTTTATAATGTTCATGCCATGGCTTTTTATTTAATGATTTGAATGGTAATCTTATTACTTTTTCTTACATATTTTTTGATGTTCATTTCATTACTTTGTATAGATATTTCTTATTAATCTCCAATTCAGTTTCATCTTTCTGCTTTTACGATTGAATTTCTTTCGTTTGCTTTTTACATTTGCAAATTTTCCTTCAATTTCTGATTTTATAATTTATTTATATTTTATTTTTCTGTCCTTGTTTAAAATTGCGTTCCTCTTTCCGTCCAGTTTATTATTTTTCGTCTTTTTCTGATTTTTACCCATATCATCTCTACACATTATTTCTTTCATAATTCTCAGGCAAATCTAATTTCTGCTCTTTCTATCAATATTCCGTGTTGTATTCTTATGGGAAATATATCGTGTTCTTTCAAAATGTGTTTATTATTATTGTTTTTCACGTTCTTCTTCCTTCCCTCATCTCTACTATCATCGGATTATTTTTATCCATCCTTCTCTTCTTCATTTTCTGCTTCAACCGCCAATCGTTGTATTTCTCTTTAATTTCACGCACATTCTAGCGAAACTCACATGGCATCATTTTAAAGAAATTGCTGCATTGCCGCTCTTACTTTTGCGTAACAATCATATAATATTGATCTTGAATATCTTTATTGTCTTACCTGTACGTGCACTGCTGAATACACACACATTTGTTTACACTTTCCCCTGCAGAATCTTATTACGAATTTTCCGCCCGTCAATTACATTCATTTCCCTAATGTACTGTTATACAACTTATAAATTATTTGCCTTTATATCTGTATGTGTGACAGACAGTCTACAGACTTGAGACGAGATAGTTCAGACAAATGAAATGAATCTCATTTAGTTTTAAGTCAGCAAAAATATCTGCTATACAACCAGATTTGATAAAATCTTATCGGGCCAGGCGGAGGTCGACTTAAAATCCTTTTCTACGCATGCGCATATATATATATATATATACATATATAGGCATATATATATATATATATATATATATATATATATATATATATATATATATAGGGTGCCCACAAAATACCGGCCCCAACTCTAATAAGCCCCCATTTCTTAGTGTTTTGTCCGAATGAAAAGAAACTTTAGTAAACTAGTTTATTATATTCAAAACATCAAAACAGAACTTAGGCTATTTGGCGAATAGTAATGCGCTGATCTGCCAAAATGGCAGCCTCAACTTGACGGACAGATGCCTCATCAATGGCAAAAGGGGGGACCAGATCTGGCAGCTGTTTCCACAGACTGCAGGCCATGTTTGAACTCACGATGCTAGCGTTTTTCAAGGTCATATGATGTGGCATTATCACCATAAGTTTTTTTCATTTCATCAAAAGTCTCCTGTGGTGTGCGTTATTTCAAATACAAAAACCGAATCACTGCTCGACATTCAACAGGCTCCATTTCACACCTGACTCAGTTCAAACACCTGTAAAACAGAAACCAGAATTAGTTCAGAGATGTAATTTGCCACATAACCCGTAGAGATATAATCATTGCACATGCAAAATTTCAGCTAGATCAGGCAATTGGAAGTGGGTCAGGGGCATTGCTTATTGCACACCCTTCGTACATTTCCGGGTTGTCTTGAATTACCTGTTTTGTAAAGAATTTTTATTCATTTGTGTAAAGTGTTGTGCGGTTACCGTCACCGAAACGCCTTCATCTTCGAAGTAATAAGAACCTATCAATCTTTGCGAGGAAACAGCACACGATCGAATGCATTTTATTGGATGCAATTCAGCTGATGAACGGTACTTTAATGTTTAAGTTCCTATATTCGGCAGTTCTGTTTATTCACGTACCTGTTCACATAAAAATGGGCTTCGTCGTCCATTATCAGCTTATGGATGAACTCATTTTTTTCCTCTGGCTAATTGCTGAATGTGAACCACATAAGCTAAGGGAGACTAAAAATACTTGTGTTGCAATGCCTGTACCATTTGAATTTTGTATGGAAACATGTACAGCTCCCTCAGAATTCTTGGAAATTACCTTTTGGACATCCCAATCGGAGTGGCCCGTCGTGGAATTGAAGTGTCTGTGTTTTCAGCAATGTTGTCCGCTACGAATACTATATTTCAGCTGTATTTACTGAATGTGGTCTGCCAGTTCGTAGAACATCGCTGACTGAGCCTTGCTGCTGACACCGTCTCAGAAGACGATACATTGTGATCTGATTGGGAGCTTATCTGAAATTAAAATGCCGATGATAGACTCTTTGAGTAAAGATGATGGAACGACGATTTTCGAACTAAAACTCAATAATTTAGGTTAGTTGCTCAGTGCTAAATTTACCCATGGTCATTTGTCAATATTTTATCGGAAAACTTCTGAAAAAAATGTTAATACTTATTTAAAATAACTTTTGGCCCACTATATATATATATATATATATATATATATATATATATATATATATATATATGTGTGTGTGTGTGTGTATATATATAATATTTACTATAATAATTGCTAAATACTTAAAGACACTGGTAATTCATCCTTTTGGGAATTACCAGTGCAGGGTGTAACAATAAACACCGGTCAATAGATTCGAACACGGCACCGAAGCCATCTCTGACTCCGTAAGCAAGGAGGAAATCCATCTGACCACTGTTAACCACGGGAAATATTGTTGAAATTTA
Organism: Euprymna scolopes; assembly: GCF_053919585.1. Classification (NCBI taxonomy): domain Eukaryota; kingdom Metazoa; phylum Mollusca; class Cephalopoda; order Sepiida; family Sepiolidae; genus Euprymna; species Euprymna scolopes. Next base: position 32,022,718 of record NC_136504.1, read on the forward strand.
AATATTTATTTGTAAATGATTTAACGTCTGTCAGGGTGATCTGATGGTTACATGATGATGTGCGCAAGATAAATTGACCGACATTCCTGAAACAGAGAGGGCTCAATGTTACAAAACGAGTTTCTTAAAGGGGTTTCATAATTTTTTACTATAACAAATATAAAAAATCTACAGAAAATAGTGTTTCATCCATTCGAGAGTCATCAGTGCAGGGTGTTACGATTAACAGAAACAGAACAGAATGGATCGAAATCAATCGAGACTTATGGCTAGTCAATCTCAAAAAAGACACTAGCATTTAATATATATATATATATATATATATATATATATATATATATAATTATTTTTTTTTATAATAATTAAATACCTACAGACGCTAGTGTTTCATCCTTTCTGGAATCTTCAGTGCAGGGTGTCACGATTAACACCAGTCGAACGATTCGAACTCGGCAACACGAGATATCTTTGGCTCGATTAGCAAAGACCGTATCCATTCGGCTACCAATAACCGCGTGAAATGACGTTGAATTTAAACATTATAATTTTAAATATTCTTTACGTCAGCCAGACAGTGATGTAATCGTTATACGATGATCTATGCATAAGAGCTTTATTGACCGACTATAATTCAGCTGAAAGTGCTCAACGATAAGAAACGAATTTCTTAAAGGGGCTGTCATAATTATTTTTTACTATATATATATATATATATATATATATATATATATATATATATATATATATATATATAGGCAACATTTTTCTCTAGGGCATACTTCATTTAAAAAAAAGGTTTTTGTCTATCAATTCTATTTTCAATCTTTTCCAACTTCCTAATAACAGTCTTCACTTCTGGCGGGAACTGACTGATATAATCCCCATATTTATCATAAGTTGGAGTACTTTTCAAACCCTCAGGAATCATCGTCAGGAATAAATTTATCTAACTGGTTTTGAACAATTTAAAATGTTTTTTTTTTTTATTTTTCTTATGGGTTAATCGTTTTTATTTATCTTTTCTCCATTCGTTTAAATTAGTAGCATCCTGAAAAAAAAACAACAAAAAAAAACAGTTAGATTAATACTGACGATGAATCCTGAAACATTAGAAAGTACTCGGACTTATGATAAATATGGAAATTATATCAACCAGTTTACGTCAGATGTTAAAACTGTTATTCGAAATTTGGAAAGGATCGAAAATAGAATTAATAGACAAAAAACGTCTATTTTATTTAATAATGTATATATATATATATATATATATATATATATATATATATATATATAAGGCTAATATCTGTAGAGTCGTAACTTTTTGATTGACTATGCACGCTATTCTCGACTGATTTCTAATTCATTCTAGCATTATCTAACACATGTAAATACTCGCTCTCTACACTGAATGATTGAACGTGAGTCGTTAATAATCGCATCATGAACGAGGTTTACCGGTTTACGTACATTGGCATAGAGATCTGTAGGTGTAAATTGTAGACAAAACTTCCTATACTGTTTATAGTTTGTTGTGGTTCGTGTAGCAACCGTCGACATCGAATGTTTCGGCAGAGAAAAGATAGTATGCTCGTGAAATGTTTAACTCACAAATTATATAGATTTTGTATAATGTATAATCATCCCCCCTTGAAGATGCTTTTAGCAAGTACTTAACATAACCTGCTAAACTACAAGTGTGATGCCCCCCACACACGAACAACTAACACCTGGGCGTGGTCCGGTGCTCAGGGATACATAGACCAATGTGAAGTATATACATGGATTATCTGTTAATATGTTTAAGAAAGTTATACTAATTTAATAAAGTGTTTTACTTATTATGTATGACGGATTAAGGCACGGCAAATTTACGTCTATGTACGGCAACTACTGCTGTTGCTTATCACTTCATGTAAATCGAGCAACCTGTGACGATGGATAGTCACTGAAACTAAAAAAAAAAAACGCTCTACATATTTGCGAAAAAGTTATTCTCGGTTTTTTAGACTAAACATAATAAAAAAAAGAAGCAACCAACTTTAATTTAGACGAACTTGCATATTTTTCTTTCTTAAAATACCATTGACAAAAACATAAACACGCTTTATTTTCAGACTTGCAGGAAATAAAGAAAAAAATCTCCCAGGCACTAAAATATCCAAAATAACCTGACAAATTTTTTAGTTTGGAAAAAAAGATTATTTAACGTTGTGACAAATCTGTATGAAAAAAAATCTTTATTTAGAATGATTGAATTGTTGTTGTTTTCGTTAATATATTCAAGTATATTTTACGTAAATAAACATAATGTGAGTCCATCTAAAAAAATAAACAAGTTTGTTGTTATTGTAATTTTCGAGGAAGGAGAAATTAAATATGATATGACTCAAACGTAAAAATCAATATTTTCGTCACAAGTTGCTTGAATGGCGTGATTATTTTATCAGCAGAAGCAGGTGGCGTACATCTGTCGTGCCTAAATTAGAGATACATCTTCTATAATATAAATCTCACCTGCCTAGTAAAATGTATTATGTGTGTGTGTCTATCTAAAACTTCGACGACAGCGACGGATTTTCACGAGATTGGTATCGTTTCGAAGGTCGACCCTTCCGACGACAAATATCGAAGAATTAGCATAAAACAAGAATTTCTTCACCCTCAACTGGGCACTTTTCTACAAGCAGGGATCGCTTTTTTTTCTCTTATATATTCGAAAATCATCCTCTCTTTTTGATTGACTGACCTTAATTTAAACTTTAGCCACTTCCGGTTTGTCGATAGACGCGACGGCAAAACGTCACGTTTTTTTATGTTCTTTTTCTCCTTACTATCACTTTATTGTCTTTTTTTACTTAACACAAATTCCAAACACCCGGGCAACGCCGTGAATCAAGGCAAGTTAATAATAACAGTAATGAATAAACGGTATTTTTGGGGGGGTTTATTGAATTAAATCAATAAAATGAATGGCTAAAATATGAAAAAGTATTTTGGGCACATGTCTTCCCTTTTAATTTATTTCCTTGATAGATTTTACATAATCATAATGAAATTACAATATAAACAATTTATAGCATTGATATTTGGATTTGACGACGATTATGCGGCCTTTGATTTATAGCAACTTGTAGTATCTGATCGCATACTGCACTGCACCTTTTTTTTCTCATCAGTAAGTGAGTGATGGAACTTTCTAGACTAACGCAATTTTTATTTATAAGAATCTAGACCCTCCCCTACACGTGGGACCTGAACTTTCGTCACATCCAAAAACGACCTCATGTCGAACTCTGCCTTCACATCGAGAAAACTTAATAGGAACAAACCGTATCCAATAAATACACGCACTTATACTTCCATAGGAATAATTGCACACGTAGATTAGTATACAGCTATAGGTGTACACCTGTAGATACCTATGTATTTTAGTCGCATTATTCAGGACAGAAACATTTATGCATGTACACATCAACCTAAATGAGACGCATCAAATATTGGACAGACATAATATTGACATCAATATATGAACATAAAATAGTACGACATAATCACATTGACACACCGGTTCTCGTCAGATTACCGATGTTAAGCAACGTTGAGCCTGGCTAGTATCAGACGGGTGCCCATTTGGGAATTCTAGGCGCTATGTGGTTTCCGCTTATCTCGGCATTGTTTCCAGTCGTCCTGAACCTCCACTTTCCGCTGGTATCCAACAATGTCGACTCAGAAGAGGTGTGGTTGAGGGATTGCGCAACTCTTGCGACAAAAATTTAATATGCGGGCACTCTTACAGTGGGTATCCATAGTCTGTCAAGACTGAAGGAAACCATAAAATGTAAAACAACTCTTTAATTTTTAGACTTTACACCAAGAATTGTTTTCTGTCAAGGCGATACATTGTGTGATATGGATTGATACAGATTTTGCCTGTGTTAATTAACTTTTCTTATTTCCCCGTGTGAAAGATCTCAGAAAGAGAACGCGTAGAAGTATTAATTAGTTTAATCTGGGCTGATCACATCTGTATGGATACTTATTTTTTCAACTTCCCCGAAGCCGAATGTTAAACAATGGCGTAAGCCTGAGAAAACAATTCTGAAGCCATTGTTTCACGTGCTGTTTTGTTAAATAATCTTTCTGTATATATAGAGCGTCTATATTCTTGTAAGTGTATCGTGAAACACAGCAGATGTTATATTCAGCAGCATGTTACCACTTTAAAATTTCTTGAGTAAAATGACAAGACTACATTATAGAAGTTGGGAATCATTGTTGGCTTAAGTAGACAAGGACGAACTTTCTATGACCCAAACTAAGCTTGGTGTTCTCTCAGAGAGAATAGCACGCTATTTCATTAATAGTTAGCAAATCCTACCTGATACTTGAGCAGTTAGGCTACAGTAGATGTGTCAATTTCTATCTTTACATAGATTGCGACGCTTTCTCGCGAGTACAAAGAAAAGTAAGTGTACAGTTTCATGAAAAATTGTATTTGCGGGAAGCGTAGAGTTCCTACGAATCTACACATGTTTATTATTAGCAAAAAACATTGACAACTTTGAAATGATTCGTGTTTGAAGGCTATGCACTTGCAGTTTGTGGAAACACCGTTGACACGAGCTAGTATATAAAAGAAGAATTACAATATTAGAAGTAATTTTCAATATTTTTCAATTATATTACGAAGTACACACTTTACGTATAACAAAAAAATCAATGATTTTATACATAAAAAAAGCTATAATAATTCCTAACAATACTAAGGATTTATTGCAAATTGTATCGTGCAAATTGATTTGATGGCCAGACTGAGACCCTGACTTCAGAAATAAAGAAATTAAAAAAAAAATTAAATAAAGGAAAACCTCCCTGAACAGTTGCATACATTTCTATCTTTCTTTTCTCCACTGAGCTATTAAATTAGGGATATTAAGACGTACCATTTTGGACGACATATGATACCGGTAGATAAACGTAATGCAAACGTATTGAAATGTTTCCTAATGTTGCAATTATTCTTTAATATAATAACTCGTGTCCACGGTGTTTCTCACAAATTTTCACATAATTTTCAAACAACTCCTTTTACACTACATACAATTCTTCAAGCAAACTGCAAGATTGTTCTAATTGAAAATGTAGTTTTTAAACACCACTAATTTGATTTGAGCTGATGTCGCAAAATCTTTATATGGACCATTTTGCAGATCATTAAAAATAACATCATATAGTGTTAAGAAAAGTATGCGTTGTTTAATAAATGAAGTCACTTAAAAGCCAAATTTGATGCTAAGTTATTTATTACTACATTCAAACATTCATTGACTCCGAGATTCTTCTGCAAATTATAAAAATTTTCCTCGTGCTCCAGCTAGAACGAGCAATGCCGGTGGTAGCCGAATTGTCCTCGTTACATATTGAGACGGATTATAATAACGTCGTATTTTATTTCTTTATGATCATACTGATACCTGGATAAAGGTAAGAGACCAAGTTTGTTTTTTTACACAGCTATCAAGGCCCGGAGGCAACTCGAGGATAAGGATTAATGGATATATATTAGTCAATGTGATTATAGCGTAGTAAACATAAGTAGTGGGAAGTTTATAAAATGGATTACTTAGGGGGATGTTTCATCAAGAACTTGTTATGGTTGGACTTGAAGACAATAAGCTTATAGACAGCGGGAAAGCAGTCAATTGGAAGAAAGTGTAATAGGCGTAAAGTTCTAAGAAAGAAGCTTTGTTCAATGAATGTACATTTAGGTTTAGGAACAGATAAAAACATGGGGGAAATTATTGATACTGGTTTTGGCTGGACGAGTGCTTTTCGTGAAAGTTTAGCGAGAGGGCATAGATTTGAGCTCAGCTGAACACTTGTCATGAAAAAGACGATAAAGCATAGACAGGCAGGCAACGTCTTTTTCGACATTGAAAAGCATAATAGAATTGAAAATATAAGAACTCTTTTTTAAAACCAAATTCAATGATTAAAGACTTATTTACTTTTAATACAGTGTAACCCGGATATAAGAGAGTTCCACATTAGTTTCAACAACTCTTTTATATCAGGGTTACACTTACATCCAGCTTACACTTATATCCGGGTTTCTTATATCCAGTTTACCCTCTACATTAACACAAGCTCTAATTTGTGACGGAGAAAAATCTCTCTTATATCCGTTTTTCCTATATTCGGGTGTCTTATATCAGGGTTACATTGTATATAAGTTTTTATAAAATCTACAAGTTTGTAAGAAATGTGCCAAGCTAAAAATCATTTAAGAGTTCGAACTGAAATACTGAAATCTTAGAAAAAAATCTATTGAATTATTAATGTGTACTATTTTTTTCAGCCCATAATCGTAAAAAAGACAAACGCCAAAACACACCGTAATTGTTTAATAGTATAATGATTAAGAATTAGGCATGACATATCCTTCCAAATCAAATCAGAAAAATATTTTGCAAAAACTTCTGCTTCCAAAGTTACTACACCACGTGATGATTAAAACTTAACATCGCTAATCGAACAAGAATAGTCATTTCACCGTGTTATAACAATAAAAACATTTTACTAATATGATTAATTCTACAAAGTATTTGTTCATGACTACCACGCTACGAAAACGCATACCTTCTATACAGACACAAATAAAAATGTATGTTTATTTTCAACCATTAATGCCTGCGAAAATATGCATCAGCGTACTGAGATAATAAATAAAGACAGGGGTTTTAAAATATTTATCCGACGTACATATTTTAATGACAGCTCAAACAAATGAGAATGGTTTTATTATTCATAGTGTATGATTTACAATATATGCATATCTATAGATGTAGAAGGTACGGTAAAAAAAATGTCAAATAGATGTTCAGCAAACGACTTAGAGACTATCAACTAGTTCTCCTTTAAAAAAATAATACTATAATAAAAACACAAAGAAGACTTCGATTGTTTAAAAATGGGTATTTCGTTAAATCAAACAAAATAAACGAAACAAAATTCTAAGTAAGCCTTGTTCTGCTCGCCTTTTTTCTAGCTTTCAATCTATGGTTCTTTATTTTGGTACCAACTAATAGAGACATCATAGAAGAACTTGTGGTTACATTACCTTTTGTTACAATGTTTGAATCTTTTTTTTTTTTACCTGTACCTAATTATTAGTCGCGTGCAAGCGACTCTATAAGTCACTCCGTCGGTTATCCGGTCAGTCGGTCGGTCGGTCGGTCGGTCGGTCTGTCCGTAACACTTTTGTGATTGGCTTTTTGGTTAAAATCAAAGGTCTGTTGTTAATTAATGTTGTTCTTAGTTTTTAAGCTTTTCTTGGCCTTTTAGCCAAGATCAAAGTATCTGTTCCGGCAGATACTGCAAGCAAAGTATCTGTTCCGGCAGATACTGCAAGCAAGGACACTATGTGGGGGCGATCCTACATATAAGACCTTGATTAATGTAGGGGAAACCCTTCATACCAATTGTCACCATCCAGCTCCCCTACTCCCTGGTGAGTTGGTCTCCATTTCCCCCTTCACTCCTCACATTAAAAGTCGACCTTGTGCCTTATTTGCTATGTGGGGGAGCAAATAAATACTCTTTTCTTCGCTTTTTGGCCAGGATAAAATTGTAGTATCTGTTCCAATAGATACCGCAAGCAAATACCATGTGGGGGTAATCCAACATATAAGACCTTGGTCTATGTAGGGGCAACCCTTCACACCAATTGCCACTATCAAGTTACCCTACTCCCCGGGGAGTTAGTCCCCAATTTCCGGTCACTCCTACCATTAAAAATCGGCCGTATGCCTTATTTGCTAGGTGGGGGAGCAAACAAATACAGCTTTTCTTGGCCATTTGGCCGACATCAAAATATAGTATCTGTTCCGGCAAGCAAATACCATATGTGGGGGGGGGCAACATAAAAAATACACTTTCAAATATTTTGCACTAGTGTTTTGTTTTCTTAATTTGATCCATCCAGAGGAAGTCCTGAACTAAAAATGAAACGTTACTGAACACATAACTTGTTTTTTCCTTTTTTTTTCTTTCGCTTTCTCTCTCTCTCTCTCTCTCTCTCTCTCTCTCTCTCTATATATATATATATATATATATATATATATATATATATATATATATATATAGTCAACCACATACAGTACTTTTTCATTGTATCATAGCTCCTCAGTGCGGTTAGACAGGCAACTACCTCAAGTCAGGATCGGCATCCGACTACCCGTACGGTAGTCATGACTTCCAACCATTAGGCCAATCAGCAGCTGCTGTGCGGATAGTGAATTAACGATGTTTTGACATCGTCCGAATACTCGATTTGTTTACACAAAGAGCATCGCTTAATACGCTAATTGTAATTCGTCTATCACTTCCCTATATGCTCAACTTAAGATAAAGAGCATTATAGTCATCCACATACAGTACTGTTTTGCTGTATCACAGCTCATCACTGCGGCTATACAGGCAACTACTTAAGGCCAGGATCGAAACCCGATGGCAAAGCCGTAGTGAAACAAACGTGTATAATTTGAAAGTAGTCTTAAGATAATAACAGATAAATAGGCGAATAACTGCTAAATGTGTAAAAGAAACGTCGAAACTGAGAATAGGATATGAGTATAACCCTGAACATTTCTTCACATAAAAGCAATCTTCATCTCTATTTACAAAAAAAAAAAAAAAAGGTTAGAAGGACTTAATGCAAATAATCTATAGAATTTTAAAAGGAAACACTGTGAGAGCAGAACTTATGGCAATAAACATGTCAAGGGTCACGTCAAGTCACGTTTGATTATTTATTAGATCGCTGACTTTTATGTATGAACTATGTTCTTTATATTATTAACGCGTCAGGCACGGAACCCTGTGGAGAATATTTCATTTTCTAGACTGTCTAGCTAGTGCCACGTATTTAGTAAGACTCACATCGGCATTAAAAACGATATATTACAGAACAATTCAATGCGAGAGAAAATATGTATTTTATTATTCATATATTCAGTATTTTATACAATAAATAATACTGATCTGTTCAGATATATCATTAAACTATTGTTTTCATGTATCGTGTCTATTACGTTATCCTCGTCACCCGGGTCGATAACACTTCCATGTTTTTTTTTTCCTAAAAGGTGGATATTGCACAAAAAACAAACAAAAAATATGTAAATCATATTATTACATATAGGGATTTATAGCAAAATCTAATAGTTGTGTAAAAGAAATCGAAATAGCCAATAAAACAAAAGATGTATATGAAGACAACCTATATATATATATATATATATATATATATATATATATATATGTATATAAATAATTGCTATTTAACATGTATATATACATACACACACACACATATATATGTATAATTACTATTTAATTATAAATATTATTATAATTATTATTACTTATTATTTAGTTATTATAATTAATTTTTATTTTAATTATCAACCCCCTTTAAGATTACTTAAGAATGAGCGCTGTTTGCAGAACTATGAATAAACTAGCTTGGGTGGCCGGCGTTGCCCAGGTTTTTGGAGGTTTGTGTTGAGCAAAATAAAAAAAAATGTTGTGGTAGGAAAGCAGGCTTGAACCCGTGACTCGAATGCGGAAAAGAAGTGGAGGTGTGTGTAAGGATGTTGCTTGAGCAAAAAAAAAAAACCGTTAATAAAAGGAAAATTGCGAACGCAAAAAAAAAAAAAATAGGAGTAGTAAGCAGCTCGACCCCGTGAAGCACCAGAGGAAAAAATAGGTAAAAAAAAAAAGAAAACTGTCTTACTGATGTGACTTCAGTGGTTGTGACGTCACGGACTGTCGGAATAACGCCTTTTAAGCGACGTCGTAAACGTGAGGGTGTAATAGTTTGCAAAAGAATGTTAGCGAAAATATCGACCCTCCCTGTAGAAAACTGCCCAGTTGAGAATGAAGGAATTTAAGTTTTTTGAGAGTTTTTCGTTATCCGTCGTCCGACGAGTCGAGCATCAAAGTGATACAGATTTCGTGAAAATCCGTTGCTTCTGTCGAAAGTTTTAGGCATAAATACATACATTCATTCATACATACATTTAAATAGACAGGTGAGATTTATATAATAGAAGGTAGTCAACTAGCATCTACGCAATGTTCAGGGTTTCTGCTCGAGCATTCTAGCGTCTAGATCAGCGTTTTTACAAACTGTGGATGGCGTGAAAAATTGAATGTGTCCTGAGAAAACGGCAAGTAAATCAAATGTAGGCAAGTGTGAGAAACTCGTAAGAGAAGGAAGAGATGAAGAAATATGAATGTTTCCCAAAATATCTTTCCCTATGCCTCTCAATCTTTCCTCTTCTCTTCCTTCTCTCACACTCCCTGTCTTCTCTTTACTCTTTATATATAATTGGTTGTTCCATTATTTGACAATTAACGATTAAATAACTAGTTGACAATAGTTCCGCACCAAGCATCTTTCTTATTATTTTTCTCTTGTCTATTTCTTACGAATTTCATATGCATAAGTTTTGTATTTCTGTCAGTTTTTAGTATTTATTTTACTGAACTGAGAATTACTCTTCTCGCTTTAAAATATCATACTATTTTTTTTAGTTTATATACAGTATAACTACTATAATTTGAACATCCGCTTCGTTCAAATTAGAGGATGCTGTACAAGTGATAAAAAATGTGCTGCAGTTTACTTTAATTTTCTAAGAATTAAGAAATAGTAAATGAAATTCATTGCTATATGACACTTCAAGTATATATTAAGTTGAGCTCACGATATATTGCAAGAAAGAATTATTAAATATTATTGCCAGAAACAAAAGTATTGAACATAAATTAAATCTACTCTTACTTGTTAGGTATTTATTACCTAAGTTATCATCTACAGAAATCATACATTTATGTAAAATACAGTTTTTTTAATTTATTCATTGAATGAGTCTCATTGCAGTTTCTATTTTCATCGATTGAGCTCTTGGGCGCTGCCATTGTATTCCGTAAGCGATCACGAAAATCTACAATTTCTTGGTTCTGTAGCTTCTTTATGATTATATCTTTTCGGAGTGGCATTGGTTGCAAAACATAGTTATCACTAAAGTAAGGAATTTTTTCTAGACATTTTATAGCCGTCTCCATAGACTTTTCTGCATCATCCCATGATATTGCTTCATCAGAGTAGTCTTTGTTATTTACATTAGGGTCAAGTGAATGATAGCTGTCGCTATTGTCATCACCATTACTGCCTTCAGGATATTGATCAGTAGTTTCCTCAACTTGTTGCACCCACAATTCAACATAATTTGCATTAAGTGGTTTAAGAACAACGTGGTTGGTCGATAACCGTTTGGTTTCAAGCATATTTTCTAGACCATATGTATTCTCTGATTCTTTCAGTTCAGAAGCCTTTGGCGCTGGGCATAATTTACCCCATGCTTTTGTTAATGTGCTTACTCGAACTTGATTTCATGAACTTGCGAGAGAATATATGCCTTGTTTAATAGTACAATGGCGCTGAAAATCGCTTATACTCAGGGTACTATTTATCATATTCATTATGAAATCATTTTTGTAGAAACATTTTAAGTTCCAAATAACCCCTTGATCCATAGATTTGATGAG
>NC_136504.1:32039333-32179333 GCF_053919585.1 Euprymna scolopes
AAACCCCCTCCATTCAGCACTCCAGACATGGAGAAAGAGCATAATAGCTGTTTAGTAAACCCAGCGTTCATGATTTTCATGACCAGCTGAAAGGAGGAAAATAACTGATATTCTTATTGAGAATATTTTTCTTTTGTATTACATAGGCGTCACCACTTATAAAGGCCGATAGGCTACTCAAGAATAAGGGTTAAAGAGTGTAGAGTAGTCAAAAGGACAATATAGTAATCAATAGTAATGGAAGTTCGTAAATTTGTTAACTTAAGTGGAACGGCTCATCAGAAACTTGTTCACGTTGGACTTGAAGACACCCATATTATAGACAGCTGGAAAGCAGGAAAACGGAAGAGAATTCCACAGGCGTGCAGTTCTAAGAAAGAAGCTTTGATCATGGAATCTATGTTTATGTTTAGGCACAGATAAAGAGTGGGGAAAATTATTGATAATTTTTGCAGCTAGTCTAGTGTTTCTTGTGAAAGTTTGGCGAGGGGGAACCATAGATTGAAGGTCAGTTGAACACTTTCCATAAAAATAATAATAAAGCAGAGACAAACTCGCAACATTTTTTTATCTGTGAGATAGAGGTTGCAGCGACGAGAAAATGACATCTCCCGCCAGACCACGAAGTCTATTTTGAACCCTATCAAGGCAGGACAAGTCTTTTCTAGCAGCTCCTGCCCATATGTGGCAACAGTATTCCATCCTTGGACGTATCTGGCTCTTATATACATAGAGAATTCCATCAGCAGTGAGATATCTACTGGATCAGTGGATGGATCCGACCATTTTTCCAGCAGCCTTGGCAACAGATTTGATGTACATATTCCATTTAAGATCAGGAGTAAAGGTCAAGCCCAGAAGCCTGTCAACACTTGAGGCCTCCCCAAGACGAGAGCCATTCATTTTAATTGATGCCAGATGGGGATTAGACCGTTGATGATGTAAAGATAGAAGCTTGGTTTTAGATGCATTAAAAGTAACCATCCACTCCTTTCCCCATCGTACAACGTGATCAAGATCAGAGGAGAGAGAATCGGACAGAACTTGGTCGTTTACCGTCTTAGATGTGCTACCATAGATGGCAGTGTCGTCAGCAAAAATGTCTACAAATTATGTAAGTATGTGATTTGGAAGATCATTAATGTAGATCAGGAAAAGAGTTGGGCCCAGGATGGACCCCTGAGGAACTCCAGCATTTATACTGTGAGCCTCTGATTTTTGCCCATCAACTACTACTCTTATGAACCTATAAAAGAGAAATGATTTAATAATTGAGAAGACATTTCCAGCTATACCATAATTGGATATCTTGTGAAGTAAACCTTTATGCCTTACCCTATCACCCCGATTGCATTAATTTAAAAAAAGAAACTTGCACAATATAACAGTGATACGTTTTGATCCTACCAAGTGTCCGGTCAACTTGGAGCTCTTCTTTATTGGCTCTATCAGTAAGGCATTTTCGGATGATGAGGCCCACTGCTAATAGGCGGTATATCCGCATGTAGTGTGTGGTACCTGGACTGCTTTCCATGCTTTTCAGAAAGAATTTGTTCCCATAGTTAATAATAGTTTAGTAATTTATGAATTTAAATGTCAGTGTGAGGGTGACTATGCGGGTCGAACTCTTCAGAGCTTGAGAGGCAGAGTGGCATGTATACTCATATATTCCACGTATATGAGATGTATATATATATATATATATATATATATATATATATACATAAACACATACATTATTTATTTATATGCATATATACATATATATATATATATATATATATATATATGTATATATACACATACACATGCACGAACACACGCAGATGTATACACATATACATGCATACATATATATATACAGTTATATGTTTATATATGCATACATGTATATAGAAATATACACATATACACACATATACATATATACACATGTATATATAAATCCATTCACAAACACACACACTCCCACACACACACATATATATATATATACATATATATACATATAATATATATCTATATATATATGCATATACATATATATATATATATATATATTCATATACATATATATATATATATTCATATACATATATATATATATATATATATATATATATATATATATATATATATATATATATATATATATAGCAAAAGTACCCGTCGTTGACTGCGTTCAGAAACAGCCTACAGAAAATGGGCTCTGATTTATGAAAGTATGATAGGTTATGAAAAGGAAGGGTTGTAAAGAGATAGCTTCGAATTTGGGGGTAACAAAACCAAATCAAAATATGATGAAAGTAAAAATAAAAGACAGGCAATTTCAGCAAGATAAACTATTTAGCCGATTATCGGAGTTCTTAAACATTCATTTATATGTCACCTACCTGCATAAACGAAAAAGAAATCGCAATGTGTATTGCTGTCAATTGCTGAAGGGTGATCCACCCAGATACAAACAAACGCAAACACGCATATATCTGTATGTATGTGTGTATGTATGTATGTCAGGGCATGTCATATGCTACTGGTACCATGTAACCCAGTACTACCTGCCTCATGGTCGGGTCACCGGCGACTAAACTGGTACCCCCACCAGACTTGTTTGGTTAGGAGGATAGCTAGTCTCCCTGAAGGATTAAAAACAAGACCTTCCAAAGGGCGAATGAACCCTTTTTCGGGGACAACGGCTAACTAGCACCGTGTGTGTTTGTGTGTATGTATGTGTGTATTTGGGTGGAGAAGGATCCCGAAAGCCGTGGTGAAGGCATCCTTTTTAGGAGAAGCAAATCTGATTTAAAAAAAAACACTAAAGCGGGAGACCAGTACCCGCATTAAGCTTGTCTGCAGTTTTACTTGTTGCTGGCTATCTTGTTCTTGCTTGTTGCTGGATCTCAACATTTTGAACCGAGATACTTAGCTGTCGTACAAAGATAAGACTCTGTAACATCATCTTTGTATTGATACTTCCTCAGGCATTTGTCTATTAAAATGGTTCTGTGCCAATGGAAGTCATGTTTGGGCTCAGGGACTTTAAGTGACTGATGGGAGTTGCACTCGTCTGACAAGACGTTGCAATCATTATGTATGTATGTATGTATGTATGTATGTATATATGTATGTATCCATCTATCTATTCGTCCTGGATATGACCTTAAACTATATCCGATGGTGAGGCCCGAGCTTGCGGGCTTTGGGGAGTGTGGAGCATCCACTTAATTGCCATTGCTCCGAGGCCAACATTAGAGTCACAACTATTGGTTAAATAGAAACCGACTTGGAAAAAACATATATTCTATTTAAAAAATATATATATATCTTCAAAATCACTGGATTCGGCATTAAATAACCTGGAAAGGGTTGATATATATATATATATATATATATATATATATATATATATATATATATATATATATATATATATATATATAGCCTTGTTTGTCTGAGGCACATTCTATACCAAACTACTTTTTCAATCTTTGTTTCAGAGACTTACAACTTAACCCAACTGTTATTTTAATTAGTGCGGCAAGTTTGACTTCAGGTTTAACTGGTAAAATTCACTGCTTAACGTGTCAAATAAAAAAAAAATCATTGGAACATGTCAGGCGTAAGTAGAATACACGTGTTATTCTAGACATTCGAAAACATAAATTCATATCTTTGATAAATTTATTATTTAAAGCTTTGTATGCGTATATAATTAGATAAAACATTAACAAAGAAAGCTGGAAAACTATCTGTTTTGTTTTCGATTTTAGCACATTTCCCACAACTCATCTTTATCACTTTTACAATCACTAATATATATTGGGTACAATATTACAATCGATGAGGAATTGACTCTATGATAACAAATACGAAAACTGTATAAATCAAGGTATTATATTGAGTGTATTTTACGATCAACAAACGTCTGGGGCCTGCTATTACATATATAAAAAGACCATGTCTGGTCGTGGGTGTAAAGAATGATCTCTACATAACTAGTCTGCCAATTTGTAGTCGACAGATTTGAAACTTGATATAAAGGGGCATTCGAATCTGGAGAGAAATGTGATTTGTTTTTTTTAGCCTGTAAAGTAGTAAGGGGTACATTTTAAAAATGGAACTTGTCGAGTGTAAGTTAAGTGAATGTATCTTCTACCCACGCATGCCCACAAGTGTACATTTTATGCATGTAATAATATTAATTAATAAAAAATAAATACGTCTTATAGGTGGCGAGTCATTTATATATATATATATATATATATATATATATATATATATATATATATATATATATAATAAGAAAAGGAAAATATAGCTCTTTAAAATTCCGTTAAGGTAGAGCAAAATGTAATTAAGCGTGTTTCGATGCTGCCCTTATCGCTAAAAAAATCATATATATATATATATATATATATGCATATATATTTATATATATTTATATATATATATATATATATATATATATATATATATATATATATATATTGATTTGATGAACGACATGAACATTATTATTTATATATTGCGAATTATTTCCCCAGGCAAATCATTCTTTGTAATATACAATATTCAATAGAGAAGTGGTTCTATAATTATACATCCCCAATTTGCACATGCTTATACTTGGCTCACGCCAGGCGTCAAGCGAGTATATATATATATATATATATATATATATATATATATATATATATATATATATATTACATTACAACATCGAAACATATAAGTCGTTCGTAAAGTTTTTTCTCGAAATACCCCCCTAGTAATTATGGATAATTGATAACCGGAACCGTTATTTTAATTCATCTATAATCGGTCGGTTTTTTTTTTCATGTCGTCACTTAGCGACAATGGTAGAAAACCGACCGTAAAAATTCTACTGTTGGTAAGTTGATATCGTGTTTTGTTGTTTTCTTTTAGCGTGAGGTGGTCTGTAATATCAAACTCCGCACCCCACACACCCATATATATATATATATATATATATATATATATATATATATATATATATATATATATAGAGAGAGAGAGAGAGAGAGAGAGATAGGTATTTTATAATAAATTATATATATATATATATATATATATATATATATATATATATATATATATATATACATATATACTTGTACTTTTTTGTAGAAAAAGAAATCCCATACAGTGCTCTATTATTAGGGAAAATACCTTTCTCGAAATAAGAGCAATATATTTTTTGCATAATATATACAGGAATTTACATTTATATCGGTAGTCAGTACCGACGGTTTCAAGCCCGGTAGTTGAGGACTGCTCTTAATGTCCGCCTCAGGCTCTCTTCAGCCGACTCTCATCTGTCTTTAACCGGAACCGGAACTCTATATATGCACATATTTTGTATTTATTTATTTATTTATTTTATCCTTTTTTTGTATACTAATGCCAAATTTTTACACATTTTAAGTCTATTTTAACTAAATATTATTACCGTAATTAAAACGAAACTAGAGATTATTTTAAAATAAACATTAAACGTTTTTAAACTCAAAGCGATACATAAATATTAGTATATACCATCCCCTGGGCACTTCCTAGGTCTTTTTCAATCTAAATTTTATCACCCTATTTTTAAACGAGATTAGAACTAACTTAAAATGAATTTTTAAAACGCTTTTAAACGAGACTTAAATTTAATGATAGGGGGGATGCTAAAAGAAAAATAATAATATAAAAGGCATCATCCCATACTTTTTAATTTATTGCTTCCAATTTATTACCTTATTAAAGTAGCATACAAAAAAAGGATAAAATAAATAAATAAATAAATAAAAATTATGGTGTGCATATATAGAGTTCCGGTTCCAGTTAAAGACAGATGAGAGTCGGCTGAAGAGAGCCTGAGGCTGACATTAAGAGCAGTCCTCAACTACCGTGCTTGAAACCGTCGGTACCGACTACCGATATAAATGTAAATTCCTGTATATATTATACAAAAAAATATATATATATATACATATATATATATATATATATATATATGTGTGTGTGTGTGTGTGTGTGTGTGTGTGCGTATGTGTATGTGTGTGTGTGTGTCAATGAATGGGAGTATAGATATATTCAAAGATTTAAAGCATTCACCATATTTCAAACTCAGTACATTTTTTTTATTCGTACCGAATACTATCGGGCATATACTCATCAGAAAAAAAAAACACATGATTATTATTTATAAGCCAACACTCCTAAGCACATGAACTTCGAAGAGGGCGGGTCGAGACTTCCTTTGTACTCTTCACATAGTGTTTGGAAGAATCCAAATATTAACAGAATAGGGTAGATCACTATCGCACCATAACAGTAAAATATATTACTGAATGTGCCCCTATGTTCGTTTCATATTCCTCGTTCATATGTGTACATTTTGAAATGTACTTCTAATTTGAAAGAACATTAATAATTGTTAATCTTGCTGATTATACATTTTTTTCGTAATAATCCCTACATTCAAAATAACTTTCTGAATTATCCAGCCTGTTGTAAAATTACCGTTGATTTGTTACTCTGTATAAAAGTTCAGTTTTATTTCATAAGAATATCATTTGTTAGAGAAAAACAAGTTTTTTGAAGAATAAGAGAGAGATAGAGAGAGAGAGAGAGAAAGAGAGAGGGATCACTTGTTTTGAAACATTTGATTCGAACATTAAATGGATCAAAATAACTTATTATCATCCTCGTCCTTATTAGCTTATCTCGACGCAATTGTGTAATGATAAAGCGAGTTTTGGTGGATTTCCAATAAAATATCTGTTTCTAAATTCAAATTAGATCATTTCCTCATCAACTGAAGCACTATTTCATTATCAGTGTTCTTTTCTCATTTGAAATTATGTAAACATCTCATTATCAAACACGTTCCACTGTGAAGCTTTTCATATCAGTGCCTAATCCGCAAGCGAATAATTCGAAGCAATTAAACTATACCCGCTTATTGCAATCTATCATTTTCTGAGTTGTCTTGAACGTTAAAAACTTTTAAAACATAGCGCGGACGCGCGCATGCAAAGGCATGCGAAATGACATCACCGGTCACATAAAATAAATACTTCAAAAAGGATATCACGTAAGGGACGGGAATAACGTTCGAAACAACGTGGGGACGTAGATAGCACTCGAGAAGAAGATCATGTGAGGGACGTCACAGCAGTTACGAGAGAATAAAGAAATAGATGACGTTGTACAACAAGAAAAATGAGTTGAAGTTCTTTGCTTTTCTTTGTCTGCTTCGACTGAGTCTACAACCTGTTGGTTCGCGGGCAAAGTTACACTTTCCCTGCACAATATAAGAAGCCGTCAAATATAGACCCACATATGGGTCGCATTGTTCAGAACTATTTAGATGAGATGAAAGCCTATACGTGTGTTCGTTTAGCAAGCTATACTGAAGGAATAAGCTGAAACAACGATGTCCGTCAATTCCACCTCATATATTTAAACTGATTAAAGTGGCATCCCCATTAATTAATCCGTTAATTCCAGAGGCATCTGATATTTTAATACTGTGTTGAACATTTGGATTAAGGAGTATAAATAGAGTAGAATACACACATTGTAAAGAAAAAAAAAGTTATTTATTTTATTCAAAAAGCGGAATGTTGACCCTCCTATAACTACACACCGTGTAATGTAGTATATTTTAGAAATTTTATTCAAGATAAGATTTACAGATTACGCTAAAGGGCAATAAGAGTTATATTGTACTTTTGGCAATAAGTTAGTGGCTTACTATAATATATATATATATATATATATATATATATATATATATATATATACATATATATACATATATATATGTATGTGTGTGTATTGTTTTTAAAATATAATTATCCACTAACACTAGATTCAGCCACTCTGATGAGTCGTAAACGACGAAACACGTGTCACTGGATAATTATATTTTAAAAACAATATATATGCCTATCCCCATATGGCGGTACAAAATTGGGTAAAGGGAAAATTATTTAGGAAAAATGCACTTTCGTGAATAATTGAATTCATTTAAAACGTGTCGCTAAAACAAAAAGAAATAACATATATACCTATATATATATATATATATATATATATATATATATATATATATATATATATATAAAACATAATAATAGAATTTTAGTACATAACACAATACATTTTATTTTCAGGAATGAAATCGATGGATATAAATTAATCGCCTCGTAGTAATTATGTAGTATACCCCATCAATATATACGAAAAGTGTTCCAAAATAATGCTTCTTTTTCATTAAGCTCAAATTGATCAGAGAGAATCGCAAATTACATAGTTATAAACGAACATGCATTAATGACCTCGATATTTTATATCTCTGTTGCAGATTTTTGCATTGTGAGCAACTACTCTCATGGACGTTCGTAACAAGCAGATATGTGTTATTGGATCCCTGACAAAAGTACATCGAGAATGTTAGTGACTATGTACAAAAATAAATTCCGCAGCACAAAAAGTCGCTGGTTTTCATGAAACTACTACAGTTTACGTAATGCTAAAACTTTTTTAGTTAAAAATAGGATATTTTATTCTGGGACGATACTCGTATGACACAGCACGCGTAGTACGTCCATGCACAGCTATCATTCGGGTAAAAAGTGCATTGAATGTTGAAAAATGAATTTTGAAGCACAAAACATGGCTCGTTTTAACGGTACCACTGACTACTGACTACCCTTTTGTAGGCTCAGAATCCTGGGTTCACCAATCGTCGTCATCTACAGCTTCATGAGCGTTTCCACCAGCGCTGCATCAGTACGATCTTCTCAACATTCATTGGAGTAACTTCATCACCAATCTTAGAAATGCTTAAACAGGCCCAAATTAGCAGTATTGAAACTATGCTGCTGAAATCACAACTATAGTGGCTTGGCTACGTCTTCCCAAAATTACCTTGTGTGGCAAACATTCCACTGGTTACCGCCACAAAGGAGCACCTGAGAAACAGTACAAAGAAGATCTTTAGAAATTTATTTGTGCCTGTCACAGCGACTACCGCCAGTTGTCAACCCTTACTGCGGACCGTGGTGTTTGACAGCTCACCATCCACCAAGCTATTCTCTCCGTCAAGAACACTCGGCAGACTTTTCTCGAGGATAGAATGTGCAAGAGAATTAGTCACAACAATAAACCTAGACCAGACCCTAACCTGCAGCTGTTTCCGGCGAACCCGCTTATTCCGAATTAGAATCGTCAGCTACAAGCGTGTCTGCAAAAAATGTGGAAAGGCCCTTTCTAGGTCGGAAAGTAAACCCGTGATAACATGCGTGGATATATGTGTTAAACTCTTCAAAGGAATGAGCAAGCATAATTGAACAAAATCTCGTCGTAAAAGAACAAGACTCTTGAAGCCGATAAAGTGATTATAAAAGCATTATAAATTTACCTTTCTTCATCACGGGTACATTTAGAAACAAGTGATAATTTTGTTAACTTCTGACAAAGCGGTCGAATTTAATTCTCAGCCAAAAATCACACATTGTTATGATACAATGGAACGTGAAGTGATGCATAATTAATAGAGCGTATCTTATTGTTATAAAACTCTATCTGAAGTTCATTTTGTATGTGTGACCGGTTGTCTTTGTTTCGCTGTGATCAAAGCACATATTCCATGAACAAATCTTCTGTCCTACAACTGTTCGCCTGTGAAACTCTGTTTCGCTGGATTGCTATTCAACTGACTACAATATGAGGATCATAAAGTTAAATGTAAGCAAGGTTTTATTCTCGCCCCCTAAAATAATAAGTTTCTAAGGAGCTTTTTCCCCGAGATATGCGAAACTCTGTTCTACTAGCTTGCTTTCCGACTGACTACAACATAGCCAAGTCCAATGTAATGAAATTGTCATAAAATTTTCCTCTGCCAAATTTCGCCCACTATCGATCTCTACGCTGCTCTTTCAGTGGCCAACGTACACTCATTAATCTTTGTCCTCGTGTGGCTTTCAGATCTGGATAAGTATTGAATACCTTGTAAACATAGACAGTATGATAATAAAATACCTTCATCGTTGACCAAGAAGATAAAGACATTGTAAACGTGTATTATGTTTCATAAAATTAAAACTTCCTTAAACTTTTCATCTTTTTATTTTCTGAGTATTTTTTTTATTCGATATCCTTCTTTTCAACTAAGGACTGCGTTACTTAGTGTCGGTCATTTTCCCTGATTAGTATTATTTCCTCTCATCTGAGCTACATTACATACCTTTTCTGTCATTACAGGATGCAACAAATTTCAGGTTTAAAAAGTGCATGCCATATGCCTATGTTAATGTAAGTGAATTATCATGACACTAAATCTGACCTTTATTTTTTCTAGATTAGGCAGCGTTTTCATGTACTATAAATCATATTTTATATTATTGGTTATGAATGTAAAACACAGACTTTTCAATTAAAAAATCAGTTTTCCTCAAAACCCTCTAGTGGTAAGTGTCATCCTCCGTTTCTATATTCCAGCAGTATGTCCAGATTCTATATTTTTAAAACGTTTATCTATCACTGAAAGATCCTGATGTAATCTCTCGCCATGTTCATCAATTACACCATCAAGATGCTCTCTCCAATTCCTGAAAATGGCAATTTCACAAAATATTCTAACCAATTCGAGAAAAAAAAAGGCCAGAAATGGATTTTTATGTCAGTGTGTATTTAAAATTGCTACAGAGGTGTTGTACGTTTTCGAGTGTTGCACAGTGTTATCTGAGATATATTATCTTAACTTTCTATTGCCATTCGAGTAACATTAACATAGAGACAAAATTAACTTTGTGCTCAAGTTTTTATGGAATCATAGATGTTTAGCAAAAAGAACTTCGAAAGCATCGAATAAAAGCATCCCTTCTCCCTTTCTCCTTTTCCTGTTCATTGGACATGCTAGCTTATGCAAGCTTCGCCTGAGGATAGATGCTGGTAAACCTTTAAACGGACACTCTCCAACTTTCTGCCACTGAGATGATCCTTTTTGGTTCTTTTTAAAAATAAATTTTATTTTTCTTCTCGTGCAAAGTTTGGATTTACTACTATAGATAGAAGTACATATCACAGATGTAAAAATAAAGCGAGATCTATTAACGGACATTGCCAGAGAATTACAAAAGTACAATTTTACATATGTGAAAGCAGAGAAACGGAAGCAAGGGTCACACTACATTGGAAGCAAGAAAAATAACTCAAAATCCAAAAGAAGTTGTCACACAATATTATCAAAACAGAGACAAAACTTTGAGCTGACGTACCATAAATACAACAAACTCCAACAGGTTCTATCTTACTGGTCAAGCACAGAGCACCGCTGTTGAACACCTAAAATAGAAAGAGACATAGAGTGAGAGAGAGAATGGACGGTCAATATTACAGTTGAAGTCGGGAGTTATCAAGAATGTGTTCGGACGAATATTTATTTATTTATTTATTTATTATTATTATTATTATTATTACTACTACTACTACTGCTACTACTACTACTACTACTCCTACTACTACTACTACTACACGGGGTTAAAACACAAATAATCCCCGTCGTATGGGGTAGACTAGGAGTAGTACCAAGCTCTCTGGAAGGACAATTGAAAAACTACAAATCCCCGATGTTTTAGGCGGCCTTCAAACCTCTGCAATTATAGGTACAACCAACATCCTTAGGAAAACCCTTGATCTTTGAAGTCCCTAGTTTGAAGCCGGGATTAAAGGAAATCCTCTGGAAATGAATCCCATTCCTTTCTAGAAAGACGGTGATAAACGAAATTATTATTATTATTATTATTATTATTATTATTATTATTATTATTATTATTATTATTATTATTATTATTACTATTATTAACTATTACTTGCATTCGGTGAGAAATTTTCACTTTACTTCTCCACTTACGCTCACATACACAGACAACTTTTTCAAACGTTCTTTAAGATTTACACAATGTAAAATAACTACTCGATCTGCCGCGTTCAGACCCTGCCTATTCCGTGGAACAATGTTTCTGATCGATGTTTACAAACTTTAAGGTGTTTTTAGTGATGGATGACGAGTCGATTACTTCGATAATGTAAACTTTGATCGTTTCTATGAGAGGAACAAAACTGGATATCAACAGTCAATAAGAGTCGCCCCCCCTCCTTTAAACGACGAAAACTCTCATTCCGCGCCTCAGAAGAAGTCATATACAAAAGAGACCGCCATGGATGTAATAGATATATCATATCCCTCAATTTATGCGACGTATCAGTACATCACTCAATAGAATTCCACCCATAGTAAGCGGCTGAGCCTTTTGTGCTTCATCTTGTAAGAAGCAATATACGAAAGACACTGCTTTGTACTTGTTGAATGTAATAGATAGATAGATTATATCTGCCAATCTAAGCGACATAGCATTACATGCGTCCTGCAAAATTATTACTTAAACCGTGATTATGACAGGCAGTTACGAGCGTTGGCTACGTTCTATCAGGGTTTAAACGATACCAATTGAAACACTATATGAAATCAAGTTGGTAGAATGAAGGCTGTACCCTACCATACCGAGTTACAGATATATCGGTAATTTCCGAAAATGCTATATATCGAGTTACCGCTAAACTGGGATTTTTCTGATCACGTGTATTTTGTTGTCAGGGAACTTATAATAGCTACCCAACCACTGCTTAGCCTCGATTTAGCGCAAGCCTAACTTTCTGCAAAGGACTTCCTTTGTTTTGGCGTTTTTTTTTTGTTTTATTTTGTTTTTTGTAGAGTAAAATAGCTAGCTAGTCACGAACCATGTACTTCGACTGTTAAAAGAGGGAGAATAAGGAGTTTCAAGGTTCAACAAGTGTTAGATAAAGTGACGATTTCTAATTCAGACGAAGCCGAATTTGACCAGGAGTATATTTCTGAATCAAGTAACGCTTGTGATGATCAATAAATCGATGAAGGAGAAAGTGATGATAATTCTGATGATGGAAATGGGTCTCGCCTGTTAGGCGGACTGGTAAACTAAGGCTGAATACTGGCGGCATAGGGACAAATTAGGTTCAGTAGCTCAGGTCTGGTAACGTAAAAAGTAACGGCGTTTGAATGTGTTGTGTTTGTGAACGTTACGTCTGTGAGTAAAAGTATTATGCCAATAAGACAGAATCGAACCTGAACATTCAACATGTCGTCATTTGTTGATTTATGTGCGTTACATTTTCGTTGCGATGAGGTAACATACTCATAATCACCCATAACATGTTACACGATATTGTTTAAAATAATATTCCGAGATTTTTTTTTGCAGCTACGTATGCAGGATCAATCATACTTAACAAAAAAGAAAGATAATTGTTTTATTGGATCATTATCTTAAGGGTGCATGATCGTAAAATTAGCGGGAAAATCCGTAAAGAACAATAAATTGGCAATAAATTGGCTTTCTCCGCAATTCTTATATTTTTTCTTTCTATATTATTCTAGATTTTCTCATAAACAACTGCAAGCTAAAATGACAAGATTTGCTGTAATAAATCTAAATTATTGGAAGAAAATAAATTAAAGATTTCGCGTGTTTAGTTTTTTTATTTTACCGACGGCGAATCCATAGCTAATCAAACTAAGGCGTATAATGACATTCAAAAATTATCGTATTGATGAGGTTGAATATTTATTGGTTTGTTGACATTCTAGATTTGCTGATTATTATAGAAGCAAACACAACATTTATAAAATCTTCCGAAAATTTAAAAAAATATTTGGAACGAAGAACATAACCTGGAAAATAAGCTCATAATTGAAAAATTAAAATCATTAATTACTTTGGTTATAATTTATGGCCTAAAGTCACAATACATGTTTTAAATCAGAAAATGTTTCAACAGTATTGTTTTCAACCGATAACAAACTAATAATAATAATAATAATAAAAATAATAATAATAATAATAATAATAAACATTTGAAATAGCAATAAACCACAACAGAGAAAGCAAACACAGTACACAAACTAAAAAAAATAATAATAAAAAAACATAGCTGCTAACAAATACCTTAAACTT
The DNA here is from genome assembly GCF_053919585.1 of Euprymna scolopes. Taxonomy (NCBI): domain Eukaryota; kingdom Metazoa; phylum Mollusca; class Cephalopoda; order Sepiida; family Sepiolidae; genus Euprymna; species Euprymna scolopes. Next base: position 32,053,403 of record NC_136504.1, read on the forward strand.
ACAATGCCCCGCCCATAAAAGTTTGCATGTGTTTGCAAAAGACTGGACTGATATCATTGATGCCTCCGTTCAGCCTCGAAAGATAAAGGACGCCTTCTGTAAGGGTAACTGCGCGTGTAATTATGAGGCAAGGATTGCGAAATCTCCAACCACACCTCTCCTAAATCGGCAGTTTGAGACCTGTGGCAGGTAGAAGCCAGAACGACTGAAAACAGTGCTGATATAAGTGGAGAGCAAACATCGCCCTGGAAGTTACAAATGGTCTCTCCTTTAATAGTGACCAGGTTCAACGTTGTTCAAATTTCGGTAGCCCAGCGGGAACCGGTATGGAACCGTTATTATGCCGTACACTGATAACATATAAATGAATATTAAAAGTGCAATGTGGATGGAAAGAGCCAAAAAATGTCTGCTGTAATCAACGAAACTGTGCCCTGAATGTATACAAACATGTCTCCCTTTCCAAATGCTAAACAAACTGACTGCAGGCTAAGGTAGTCCACTAAGAACCACCAAAGCCCTTATACGTTGTGCATAGAGACAAATACTTCAGATGCAACTTGAAGACATCAGTGAAAATTAAATCATATTATCCTTTGTAACATAACTAGTCAAGACCATATCAGCAAAGAGTCCAGGCATCATAATAATCAATAAGAATGAACAATAACTACAGAATCTTATATTTCACAGTTCACAGGGTAAAGCTTGCGGAAGCACAAAAGTTAAAATTGGTTGTGAAGAATAAGAAACATGAAGAGAACTACTGCCAGACCAATCACTGAAAGAGTTGCGAAAAAAAAAGATGCGTGTTTTTGAGTAATTTTAACAAAAGCGAGGTTTTACACTATACAATTAGAAGCACCGATGACAATAACTGATATATCTAACGAACATACCCAAAAGAGAACGAAGCTATAAAAGCAAGTTATACTGAATGAGAACATCTAAGCTGACTTAAAATAGAACAAACGAATAAAGAGAATACCTTGTACAAAGGGGATTGAAATTGTTGGAAACCATACAATGCATCTCATTCCAACGAAAAAAGGTCTAGTATCACTCAGAATGATCTAACATTCCCAAGAAGAATGAAAATATCGAGGAAGGAGATATGCATCCAGACCTCCACTAGCAGTATCAGAATTTGGGGGGAATTTTCAGCCGAGTCGCCATTTTGAATAGACACCTATTTTTCTATCAGATTTTAATAATATGAAAACGTAATTTAAACCCGTAAATTTTATTTCAATAAAACGAACAAATACCAAATTTTAATATCATAAAAGCTTTAATAGAGAAATAAACAATTTTATTTATTTTTCCTTCGATTTCTTCACTTAACATTACACGGATTGTCGAACAATAACATTACTTGAATCTTACGATAATTATTTTAATGGCAAAATAAAGAACTTACCTGGTTAATGAGTAAGATATGCTTTCTTTTAATCTTCCTGTATGAGAATTTATTCATATTTATGTATTATAATCCATGTATTCTTAAATGGAAGGATTTTTTCAACACATATCATGACAACGCGTGTCTTTCAAGAAAGTTGTAAAGACACCGGATTTAAAATTATCATTTACTTATGTACGGAAGCCTATAAGTGTAAAAAAAACACTATCTCGATATTGGATTATATTCCTTCAAATTTTCTACTTTTAAAGGTTTTCGGAGGCGCTGAAAACGGAAATAACCATTTATATATACGGCAAACCAAACTAGTAGTTTCCAAGATAAAAATTTTTACAAATGGTCACAAAGTGGGGGGTCACTTTTCTATAATGATGTGACGTCAAATGGGCACCCACTTTATGACCACATTGCAATGAACAGATTTGGCCGTAATTTTAAAGGAATTTTCGAGGGTGGCTTCATATTGACCCTATATGAATAAAGAGAGATAACTTGTCCTTTTTTTATTTTGGCGCCTTTACGCTATCGTACATGAAAACTGCGATTTTTCATTTTTGGATTTACACGGATTACGAAATGACGAAGATATGCAATGTTATTTTTTTTAATATCTTAAAGAAATACCTGATTTTTTTATTTATTATACTATAAATCTGCATTATCGGGTTTCGTCTTTTTTTTATATCGAAAAAAAGGAAACCAGGAATTAAATATAAAAATATACACTGACCGAACATTAATGACTGGAAAATTCTAAACAAAAATTAAGCTTCCACGTAAAAAAAAAACAAAAAAAAAACACGTGGTTATCGAAAAAAGAAGGATTTACATTTTGGACTTTACCGGTAAATTTACAGATAAGTGATATTTTTTTGTTGTTTTAAATTTGAGTATTTTATTTATTCATGTTTTATCTTCAATTTGTGATATATAAAACGTGTCGACCAAAATTAATTATTAAAATTCTCATAGACATTTCAAAATGGGGGGGGTGAATTTATAAAACAACGTTTGTCTAAAATATTATATTCAGTTTATAGGAAAGAGCATACAATTTTACATTCACCCTTAAACAACGTAACAATTGAACGAATAGGAAAATTTTGATAGATTTTTAAAGTTTAAAAATTGAAAAATATTCATCTCATAAAAATCAATTGATTTCATTACGTAAAAAAATGTCTCCCAGAGCGCACGCACGCATTTTGTAAACACTGTTTTTTAAACAATGAAAAATAATATTTCTATTATTTTTAAACAACTTAAATAGTTTATTTTGGAAGCATATTCTAGCAAGAAAATAAATAACCCACTTTAGAAAGAGAAATTAAGAGTTGTCTATATTTTATTCGCAGTTTTCTGTTAGGGGTCTCAAAAATTCCCCCCAAAATTCTGATACTGCTAGACCTCCACTTATAGGACGTGGAAAGCATTTGATGTCACTATAATTCCAGAGTAACCCAACAGTCATTAGGCGTCATTAGGCGTCATTAGGCGTCATTAGGCGTCAGACAGACTGACAACAAAGTAAATTTAATTATAAAATCAAAAAGAAAAACACACACTAAAAACAAAGAGTCTATTGTGTCTGATTTATCAACGTAAACATGGCACTTTACATATCTGGGAAAATCATGAAATGGGGTAAAATCGAACGTACGACGTGTACAATTGACAGGTGCAGTTTGTGAAATTATTCTTTTATGAACTGTTTCAAAACGATATTAAAAATGAATTTGTATTATTTGAAAACGCTGCCGAGGTTTCTATATCTTCAGGGTGAATTACCAAGCCAATATGATATATATATATATATATATATATATATATATATATATATATATATATATATATATATATATACGTACGATCTCAAAAGACAAAGGATACCCCTATAGGGGCAGCTGCGCATGTAATTGTGTAGCTAGAGTTGTGCAATCTCCAACCATGCTCTCCCTGATTCAGTACTGCTTGAATCCCTTGGAAGGGAGAATTCCAGGACGACTGGAAACAATGCCGAGATAAGCTGAGAGAAGATACAACACCTGGAAGTCCCAAATGATCACCAGTCTTGTATTGGCTCACCGTTGCTTAACTTCGGTGATCTGACGGGAACCGGTGTGTCAAACCTGATTATGCCGTGTGTTTGTGTGTATATCTATATCTATATATCCATATCTATCTATCTATCTATCTATCTATCTACCTATCTATCTATCTCTCTCTCTCTCTCTCTATATATATATATATATATATGTATATATATATATATATATATATATTTATATATAGATAGATAGATAGTATTGGAACCAAAGGGATGTACTGTGTACCTGACATACGCATTGGTAAACTAATATAAATAACAGTATTTATATATAGAAAATCTAATCTAAGCATTTTCTCTCTTATGCACGTTTCATGAATAGCACAGACAACTCTTGATTGGTCTTTTTGTAATCCTCCTTTTCTCTTTATCGGACTATTTTCCGAACGTTTTCTTGGAGTGAAAAAAGAAATTTCTCATAATCGAGAACATTTTCGACCTCCATTGGGCAAGTAGTAAAAAATAAAAAATAAAAACGAAAATTGAAAAATGAAAATAGCGAGAGGAAGTGAAAAGACGATTAAAATCGCTTAAAATAACTAAAATATTCAAAAGCACTTGAGCTTGCCCTCCGTTTCATTTGGAGTCTGGTTAATCAATGGTTTATTGGATTAACAATGTCTCAACGATTGGGAGGCGCACTTCGCAATATGAGAGAGTTATCTAGTATATTTAGGAATTTTCTTTGCCTGGGATGGTCTTACATAAACAGTTCCTTCCGAAATATTTCGTACGACCTTAAACCACAAGATTTCTTCGGTGCAATCTAATTCCTTTCCATATCTTGAAGTACACACACACACACACACACACACACACACACACACACACACACACACACACACACACACACACGCGCGCACGCACACGCACACACACAAATATATATATATATATATATATATATATATATATATATATATATATATACATAGATAGATAGATATCCCCGACGGAGTCTTCCATGATAGACAACTGCTGAAAACATAACAATTATTTGCAATTTTGACCCCTTGGCAGCAGCTTTTTTTCGGATAAACATCGATTAAATAGTTTTCAATATGTCTGAATACTCTATATACCACATAAAGTCTGTGGATAAAAGTTTTCTTTAGTATATAGGTTGGGAAATGTTCTCACACACACATTTAAACGTTTATGTATATACTAGCAGGTCGCTCAGCGTCGTTAATAATATACGTATACATATTATATCATAATTCAAATATGAACTGGGACATGTTCATGTGAGTATTATGTTACTTTTATAAACAGTTCACGTTTTGCAACAAAAAAAAGAAATACTCGAACTGAAATCGAAACTAAAACCTGAAGAAAGTTAGACAAGTACGATATCCATTAGGCCAGGTTGATACGTACTTTTAAGAGTCTCTTAAAAATATTCTAATTGTATACATAACAACCTGTTATGAGAATGATTCACACATCTACAGTGGTTAAACAGTTAGCAAACAGATACATATCCGATGACGCCCACGAAACCATTTCTTAATTTTGACTCTTAGAAGCCTGTTTTCCCGGAACCAAACCGATTAAAAAGTTTGCCACATCTCTACGAAATTCTATATACCAAATTCCATGATACGGCCACAGTAGAGACAACCAAGATAAAAAAAAACCTTAGCAAAACTTATCTCAAATCAGCAAAACTGAAGCTGGCATGCCAGGACACTAGATATACAAGTGCAGGCCAATTTGGGTATATTTTATTGGTTTTAAAATATAAGTTATTTTTTACCAATTTTCATAAAATTTCTATCAGAGAAAATTATTATAATCTTCAAACAGCCTGCAATTATTTTAATGTAGTATCAAATCATTGAACTTTGATCCCTTTGATAGCGGAATTTCTGCCCGGAAACAAATTAAAAATGTTTTTTCAATGAATTTCAATACGCCTTATGTAAAATCTTCAGTCTGTAGACTGAGAATTGACAGAGTAGTTTGATAGAAAAATGTATACACACAGAAACACACACAGACAATTTCACCTTTATAGATATATACATGTATAAAAAGCGGGAGAGATTAATAATTGTTTTATTATCAATCAATTTTTATAGCAAGAAACCTAAAATTATATTTATATGTACAATCGCAATTACAATTTTTATAAAATGGCAATTAGATTTTTTTTTAATGGTTACAGATACCAATGATCTCTTTTAGATTTTAAGTTATCTCCTTATCAAAGTAGGTTTGCGCACCTAGAGACTTACTTACGGTTAAAAATAAAGACAACATGGAATCTCTCTAACAAAAGTTCACAAACTCTATTTACGTCAAGAAACTGGTCAAAATTTGGTGTTTTCTCTCCTCCCTTCCTCTTCATTTTACTTATTTCCTGATGGTTTCATCTGTAAATATCGAATAAATGAAAAAAGCTATCGGTTCCAAAACGATCGTGTTTGTAAATATGGTTTTGTTCTGTTTCCTCATATGAACACTTGATTGGTAATTTTACAATTATTAATATCTCACCATTCCTATTTATACAGCTATAGGTAATTACACCTAATTGAGTTTATCATAGCTTCAATACCCAGAGCACATCACCTGCAAATATATTTTACTGAAACATTGCCTATTCAGGGGTGTCTATTACACTCGAAATTTATATATATATATATATATATATATATATATATATATATATATATATATATTAGTAAAGTATCCGTCGTTGATTGGGTTAAAAACAGCCTACAGAAAATAGACTCTGATTTATGAAAGTATGATAGGCTATGAAAAAGAAGGGTTGCAAAGAGATAGCTTCGAATTTGGGGGTATCAAAACCAAAGCAAAATATGATGAAAGTAAAAAAAACACAGATAAACCCCATAATTTATTATACCATATATGTTCACACTGAAACACTTATCACACGATTCTGTGGATCTATATTAAAAAAAACCTTGTTAAACTTTGTGACATATTTCCATTCTATGGAGATCAGGCGCGAACGAACACCCCATAATTTTATCATACCCTATTTCTTCAAACTGAAACATAATTATCAAAGATAGATATGAAAAGTTATTTGTTAAAGTTTATGCCTATTTCCATCCTATTGAGGCCATCCCTATATTACTTAAAATATGCTTATCAAATTAAATTGTGTGAATCTATATCAAAAACACTTGTAAACGTTTTTTTTTAACTTTTAATTATTTTTTTTTATTTCCATATTTTGTGGACCAGGCGCGAACGCACACCCCAGAATTTTAATGAACCACCGTTATGCCAGATCTAACATACCCATTTCTGTGTCTCAATACATCTATTATTATATGTAATCAGTTTTCTATAATAGTCAACCATATAGGAGCCTATTCGTGACCAGGCCCACACACAGATGTTCAGCTTTATATTATAGATATACGTTCTTTTATGAAACCTATACTTTACATACGTATCTTTAATTTTCTTAATTGCCACAATAATTTAAGGTTATTATAAATGCATTTAAACTTTTAGACCATATATATATACCTAATAAACATACCAAATTCAAATCTGTGTTTATTTTACAATCAGTGTTTTACTGTTAATATGACATGTCATACGCGTGTTTCATTTAATGTTGGAAATTTACCCAAAATGTCTTCATAGATAGATTTATCACTCTCGAAAAATACACAGAAGGAAATTTTAGTACTTCGATTAAAAAGAATAAATGTTGCTAAAAGGAGATGGACACCTTTAAAAACCATAAAAGTAAAATATATTACTTATTATAAAATTGGTTCGCAGCACTTAAAAAAAAATCGGTGGAATTCAAACCTTACGAGGAGGCGTTAAATTTTAAAGCATCATATTTGAATATATTCAATGTTGCCAAAACGCATGAAGTTTCGTATTTAGGTTAAAAATAAAGGCCAAATACGTCATAAATTATTGTTAATAAAAAAGCTAAAATGTAATCAGATTATCATTGTCCGTTAAAGATTTTTTAACTGAACATTCACGAAACTAATTTTGATAGTGAACTTGATCAGCTACATAAAACCATCTGAATGAAACTTGCACGACTTCTCAAAATGTTCGACGCTGGATTAAGAAAGTAGCCATAGAAATTCCTCCCTGGACCGATATATCGTAGGTTTAAAACAAAAGATATCACATACAAATTCAATACATCTAGGCTAATAATAACTATATTATTTAGCTTTCGAACACCATTTTATACACATTCAGTCGTGATAATAAAATGCTACATAACATCCTACGCAACATCTTTAGAGGATGGAGTCCTTATTTTTCTCTCTAATTATTTAGTCTTACCACTGCTACCGATTGTCTCCGGAGCAAATTCTCCACGTCAATAGACTGTGTAATTACTTACACCAACTATAACTGACTCATAGATAGATAAACTAATATAATGTTTCCAATTTCCTATTCACCACCTCCAACGAAGGCAAGGGTGCGGCCCTCCACTGGCAAGGTCATGCTCACAGTCTTATGGGGCCAGGAAGGAGTAGTGATGACAGATTTCCTGGCAAGAGGTACCACAATTACAGGAGCCTATTATGCTTCACTTTTGAGGAAGTTAAGGGAAGCTATCAAAATCAAGAGGCGTAGCAAGATCAGCAAAGGCACCCTCCTCCTGCAGGACAACGCTCCGGTCCACAACTCGCATTTCGCCAGATCAGAAGCACAGGCATGTGGTTATGAAATCCCCATCCTCCCTTCTCTCCTGACCTTGCACCCTCTGATTTTCACCTCTTCCCAGCCATGAAGTTGTTCTTGAAAGGAAAGCATTGCCCAGATGATACAACCTTGATTTCTGAAGTCACATCCTGGTCGGAGGACCAACTTGGGGTGTTCTACAAAAACGGTCTCCAGAGCTGCATCAAACGATATGAAAAATGCATAACTCTTGGTGGTTCCTGTATAGAGCAAGGCTAATAACTGTGCCAAGTTCCGCTGCTCTACTACTATGGGCAGTGTGTCAGGGGCATTACTTATTGCACGCCCCTCGTATATTTCACATTAGAGCGTGAGAGAATCTCGAACGGTTAACAAAAACACATTTATTAAGTGAAACGCAAAAATAATATAAGTGATTATACTAGTAAAGTATTTTTGTTATATACCCACTATTGAGTTGCCTTATGGTTGCTTTGGTTGTTTTCGTTTATCGACATATGAACCCTTTTAAGGGTATTTACTGCCGAATCCAGTGATTTGGAAGAACACTTTTTTTTTAATAGAATATGTTGTTTTTTTAATTCGGTTTCTATTTAACCCATAGTTGGGAGCCTAACAGGTACTACCCCTCCGGGTCAGAATGGACCTCGGAGCAATAGCAATTAAAGGGTGGTTCCACACTCCACAACGCTCGCAAGCTGGGGCCTCACCATCGGATATAGCTTAAAGTCATATTCAGGAGCTACTTGCTTTATTTCACATCTCTAACTTACGTAACCTTGAATGAAATAATAATACAGTTATTAATATAAATAACTAAAAAATATATATAAAAACCTATTAATAACATTAAAACATGAAATATCGACGTTCGATAAAGAAATTCATAAAATAATGAGTTATGACAATTGGACAATATCAATAATTAAAGTGTACATGGAAATGGCGATACTAATTATTAATTGCTAATTACGATATGAATCTGAAATAATTACAGGCGTTAATAGAAATTACCGCGCCAGGAACAAACAATTAATGATATTAGAGAAACGAACGAGATGGAAATGAAATAATTGCTCATTTATGAATGATAAAAAAAAGCTGAATATGATTTGAAAAGGAAAAAAAAAAGAAATATTAGAAATATAATGGCGTATCGCTTATTACAAGATGTCGATTCTATAAATAATGAAACGAATAAAGTTATTTGAAAATATGTCAATTTCGTTGACGTTAATCTTTGCCACACGAGATTTGGGATCAAAATAAAATATATCATCTTGCATGTAATATAATTTTAATAACATGAAAATAAAATTAGAAAATGGAACCTTTTAACAGAAAAACGAAAAATCGTATTGTAAGCCACGAAAAAGTTACAATACTTAATAGATTAAAAATGTGTCTATATTTTTTAGATGATTTGTCATTATTCGTATTATTTGAGTCTTACTGCTACTATTCTCATCTGTTGTATAATTTTCCATATAACCTCCGACTTACTTTTTTTTGACATAGGATTCACCACTTTCTAAGGTCCAGAGACCACTCGAGGATAAGAGTTAAGATTGTACAGTAGTCAATTAAACAATATATTAATTGTTAGTAATGTAAATTCGGTAAATGTGTTAACGTAAATGGAACGGCTCATCAAGAACTTATTTGAAATTATGTGTAGATCCCCGAGTTATAGAAGATACACCCGTGGAAGGTCGAACGTTGCATCCACCGAAACGTATTGCAAATAACACTCAAGATGAGAATAGTAATACATATTAATCAGAAGGTAAAAGTGAAGTAAACAAGAAAAGTGAACGAAATAAAAGAAAACAGAAACAACAAAAAGTAAAATACGATTAAGAAGACTCATCAGTGGAAGGAATTAATGCTTGATTTGAAGAAGAAGCGTTTTTTACAAAGTGCTCACCACTTATCGCAACCCGGACGCCACTCGAGGATAACTCTTAGTAAGAGTACCTTGGTCAATGGGAAAACATTTATAATAATCGTTAGTAGTGGAAATTTGGTAAAGTGAATTACTTGAGGAAGATGGATCACCAAGAACTTGTTCACGAAATATTAAAATACGCCCATATTATAGTCAGTTAGAACGCAGGCAAACGGAATAAAGCTGAGCAGTTCTAAGAGGCAAGGAAAGAAAAAAATAGCTGACAAAGAGAAAACAATATACTTTTAAAGAAAAAGAAATAACCGAACAAGTAATGTTTAGGAAAAAAAAGACCCGTTAAAAAGAAGTCAAAGACGAAATTATTGAGAAAAAAATGGAAACCTCTAAGCGAAAAAGCAACAGATAGCAAGTCTCATACAGCAAAAATAATAAATGCAAAAAAAAAAAAGGAAACAACTGTTAAGAAGTCAACGTAAAGGAAACTGCAAAGTGTCTAAGAGGAAGAAAATCATAAAGAAAAACTATTATAAAAGTGACATGAAGAAATATAAAGCGATAAAATAGCTATTAAATACCCCAATAATCTCTTAATGCAAAATAAATGGATGCAAACATGAAATTTACAAAAAGAAACAAACAGAAGTTACAACGGTTCTATATATCTATGATGTTTGGATTGTACAGATTATTGTTCTCGTCCTAAAATTACCTGATAAAGTAAAGATAGATACCTAAGGTGCTATTGCAACGCTAATCTAAGACACCTTTTTAAAATTTTGTTTGCAAAATGGTTTGTCTTTGTTTTCTGTCCTTTTTTCTTTTCTTTTTCCTCTAAATCTTTCTGCGTTATTTATCTGTTTAGCTGTTATTCTAATAGTATATCAGCGGATGTAACCCCCTGACGGTTTTCATGTGTATGTTGAAAATGATCCTTATTTTTTACGGCGAAACGAATCTGTTCTTCTGTTTTTAAATCTGTTGTCGTGGGAATTCAAAATGTGTGATGTGTTAATCAAACGAAACCATTTATTACATTATACGGGAAGAGCAAAGTGTTCCGTTAGCAATACACGAGTAGAAATAATTCATAATTTTCTTCTTAATATCACATGCACTCAGGATTGAGTCTGTAAACCCCAGAAGAGTGTAATATACATATGAAATCAATAGCGTGTTTGTTATTTTGTGTGTCATGCTTACATCTTTTTTTCTTCAAAGTGACTGTGGTTTAATTGCTATTACCTTTCATTTCTTGAAATAAATAAGTTTACCAAGAATTCTTCATAAGTTTTGGTTTCGGTTTCGATTATTGCTAAAGGAACTTTACTTATATATGCATAATATATATATATATATATAACTACTTAATTTATCACATAAAATCAATATACGAAAGTATAAATTTATGCGTAAATATCGATATCAAATATAAGCAACAAAACACCAATAACTATAACAAAATTAAAAATAGAAGAAAAAGAAGAGTAATTTGTTATACTGCCCCATACAATCAAATGTTAAAAACAAAACTTAGCAAGAAATTTCTAGATCTTACTGAACAACACTTTCCCGCAACCAACCCTTTACACAAAATCTTCGATAAAAATATCTTAAAGTTATCCTACAGCTGCTGCGAAAATTTAGAGATGAAAATCAAAACACATAATAAGAAAATATTAAATAAAAACAATGTAAACAACAACAAAGTAAACAATAAAAAAGTAGACACCATGACAAAAATAAAAGTAACACTAGCAGAAATAATAATAATAATAATAATAATAATAATAATAATAATAATAATAATAATAATAAGAAGAAGAAGAAGAAGAAGAAGAAGAAGAATAAACCAACACCGGACAACAACAACCATACTAGAAATAAAAATAAAATACTAATAACGAACAAGATAAATGAACTGTAGACACCGCACACTTTGCCCACTTCAAAATTAATGTCTAACCAAAAGCGTAGTTTACCAAGCCACAATATTTGCGAAAGAAAACCCAAATAACAAGAAATATTACTTAGGTATGCCTTCCTTAGATTTCAAAACTCGATATTATGACCAAAAAATTACATTCAACAATAAAAACCACCGTATGAAACAACACTAGCAAATAAATATTGGGAACTCAAGGAAAGCAGATATTCGGCGGTAGTCGAATGGAAAATAATAAGACAAGCTATCACATAAGAGACCTAGACGAACCATGTAGATTATGCCTTCAAAAATTTGCTATCCTGTACTTTAAAGAACCCCAACATCTATTAAACTGTAGAAGAGAAATAGCGAACAACTGTGTTCACAAGATATAATTTACTCTAGAATAGCGATACAAAATAATTTTGAAACTAACAAAAACAATAGAAAATAAAAATAAATTATATAAACATGAATATACATAAACTATCGCACATATATGTATATATATGTATATATATATTCGTGTGTGTACATATATATATACATCTATTTATATATAAACCAACATAAAAGAACCTAACCTAGATTTAAAACAGGTCAAGAAATTAGATATCCAGGCTAAATAGAGCACACACAAAGGAACAGGTCAACCAGAGGTCAAATAGGCCTTTGTTCGGTAAGTGCATGTTAATTGGCTGATAGAAAGGGCGCGGTGGATACTAGAAAGCTGATTGGCTAACTAAAATCTCAATAGAAAGTGCGTATATAAAAACGACAGACAACCACAAAATTCGCGCATAAGCCTGAAGAGTCCTACAGTGGATGAAACGCGGAATATTCAGTGTAACTTAATCGCCACATATATTTGTTAAGTTACCATATATATATATATATATATATATATATATATATATATATTTATTTTCATAACTTTTGGTTTTGGTTTCGATTCAAGCTGATGCTCTCAAGATAGTTTTTTTATTTTTGAAATTACAGCTTTACAATATAAAAGAATCGATAGAAAATTGCCTATAAGTATATACGAAATCTGAATAAATTAAAGTATCATATTCTAGGGTATTCTACGACCGGGCTACGTCGGGCGTCCCAACTAGCTTATATAAATATTTTTTGCAGTTTTAACATAATAGCCATACTAATATCAGGGCGTTACTTTTTACGTTGAACATCGTCAGAATGCCAACATCAATATATTTCAGATGAAAGGATCAACTATGGAATTTCCGCAGGTCTTGCTAGTAGTACTTTATTACACATTTTTACCATGTACTCCATAAACTACGCCAGCGATCCTAGAAAATAATTTAGAATTCTGTTTGGTCATGGCTGACGGAATGAGAACATGCCCTCCTCTTCGATTAAAATAAATGATTCCGTTCGAAATTCCGTGCAACTTACCAAGTTTGACTGAAAGATTTCCGAGTTCAACAGAAATATGCCTGAGGTTGACAAATAGATTCCTGAGTTCGAAAAGAGTGTACATTTTGACGAAAATACTCTCAAGTTCGACAAAGCGACTGCCAAATTCGACAAAACGATTGTCGAGTTCAACAATAAGATTGCTGAGTTTGACAAGCGTGTAAAGTCGACACGAACACTGTTAAGTTCGACAAAAAAACTGCCGAGTTCCACGAAAAGATTTTCGAAGTTTAAAAACTGATTCCCAAGTTAAACAAAAAGACTCTCAAGTTTTAAAAGATACATGTAAAGGATGTCGGAAGTTACATCAACGGAAATCTTGTGAAAATAAAACTGAAGATGCGAACAATAGTCCGAATAATAAAAATATGAGGAACTATCAACGTGATAAATGTGCGAAAATAACACCCCCCTCAAATGTTACTTCAAACTGAGCGAACAAAGAAATCGAAATGGTCTTCCTATAACTACTGAAAGGAGATGACCTTTCCTACTCTGTATTCATAACCAAATGAATACTCTATAAACAAAATATATTTCCAATAACGTCTAATTTGCGAAACATAATACCGCACAACTGAGTTCAAGGTGAATATTAGATGATCGTTTTCAAGTCAAAATACCTGCCAGACAGTCCGCTTTAGTAATCAAATTAAACCCATTCTTGCTATCGATGTCTATCTGTTTATTGTATTGGTAACGATGCAAGCGGAAATGTCATTAACTTTTATTACTGCAACTGACCGTTGCTTTTGGTAGGCGATGACTCATCGGCACAAGAGAAAATGCTATCGTAACCAGGACGACACATAATAACATTACTAGTCAAATTAATTCAGTAGGACTGATTATATTTTTACTTAGTTTGATTAAATCCCAGGAAATAACAATTTATAATAACTGATGATTTGTTAGACGCGTGCAACTTCCTCAGTGACTGAAATGCCATGTGACAAAAGATGGTTTTTAGTCCTGCCATCGACTTGCACACACTCAAGCAGGAATGACACTGACGACGGTCATTGGTATACATAATTGTATATACATAGACGCATACAAACATATATACACATACATACACATACACACATATACATATATATATACATACACACAAATGGGCATATATTTTTATTTAATAACAAGCATGGATACCCAGCATTGCCTGGGTTGACATTAAGTTCTGTTTGAAACACTGTTATACTAATCATTTTCATCATTAGCAACGTGGATACCACCACAATAAAAATAAAAGAACGGATGAAAACATGTAAATATAATCGCCCAAAAAAAGAAGTATGTGATACCCTCTCCACAAGATATTACGGCAGAAGGAATACAAAGAGAAGAAATTATTCTCCGAAGATGGAGCACTGGAAAGACCCCTCCCCCAAAGAAAAGATAATTAAAAATAAATCATTACAACTTTTGTTTCAATAAAATAGTAGTGAATGGAAGGCAATTTTTATTTAAACAAATGCATATACGCTTGCATAAACGCATATTGAAAATAGGTGTGTGTTTACTATAATCGTTTTACGCAAAGCATAATTATGTAGACTATCCTCAGGAAGATAATTACACGTTATAGTTAACTAAAGAGGATCAATCCAAGAGAAAACCGGGGAAAACTAATAGGAAATTATTAACATGAATGTTTAAAGGGATATGCAAAATGGCTAGATATTTTGCAGATAAAGGCAATTTTACGATCCCTATATAACAAAGGTGGATTTAAAAATGTATGCATATATATATATATATATATATATATATATATATAAAGTGATTTTAATATAAATATCAATACACACAAAAAATTCATTAGAGAAAGATTATATGTATATATGGTGTAAAAGAAGAAAGTAAAAATGTTGCAAATTGTATTTTACGACATTTATTATTCGAACCTAAGATACAAAAAAAGTGACGCTGGCTCATATCTTCATAGATAAAGCAATTAGCAAAATGCTTTTTTATATATGATAGCTATATGTTCTATTTTATAAATGCAAGATGATTGTTTTCAAGTCAAATATAAAACAATACCTGCCGAACGGTCAGCTTAATTAATCCAATTGCACCCATCTATTTTATCAATGTCCGTCCGCTTATTGTATTGCCAACTATTATTAAAAACATCTTTAACATTTGTTCTATACAAAGAACGCCATAGCTTGAGAACCATTTTCGTCTGTTCCGAGATTTTCTGTAACCATGTCTTTCACGAAAAACTCACACAACCAAGTTGTTTCACATTTACATTTATGTGTTTTTGCAAGTTGTTGGTTCCGAAATAGGACGGCGATTCCTTCTCTACAAGTACATATGTTCAGTTATACCGTCCAGTGAATCCATGGCCACCATCATCTGTTTCTATTCCACAATTTTCAGTAACAGATTATTACAACCTAACGCTCTACTTACTAGTTGTAATCTAAAACTTACTCTCTTTTCGTACGTCACTTTCGACCTAGCATCAAAGCACATCACTTGCTTTCCAAAATGAATTTCGTTAAATTCCTAAAACTGACCGATACATTCCCATTTGTTTTAATATTCCTGTGTTAACATTCATGTGAACTACTAAAGGGCATTCTTTCAACTGTAAGTATTTATTTCGCTTCGATAACATTCCTCCTGACATGTTACTTTTACACACTAAAGTAATCGACCATTAAATAGGCATCATCACCAGAAACTATTTTACTATTCGGTAGATTAACAACACAATAAGTAAACCTTTGTTCACCATTCCTTCAAAACGCTTTTTTAAAAAGTTAACAGTATTTGTTCTAGAAACAAAGACACCGTTTATAGATTGAGTGTTCCTGTGTATTCAATCGGCCTATTCTGTCACAGACATGATGTTGCTAGCCCAAGTTTCTTTTATGCGCAACTTTGTGAGTAATTACTTCAAAATGATCTCATTCTGCCCATGTTTCCTTTGTTCAAGCTTGTTTGACTCATTGGTTAGTAGTCTTCATCATTTTGCGACTAATAATATTCTAATATTCGTTATTCTACTAGCTTTTCTTTTCAAAGAATCCCAAGTTTGTGGAAATCTCTTCCTGGTGACTATTTTCCTTCTGCTTATAGCTTTGATCTATTCATATCTAAAGCCAACATGCATTTCATGTGTTTTCGAAAATTGTCTTTCATTCGGCTTGGCTCTTTTTTATTATGTGGGTTGTCATGCCACGAAAAAAAGTCTATAAAGTAGCAACAATAATCAATAATGAAGTACTCCCCGAGGAGAGGATACGGAAGCAAAAAGTACATTCTAATAAAACGACAAAACGCAAAAAAAAATAAGAATGAAAGGACGAAACAAAATGACAGAACGTGTCAATTCGATAGTCTATATCTTCGTGGCCGACAACGTTGAGTTTCATGTTGACAGCTTGAGAGACAAAACAATTATATTATCCCTTTTCAATATCAAATGCACATTAATATATCTCTCTTATTGCTGTAACAACATATTTTACCAACATTATATTGCCATAAAAATGTGAATATTTAGGATAATTGCATATTAATTACCATTATTTCTATATTCGTGATCTGTGGGCAGAATGTATCACGACGTGAATTTAAAGCATGGAGTGCCTAGTTCGAATTTTGTTGGTGGCATTCTTATTAATTGAAATGTTCTTATATTCTCATTATTTATTAGAAAAAATATCAACGACAGAATTAACCTCTGCCCAAAATGATGTTCTATATCAATTATAAGCATTTACTATTATGATGTGAATTGTCCCTATATTTTTTGTCTTTTCTCTTCCTCTATTTCTCTACCTATATCTATTTATCGATATATTTGCCCGAACCAATGCGACTCTCACTCTATAGTTTCCCTGCCTTCCATCAACTGCCTCCGATCTTCAAAATCACAGTTGGTCTTATGTGCAATTTTCTGGATGTACATGAATCTAAGTCACCCTATTATTATGCGCCCTTGCCGTGGAGTCCGCAATAATCAATTTCTTACCAGCTCCATCTTCGTCCTCTGGCAGTGACCGGAAAATCGTAGAAGTTGATTGCAGCAAATGTGCCACGTAGCTTTCAATAAAATTGCTGCTCCGTGGAAGATCTTGCCAGGATTTAAATATTTCCTTGCTTTAATGAACGTCAAACTTTCGGCATAGCAGAATGTTTATATACTCTTGTAAAGAAAAAATAAAATCATTAAAAAATGGTAAAAATTATTCAAACGTTCACGATATGATCGCACGGATGTACGGATTGAAAAAAAAGAAAACCAACACTCTCTTCCTTTCTCCAACAACCTACCATTATTTTCAGACACCATTTTGACTTTGTGGTGCATGGGGCTTCCCTAGGATCCACACTTAGATTACTTCGTTTGTGTTTGTTTAAGCGAGGCTAAAATCTCTCCCTTTTGGAAGCTAATTAAGCTATTTTTTTACAAACGAATTCTTCTTTTATTTAGTTTAGTATCCTAGTATATTATTCTACAAATAATCCTTGAAAAAGACCCAGAAAACTAATACTTTTTATTCAAATAATTTTTACAATAAATGTATTTAACTTAAAAATTTAGCTACATTTTCAGCTTCTGAATGTCACCGTGAAAACATTTTCTATTAATTTTTTTTTCACGTGTACAAATATTTTTTGACTTTTGGAAATAAACTTTTGGCTTTAATCATTCAAATACAATCGAAAGGTAGTTGGAAATCTACATGGAAATTATGATAAACCGGATTTCCAAACTGTCTCCCTATCTTTTTTCCGCCTTTCACCATTGAAAATAAAATAAACCAACTCTGATAAAAAAAAGTCGCGCGTTGTAATGGTACCACTTCAACCTTCGTCGTTCTTCAACCTTTTGCATGAAAAATAGAGAGCTTTACTTTTGGACCGATCGTCGTATATGTTTAATATCTAATATATCTGATATACGTTTATATAACTTTATGTGTTGATATACGTCTAATATTAAATATATGTCTAATATATCACTTTATATGATATATATATATATATTTTATTTTTACTATCGTATCTGGAAAATATACTTACATGTCATTTTTGTTGCTAGTTCATTTTTTTGACTCGTGAAGGTTAAGCACAGACGGAGACTTACAATGGGCTACTTGGGGCATCTATACCAATAAAAAAATGTTCTTAAAAAATTAGGTTATTATGCTTTCAAAAGTAGATTTGCTCATAGGACGAATATGTTTGTTAATTTTGATTTAGCCTTACTTATATATAAACTCCCTTTGTCTGTATGAGTAAGTCCGTTCCTTACTGACTCTGAAACGGTTTAATCGATTTTTTGGAAAATTTACATGAATTTACTTTATGCCTCTGGAAGTTTTCTTTAAAAGGTTTTTGTATTGGAATGTTTCGATACATATCTACCATCGATAATTTAAAAAAAATCCGAATAAAGGAGGAACAGTCCGATTTTAAACAAAGTTAACACCGTTATATAACCTAACATCACAAGTACAGTAATCAATTTTGCAGAGGCATATACGCAGAGCGAAGAAACCAACGGTTTGTTCTGTTGCAATACAGGGACACACTCGAAATGAATAGTTCTCTTTAGAGCACAATCGAATCATGATACTTGACTTTTGCATTTTGAACTTTAATTCAAAACATTATATAAAACGATTTTATAAAATAAACAGTACAATGTAGCCTGTAATATATTTTAGACTAAGTCACTGTTGGGAGACATGTTATAGTGAACCGTGGTGGATCCCCGACTAAACAAGGCAATTAATCAATGCATGTGATTGAAAAATAGGCGATTTTACCGATTTCGATGGCAATAAAAGTATTAGAAGTGTTGGATATTCGTTTATTATAATTCAATCCCAGGAAACGTCAGGTATCCCTACTAGTAACCAATAAACCTCTATTGCTGCGTGTTTGTGCATGTACACATGAATCAGATGTCTATTGATTTTCAAATTTAATCTGCTTTTTCCCTCTGATTTATTCTGATGCTGTTTAGAGAACATCAAATGCAGAAGGCAGTGTAGCTCTCGGAATGCCGTTTCCCCGTGGTCAAAGTATTTTCCAAAGAGAGTAACCATTCGGATAATCAATGCAGATTAACTTAATCTCTATTTCGCTTTCTGGCTCCGTGTTTCCTGTTTAGCAACGAAGCACTTGAACAAACATCATTCCCGCCACACAACCTGATGCAGTCAAATTGCAGGATTGCTTATGACGGATTGAATCCCACTCACAGTATGCAATTGGGAAATTTGAATGTAGAAAGTGAAACTTAGGTTTACTTTCGCTTTGATTATTTTTTTTATCCTTTAGTTCTCATATTCTAGGTCCTGGATATTACCTTACACTATATCCAGTGGTGAGGCCCCAGCTTGCGGGCTTTGGGGAGTGTGGAGCCACCCTTTAATTATCATTGCTCCCAGGTCCACTCTGACCCGGAGTGGTAGTACCTATTAGGGTCCCAACTATGGGTAAAATAGAAACTGACTTGAAAACAACAAATATATTCTATTAAAAAATATTTATTCAAATTCACTGGATTCGGCATTAAATAACATGAAAAGGGATGATATGCCGAAAAACGAAAAAAAACAACCAACCAAATCATATTATATAAACGATGTTTCTGACATTGACAGAAGAGTTGCGGTTTACTGGGTAGGAATCTGAATATTATTTATTATAAAGTAATTTTTGGACTATAATGTAGTATTTTTAGCTGTTTATATGCCCTGGCTTAATACGTTATTTATGTCGATGCTCATTGCTAAAATATGACGTTCGGGTATTTTGCTAGGTTTTTATTATTACTTTTCTTTGTTATATGGAAATGGAATACTGAGGGCAGAAATAAAATTGAACAAACATTATCGGATGAGCACACCAGCATTGAATTCGTAATAATGTATTTAAAAATTATAAATCAACTACTTTTATAGATTGACGGTATTTAAAAAGCACATTTGAAAAGATTAATAAAGGCGTTCACGGTCAAAATCTGGTTGGTTGGTTGTTTTTTTGTTTTACGGCATATCAACCTTTTTCATGTTATTTAATACCGAATCTAGTTATTTTGTGGACGATTTTTAATGGAGTATATATTTTTTTTACGTCACATTCTATTTAATCCATAGTTGGGACCCTAACAGGTACTACCCCTCCGCGTCTGAGTGGACCTGGGAACAATGGCAATTAAAGGGTGGCTCCACACTCCCCCAAAGCCTGCAAGGTGGGGCCTCACCATCGAATATAGTTTTAGGTCATATCCAGGACCTCAGAATCTGGAAAAGCTCTCGTTGATTCGGTAAAGCAAATATATTTAACGAATACTCATTAATTTAATAATATACTCATTAATTTAATAATATTAAATCTCAAAAATACTTTAAAACGTAATGAATTCGTTTACATTCAGTCTTTTTTAACAATCAGACTTTTCTGAATAACTTTTAAGCTTTCGAGTTGTAGACTATAACTAGAAACGGGCTTTGCTGTACTAGTTTTATTTTTAGACTAGTGCCTTCGGTTTCTTTCTGTATTTGTCTTTAATGGGTGGTTATTCAATTAAGAACCTGAATTTAAAATGTTTTCCTATACTTGTTGGAGAAACCGTCTGATTAATTGCTATATTTATGGTATATAAATATTAATCTCATCTCATTTCTTCAGTAATGAGAGATAATTCATCCACTCTATAAGAATGGTTCTTCGTGTAATCGTAGAACAGGTGTTGGGGAATCCTAGCCCCGCTTCTTTTGAGTTGAGGCGATTTTATCCCCGTAGCAAAAAGAAGTTCAGATTGAAAATAGTGACAAAATAATTGGAGAGCAGATATAGCATCTGATATTCCCCAATGGTACAACCACTGACAAAACTGAACGTCGCTTAACTTCAGTTATCTAGAATCATGATTATGGCGTATATATTATTAGTAATAAAAAAACACCATGTTCGAATGTTTTCACTATCATCGAAATTTATTGTTGCCATTCTATTTTAAGTAAATAGAAATTCTCGCTTCTATCATTTCGTTTTTTATCAGCCCATTTCGTAATTTATTCTTCAAGCAAAATGAGATAATTGCCGTTTTCTAAGATTGAATCTATGAACCGAACATTTATATAAAATTCATAACTATGCCATATCTAATCACAAAAGAAAAGTAAAAAAATCCTCGCTAAAAAACAAATATACATGTGCGTGATGATTGGCTACAGTAAATCTGTGTAGAAATAACTAAGAATTCGATTGGCTAACTAGCTAACACAGTACTACGGGGATATATAAACACATGAAAAAACATCAATTCCATGTCATAGCCTGAAGAATCCGCACGAGAATGAAAGGCGGGAAATTTTGTGTAGCTTAATTTCCATATATATTGTCAAAAGTTACTAATATTTATGGTTGACTAGTTTTGACTGTTAAGTAATATTATTTAACCCCTTACGTCGAATGGCTTCCTGCTGTGCCCGAAGTGATTTCCATCAATAAAAATATTAATGGTTATCTTTTATAAATTTTATAGTAAAATTTAAAATTTTTCGTGCCTTAATTTGTTATTTTCGAATTCAATTATAATTGCATTGCTTGTAAGAATATTTCAAAGTTGAAAGCAGAACAATACCCTTAAGATATTTAACAATAAACTACCAAATGGAGATGGTTCGTGAATGGACCTAGAGTACTAAGATACAAATTCATCAGGTAGTTCCTGTCTGAAGCTCGAAAAAATCAAATAAATCAAGAAAAAATATGTAGACACAAGTCATCTGTAACATTTAATAAACTTCTTATTCATCTTCCTTTTCAAAGTGTTATATATTGGGAGCCTAGCGACTTAGCTGCTGTGGATGTTGACAGGACAGTGACGCGTCTAAAGATTACCTGGTCTTCAAACAAAGTCGTACCCAAAGACGAGTGACATAAAAAAAAATCATCACCAACAGAGAGTAAAACAAAGTCAACAGAACAATGTCGGACGAGTATTAACGACAAATGACATCACCTTTTCTGAGCAAGAAAAACAAACTAGAGTTTTCGGATTAGTCTCTCGGTTTGGACCTTAGCGGATAAGGAACCGATCTAGAAAACTCATAATCTCAGCTAATGTTATCGATGCCTCTGTTCGTCAATGCTACCCATTTCTTAAGATCGAGAGAATACTTTTAAACTTTAATCTCTCCGTGTAAGTAATTTCTTTCTCGAATAAAACCTTGGAGAACACTTAGCGAACGTTACATGTTTTTCTTTTTTTTTGTAATGCCTGAGAAATTTTATTCGACAACCACTACACAAAACGGCGTTCAGGAAACAGCGATGATGAAAAGAAGCAATGGCGGAGAGAATAAAAAGAACTCATAAACAACCCGCATGTATGTATAAATAACTTTATTTGGTATATTGATTGCTTATTGGTGAAAGCATTACAACGGTTTATACATGAGATTGCTTTAATTCGGTTATTCTAGGTTACATATTCTTTTTAATATTATTCATATATTCCGTTTTCCCAATCTTCCTATCTTATAATGAATGGCTTAATTATCGATCGATAATGGGAACCTCTGTTACATCTGATTAGAAAATGGCAATTCATCATAATGATTGATAATATGCCATCTTAAAGACTAGGAATGTTTACTTATTTTTTATGCGTATCTGTTTATCGCCAGTCTATTCAAGATAATCTATAAAAGAAAGGAAAACCTATATTTGAAATATTTGATGAGTTTAATAGCAAAACAAACTATGCTCAATAATCATACTTTACAACACTACAACATAATAAACTTTCAATGTATATATATATATATATATATATATATATATATATATATATATATATATATATATATACTAGCATATTAAGTCCGGCGTTGCCCGGGTGTTTGGAGGTGTATGTTGAGGAAAAAAAAGGTAAAGTTTTTCAACTTTGACCCCTATTAGGCCACCTTAACATTTATTGTTGTGGGCTCAAATAAAGTTATTAAGTTAGATCCATGTCGAAGGAACCTATATCTAAAATTTCAGGTATTTAGACCCTGAATTGGTGGAGGAGTTCAATAGAGTTCTGAAAGGTAAAATCTTTTAACTCTGACGCCTTAACAGAAAAAATTCTGGCCAGAAACGGATTACAAAGATTTTCCCAAATCTCAGTACCCTCTATATCAAATTTTGAGTGTGTAGACTTAAAATTGACAAAGTTATTGAGAAGGGAAATGTACATAGACGTACACACACAGACATACACACACAGACAGACACATTCATTTATATATATATATATATATATATATATATATATATGTGTGTGTGTGTGTGTGTGTGTGTGTGTGTGTGTGTGTGTGTGTGTATTTACGTAGCATGTTTTCATTCAGAACTGTTTTGTTAATAGCACGGAGTATTTCTTTAATGATTTTTATTTTTTGGTAACTTTTTAATTTTTGGAATTGTAGTTCTTATATCTCGGCCGTTATTTTTGTTGTTTTTGCCTTTTTTTACACACAAGACACTTCGTCGGAATTAGCATACTGACGAGTAGAGGGGGGAGAAAAGACGGTTTACGTCTTGCAACGAAATGTCGACGTTGCTTACAAGCAGTATTACCTTGTAAAAGTAACAAATGGGTAACGATGGTCGAAGTGTAATTTGTCTAAAAGGCAGCAACAACTACTACAACAAGAGTAGAGCGGCCACCCCTTTTTATCTACTCCAACTCTCAGTCAACGAGATTCACGCGTGACTGGAATGTCTATTACACTTGTAAGGAATAGGCACTCAGGTACTTTGATTAACGGACCACCGGCCGTGTTGGTCACAGCTACCAGCACTCCTTTCTTCTCCACCGACCTATCCTCGGCAAGTCAACCAATTCAAAGTTCTCACACATTCCCCACAAAAGAAAAAAAAAATCTTTAAGAGAATAAAACAGTTTGTTTAGACTCCTGATAAACTGGGTCTACCAGTTACAATTTCTTGAGGGTTGCAAGTTGGACAGACCGTTGTTGTTCCTCTGGTGGTGCTTCAGTTAGACCACACAGCTGAAGTGAAACCAGTCATTGCATCTATCGCAGGCTATAATAGGTCTGGTATCCTCAGGTCTGTTACAGCTAGGACAGATCCAAATTATAGTACTCTCTCTCTCTGTTGAAGGTCCTGGCTTATATCCTGTGTTCAGAGATTTCCAGAGGAAAGAGATGCTTGATAGAGTGTGTGTCTATAGCTCCATTCCCTTTCCTCATCTTCACAATGCGCACCAATTCATCACTTCCTTGGATTAGCTGTAGAACTTCAGCTATGGACAAAAAAGGCCTTGTCTTCAGAGGGCTTTTTATGAGCACTATATCTCCTTGTTTTACTTTATCTTCCAAAGAACAATCAGCCAATCTCATTGCTCTTAGATAGATTTCCTGCATTATTCGCAGTTTTCACTAGGTTGTCAACATAAAAATCTGCATTTCAGTGCCTGCGAACATTCATCCAAAGGGAATTTCTCTGCATGAAACTTTAGCACGTCATTTAAAATAAAAGTACTTGCATTGAAGCCAAAAATAAGGGTTTTGTACCTGTAGCAATGCCATTTTTCACCTTTCTTCAGAAAAAATGCAAAACCAATCACGATCCTTTTCCGATGCCAGATGAATCATCAGAAATTCTGTTCTGATGTCAGCCAACAAGATATATCGGTTTGTTCGGAATCGGATCATCAATTTTAACATGTCCCTCATCAGGTTCAATCCAGGATATGCTGCTTCGCTCAATGATACTGAGCCCTTATGTTTATGAGAACAATAAAATACCGGTCTCACCTTTGTAGTAGTCTGGTCTGTTAGTTTTAGCACTGGCCTATGGGGAGTCCATATTTAGTCTTTAACTTGCTTGGGAGGCACAATTATTTATTCGATAATATCCTCGTCTTCTTGTTGTTGAAAATCTTGCAGATACTGATTATACAAGTTTTTCTTCTCCAGATCCTTATTAACCTTTTCTAGTACCCGAATAGCAGAATTCAGCGTAGTTAATAATGGACAGTCAATTATTCCCCCACTAACGAACAATCATGAGGTTGCATAGCAGAATTCAGCGTAGTTAATAATGGACAGTCAATTATTCCCCCACTAACGAACAATCATGAGGTTGCTTGCACGGCGACTGACAAGGCTAATCTGCTTGCCAGTCGGTTTGCCTCAAACTCCACACTGAACTCGGTACACCACTCACTCCCTGATTTTCCTCTGCGAACAGACGCCACACTTGACGATTTGAAAATCACCCCTTCTCAGGTACATGCTATTATAAAAAACCTAGACACCTCTAAAGCATGTGGACCAGATCTCATCCCGGCTGTGCTATTAAAAAAATGCTCTGCCGAGGTTGCTCCAGTTCTGTCCAAACTTTACAATAAATGCCTAAACGAATCTTGTTTCACCGACTGTTGGAAAACCGCCTCTGTGGTACCAGTCTTCAAGAATTCTGGTGAAAGAACTGACCCACTAAATTATCGCCCCATTAGCCTCCTCCCGCTTTTCGCCAAAATATTTGAGTCCCTAGTTAATCAAGTCCTAGTCCAGCACCTAACAGCTGCTAAACTCCTGACTGACAAACAATATGGATTCAGGCAAGCCCGTTCAACAGCAGATATCTTAACTGTAGTTTCTGAACGTATATACCGTTCATTGGATAAAACAGGGGAGGGTAGAGCGGTAGCCCTTGATATATCAAAGGCTTTTGACAGGGTATGGCACGATGTTCTTCTAAGGAAAATTAGATCATATGGAATCACTGGAAGAATTCATAACGTAATTAAATCCTTCTTAAGTAATAGAAAAATCAAAGTTGTCCTCGACGGACGTACATCCAAACAATATGACATAAATGCGGGAGTGCCTCAGGGGTCTATCATTGGACCTCTATTGTTCCTGATATTCATAAACGACCTCCCTGATAATATTGTTTCGGAGATGGGTATATTTGCCGATGACACCACTCTCTATAACAGATATGAGGGGAAAACAAATGAACACATATCCAAGAAAATGGCAGAAAAACTAGAGGATGACCTCCAATCCGTAGTGGAATGGGGACAAAAATGGTTGGTCTCATTCAATGCTGCTAAGACTAAGCTTGTTTCCTTCAATAACTACAAGAAACCTTCTCTACCACCAATAGCAATGCCCAAGAACACATTGCCTGAAAGTACTTCTTTTAAACTCCTCGGCCTAACGTTTACAGGGAATATGAACTGGAATAGATACATTGAGAGCATTGCCAAGGCTGCTGCAAGGAAGGTTGGCTCCCTCTACCGTGCAAGAAAACTAATTACGCCTGCCAGTATCCTATACTTCTATAAGGCAACCATTCGCCCATGTATAGGGGTACTGTTGTCACGTCTGGGCTGGTGCACCTGCTGCTTGTCTCCCGCTCCTGGACAGGGTTCAAAAAAGAGTCGCCAACCTGATAGGTCCTGAACTGTCATCTAGGCTTCAACCTCTGTCCCATCGACGAGATGTTGCATCCCTCTGCCTGTTCTACAAATACTTTAATGGTGAATGCTCTGACGAACTGCAAACACTTGTACCTCCCCGACGTAACTACCCCCGACAAATCCGACAAGCTACTAAGTCTCATCCCTTTACAGTGGAGATCCCTAGGTGCAAGAAAGCCTTTTACTCCAATAGTTTCTTCCCCAGAACTGCGGGTCTTTGGAACTCCCTTCCGGGATTCTGCTTTCCCAACTGCAATGATATGCAGAAGTTCAAGTGTAATGTTAACAAACATCTTCTACTCTTCTCCCTTCATAATGACCCCGCTAATTAATTCCCTAATAGTAGCCCCCTGATTCAAAGTGGCGCTGTGCCTTGTTTGGGGTGAAAATTGAATAAAAAAAAATTGTAATTAGAATGTACCGATTTTAATTTATCTTCATACCACTGAAGTTGTACATGATAGAGATCACCTTTGTATGTGATGGAATCTCTAAACTGCTTAATCTTCTCTTCATTCAAGGTGGAGAATTTCTCGTCAATGGGTAATCCAATATATTCAAATTTGAAAATGTTTTCCAACTCTCGTTGGACACTACTCTCTTCAAACCAATTTTTACGAGGGTCTGGGTAGGATTCCGCTGGGTGAACCACGTAGTGGATTCTGTAAGATGGAAGTGGTGGAGTTTTCGCCAACACCTCTGCATAATTAATTTGTGTTCTTTTTTGGTTTTCAATCTGGTTCTTTACATAGAAAAGAACACCAAAGGGGATTAGTCCTTTTTTTGATCTCGAATTCTGCTCCATACATGCAAGGGACTATCTTTAAAGGTTCCAGGTACTGGATTGCGTCGAGTCCTAGTAACACATCTATAGTAACCAAATTCTCCTTTGCATTAAAATTTGCAGCGAGTCTGCGATTCTTTAAATTTCCAAGAATCTGAGTAAGTCATTCAAGGCTGTAAGACAAGTTCAACTTGGTCGCAAGAATCTAAAAAATATGTGTTTTGCCGGGCATCAAATTCAATCGCAACGAGATTTCCTTAAAGTTTTTAGGACTCGTTCCTAAGAAGGTCTTTACTTCCATTATTTTATCCTTTGCGAAGGAGAGGCAATTTAGCTTCTTTAAAATTAAAGAGTCCAAATAATTTCTTTGACTGCCAGTGTCTAACAGGCTGTTTACCTTCACTTTTTTATCCCCTCTTTTCACTATTATTTCAATATTGCATACTACTCGTAACAGTTGAGCATATAGCAGTTATGTGTCATTTAGAGTTCCAGCTATGGCAACAAATTTTTCTTGATGTCCTTTATGGACATATTTCCCAAGTGAGATCTCTTTAGACACCTAAAACAAAGACGCAGCTCTCTACATCGGGTTACCCTGTCTTCATGGGTCGTATAGTTGCCACATTCCTCAGACAAATGTTTATTGCTTTTGCAAAAGTCGCATCTTACCTCGGATCTCAATTCGGTATTACAAGTTTTAATAGACGAGGTTTCGATCGTCTCCTCTGGCTTAATCTAAGGTTGCAGCCTAGGTTTGAACATCAGTACCTTGGTCGGCTGTCTGACAACTAGCATTTGTTTCACTATTCTTGGTGTTTCCTTCAATAGTGTGGACAATGTCGGGTAGGTTTTCCTAGAGATTCGTAAGAGTTCTCTCTTTACTTCGGGCGGGAATTTCGCAAATAACACTTGTGCTATTATTATTGCTCCAACTGACTTATAATCATATAAGTCACAACTATACGAGGTCATTAGCTCCCACATATCCGCCTGGGTCTTTATCATTACATTTTTTAATCTTTCCAGGTTTTTGGGATTATCTAACTAGAAATGTAATATTTCCTCAATTATTTCACCTCTTATCTCCTCCTCGTCCAAATATTGCTCCTTTAATAGCTTAAGGGCCATAGTGTAACTATCGTCAAAGGGGGAGAGATGATTTATAAGTTGGAGGGCCCTACCTCCCAAGGAGCACCTCAAAAAATATAGTCTTTCCGTGTTATGGACCTGGCACAATTTTCGAACTTTGTCAAGAAGTCCTTGAAGCTCCTCTTGTTGGTGTCGAAGTCCTTCCCATCAAAGGGTCGTCCCTTTAACTTTATTTTAAATGGCTCTACAGAAAATGAGGAATGAGCTGTTGGTTTGAATGGTGGCGATCTCTCATTTTCTGGAGTAACCGGGTTGACATGACTAGAGGTTGGGGCAACATCTTCCATCGAGGTAACTGCTGGGTGATCACTCTGGTCAGCTTTCCGCAGATAACTAAAACGCTGTCTCACTCTATATTTACAGCGGAACGAAGCTAGACTTAAGCTTGCCAGTGTTTCTGATTCTCCTCTTGCAACCAAGTGTTCCTCCATGCCAAAAGGAGACACCCTCATGCTCTTCCAACCAGTCCTCTATTTCTCGCTTAAATGAACAAAGCTCTTCTTCAGAACTCTGCTCAACCTTTTCTAACCCTTCCAGGGTAGTTACTATTTTTCTTTGAATAAGTTCTTGCTTCAATTTCAGGTCCTCCATTGAGACTGAATCATCCTTGTTATAAATTCCGTTGAACACTAGAATAACCCAACTCAAAAGAGGAGAAATTAATTTTGTTTCAATGTATGTATTTTAAAACAGAAAAGAATCAATTACATTCTGTTTCATTAGATGACGGCCATTACTGTTTTATAAAACCGCGTGCGTTATTGACGCGGATATTTATGTACACAAAAAAAGACAGCCATTTAAATAGAACGTATATATATATATATATATATATATATATATATATATATATATATATATATAGTATGAAAACATATCTATATATAATAAATATCGTATATAATAAATATATTTTTAAATAAAGCCCTGCACACTTATTTAGGACTGCTAAAGTAAATACAGAAAATGTATACACAAATGATTATATCACGTTACAATTTATGCGTATAAATAAATTATGTATATATATAGAATTTATATATATATATATATATATATATATATATATATATATATATATAATTATCACCGACTCTCAAAAACTCAGTATCCTATTGATATATATCTTATTAGATGACTAACTAACAGTATCCTAATGCGTTATTGTCACAGCTGGTGAATTTTAAAAATGCAATCTGAATAAGAGGACATTTTAGAAAAAGATATGCAATAAAAGTATGTTTTAAACTTGAAAAAAAAAAACCCTCCCAGGTATGGAATGCTTCAGATCGTTTTTGGATCATATTGCATTAATCGAGCATCAGTTTTTGATATATATATATATATATATATATATATATATATATATATATATATATATATATATATATATATATATGGAGAGCGTGCAGTATTTTTCATTATTTTAAATAAAAACTTATTTACTTAAAGTTTCTCATTTTCGGTTTATAACAAAGCGGACATCAAGAATCTATTTTTTATAACAATGCCTCTTTTCTTTTTTTTTTCTTACTTGCCATGGTGTAGTTCGGCCCAGTTTATTTGTCAAAGATAAATGTTGTGTATTGTCCAGTCGAGTGAAATTTTTTTCCGAGCTTCTACGACGTAGATTTCTTTTAATATATATATATATATATATATGTATATATATATATATATATATATAACTATATATATATATATATATAGTTATATATATATATTCAATTTGTCTGTACATAAGCAGTAATTTGTTGCTACACTGTCATGAGTATTTTTCTGTCTGACAAGACCGAAACATGCTCATGGCTATGTAGCAACAAATTACGGCTTATATAAGAACAAATTGAAAATGTAACTTGCTCTCCTTCGTATTCAGCAGTCTTTTATTAACCTCGTTATATTTCACTGGCTACCCTACTACTGAAAAATAGCAACCTCAAATTATATATATATATATATATATATATATATATATATATATATATATATACACACTACACGTATTCATACCTAAATTATTTAAGCATCGAAATGTAATTACATTTGGACAACTCAAGTCAATACTCGTTATTTTTTGGTAACACCTTGTATCACACTTAATCTCCTAATATTTTGTAACACCTTGTACCACACTTAATCTCTTAATATTATATTTTATTTTAGTAGGGAATAAGGTATTAAGAGTTACCTCTAAATAATAAGATTTATAAATGAAATGATGTACACACTTTTTATCTAGCCTTCGTTTTCCATCAGTTACCATGATCCTTTCATCAGTTTAAGAAGTTTAGTCAGCATTTCCACACTTAATTCCGTGCATAAATCTAATTAAAATAATGATTGGTTGATGTAACTTAAAAAATAATGATGTGCCATAATTGTCTTCGGAATAATGTTTTGTAATTCGTTTGTTTGAAGGATCGAGTTTGGAAGAGGAGCACCCTGATAAATGTTAAACTGTACAAGAAATAATGTGCCCTGATTAACAATGGTCTTGGTCAGAATATAATTAAAATATTTACTACGACAGATTCCTTAGTTTAGGAGTGTATGCAATCGATAGAAATACATGCATATATAGCAGATACACATACCCAACTGTTACGTAGATATATACACGGAATTTTCGGATCTAATAGACGCTGCATTAAGATCTATGAATAACATATTTTTAATTTTTTTTTTTCATAATTACTATCATTTAGAGAACGTACTTTGTTCGCTTCAAGAGGGAGGTATTTTTCGTCTGGTAGTCGGGAATACTTTTATTCGATTCGATAGAAATACACCAGGAAGAGATATATTACTGTTTCATTTTACCATTCTATAAAGCGTTGTCCTCGGCTGGCAAATCAGCTCACATATAACCCATATAATTTTATTTCACATCCATTTCGTTTACCTTCCTTGTCTCTTTGTTGAATACGTATAGGCATAGCCGCTTTCACCGGAAGCTTAAAAACGTACGCCAAGAACATATCGTCGTACGCGCCTGCGCACTTCCATTTAAAATTTGTCATGCGCTCGTCAGTTCATTTCCAAAGGAATTCTTTCTAGTATAGAAAGTAACTATACATTCCTCAAAGAATTCTTCGTTTGATCTTTACTAGGAAATAATTTTACTTTTATGGATTAAGAGGATAGATATCAGGTGGATTAAGAGGGAGGATCATCACCTAAAATCTTTGCGATGTTTATAAGCCCAATTATGAACATAGTGACGTTAACAACTGTATCATCGGTGCACATCTACCAGACGTTTTATGTAGAATTTTACAAAGAAAACGCTATCTTTAATTGAGGAGCTTCTTATCAGCCAACAATGTTGACATGAAATTTATATAAAAGGTTTCCTATAAACATTACAAATGTACTTTTTGATTAATTAATATGTCAAAATATAAATAAGTATATATATATATATATACATATATATATATCCATCCATATATATATATATATATATATATATATATATATATATATATATTACATGAGTGTAAATCAGCATTGATCAATAGAAATAAGATGTTAGTGTACACGTATAAAAATATGTTCGGATTGGAAAGATTTTTTTCAAATCTCACTTCTCTCTATATCAAATTTCGAGTCTGTAGACTGAAAATTGACAGAGTTATTGCGTAGGGAAATATACACAGGCACACAGACACAGACAAGCAGACAGGCACTTTCACGTTTATAAATATATAGGTATATATATTTATATATATATATATATATATTGAATATAATTATCCACTGACACTGACTCATCAAAGTGGCTGAATATACCAATATATATATATATATATATATATATATATATATATATATATAAATATATATATATATATATATATATATATATAATAGCATCGATATTCGCGTTGCCCATGTCGACATGACGTTCCGAAGGATATTAATCAGTTTCATCATTGGCAACTTCGATACCGTACAGCAATTTAAAAAATAAAAGAACGGATAAAACCATGAAAATGTAATTGCCCACAAAATAAGTACGTGACACCCTCTTCACCAGATATGTGGGCCGAAGGGATACAAAAAGAATAATCTATCCTCCGGAAATTGACCAGATTTTGTTGTCTGTGTGCTTGAAAAAAATACCCCCATCCCGCAAAAAGTGCCCGTGTGACTGACGAAAAATAACCGCGGTGTCCCTGCGTAAACGTGAAACGCGAAAGAGGGGAATGAGGCAAAATCTTACGCACACACTATTTTGTCCACACGAGACAGACATTTATGTCGTCATGAAGTTTTTAAATAAGCTTTTTAAACGTGTTTTTGACTCGCGAAGGTTTAAGAAAAACTATAATTTCTTTCACTGAGTGGACATTTTTATGTAAAGACACTTTTTTTACTGGCTATTTTTAGTAAAGACCGTTTGCTGGCTTTTCTCGTAAACACACTTCTAATACATAGAAATCATAATTTGCCACAGTTCAAAGAGTTTTCTAAGTGAAATATTACATTTGATCTAACACGTAACACCTTTTCACTTTCACCATATCAAGAGATAAGTACTTTTAAACAGAGCTAGACGCCGACGAAGCTTTAATACACATTATTTTGAGCTAGAGTTGCACCTAAAGAAGGTCACTGACTTTTTGGCGGTCTGCCACCGATCTCTCCCATTATAGTTTTTGGGTGCAGACGAAACCATACCGCAAAAAAGCACTGTCAACAAATAATTGAAATGCATCACAAACAACAACACCCAGCATTTGTCAACAGAAAAGGTCCAATTCTTTTCCGCGACGATGCCACACCACACGTTGTTAAACCGATCCTGCAACAGTTAGACAAATTAGGCTACCAAACTCTGCCTCATTCGCCATACCCTCCAGATCTCTCATTTACCGACTACTACTTTTTAAAGCATCTCGGGGGTCCTGGATATTTCCTTAAACTATACCCGATGGTGAGGCCCCAACTTGCAGGATTTGGGAGGACGAACCACCCTTTGTCATTGCTCCCAAATCCACTATGACCCAAAGTGGTAGTACCTGTTAGGATCTAGTTAAATAGAATCTGCCTTAAAAAATATATATATATTCTATTAAACTAATTTTTCTTCAAAATAACTGGATTCGGCATTAAATAACCTGAAAAGGTTGATGTGCCGTAAAAAAAAATAAACCTACCACCAACTAAAGAATCTCGACAACATTCTGCGTAACAAATGCCTTTAGCGACTTCATCGCCACTTATACTAACATACACTTGTTTTACGTTGGCAAAATATGTATTGGTTTTGATGGTGTTTATTTTAATCATAACATTTTTGTTAGAACCGAAGCTGAGATATATTCTGGAGGATTTATGAGTAAAACACCGCAAGAACTTTCTTGTCAATATAATAATATCGTTTCGATGAAATAATTGATATCATTTCTAAATAAATATTGCTAAATTAGTAAATTAGTAGTTAGGGTATAGAAACATTTTTTTCTAATTGACCATTGTCTGTTTAATTACGTCATATATATTTGGGAATCTCCTAGACTAAATTTCATTTATTTGTTTCATTATCGTTTGTCTTGCGTGAAAACCTAAACCTGAAATTGTGTTTCCATAAAACCTTTCAACCAACTGCAATTTCAAATTTCACCTTTTATTTTCATGGCATTCAGTCAATTACTGACAGGTACTTCGTTACACGTTTCTCGTTGATTGGGTGACACTCTGACTTCATTCTCCATAGAAAAAGATTAAGATAAAACATATAAAATAAATGTTTTGCATTTTATGAGCTAAATATTAATTATTTTCAAACCGCCATATTGGGTTTCACTCCAAATGGCTTACCAATAAGCGTCATTGTGATTAAAAAAACATAACCCTGAAATGAACTGTGATTCTAAGGCAACCTGTCATCAAGTAGGAATGAATGCAAATACGATTAGACGCGCGCATGTCCCATAGAATTTCTAATACATAATCGGAAGGCGATTGTTTAAGAGACCTTTTGATCTGATACAAATCTTAAGGTCAAGCAAATTAATCATTTATTATTAGTCACGCGTGGTTCTCGTATTTTTCGTGTTTGCTGTTGTTTACCTTTTTACCAAATCCATTTATTATTATTCCAAGTTTTGTAAGATGAAATTAGTATCGTTTGATATCTCGTCTTATTTGCAGCCCGTTGAAACAATCTCACACGGTGAAAAAAAGAGAATAAAGATAATTGGCACATTATTATTCTTAATCATTATAAAAAAGACCGCGTGTTTTAAAATTCTAAACACTTTTTCCATAACTATCAACGTAATAGATGCACTGAGACTAAAGCTGCTTTCAGGACTGCCAGCAACCACTGTAAAAGAGTAATAAAAAATGCAAGAGAGCTATATGCCCAGTCTGTTAAATCCAAGGTAGCTGATCAGCGGCTTGGTTCCCACCAGTTTTGGCAAATAACAAATAGGATCCTGAACAGAAGTGTGCGTTCTATCCCAACCATTATCAATGGACCAGAGGTTATCTCGTCAGCGTCAGACAAGGCCAAACTATTTGCAAAGAACTTTGCAGCTAATTCTACCCTATGCGACGAAG
This sequence comes from Euprymna scolopes, assembly GCF_053919585.1. Lineage (NCBI taxonomy): Eukaryota > Metazoa > Mollusca > Cephalopoda > Sepiida > Sepiolidae > Euprymna > Euprymna scolopes. The sequence continues at coordinate 32,088,884 of NC_136504.1, forward strand.
GCCATCAACTCCCTATATTTCCTCCTATAACACAGAACAAGCTAGGTAACATACAAATATCCGTGCATGAGGTCGCCAAGCTAATAAAAAACCTAGATTCCAGTAAAGCAACTGGCCCTGATGGCATCCCAATTATAGTGTTAAAAAAGCTTCAACCAGAACTTGCTCCCATACTTACGAAACTATTTAAGCGCTGCCTTAAGGAGAAGTGCTTTCCGACCCCCTGGAAAACCTCATCAGTTTGCCCTGTATTTAAGAATTCAGGTGATAAGTCATCTCCCTCTCAATACAGACCAATAAGTCTTCACTGTGTTATGAGTAAGTTACTGGAATCAATATTAAATAGAGAAATAGTCAACCACTTCAGCAGGAATAACCTTCTTAGTGACACACAATATGGTTTCCGCTCTGCAAGATCTACCGCAGATGTGCTGACGGTTATATCCCACAGGATTAGTGAATCTCTTGACAAAGGCTTCCTTTCTAGGGCAATTGCTCTTGACATATCAAAGGCCTTCGACAAGGTATGGCATAAGGGTCTACTTCACAAGATTTCCAGCTACGGTATAACTGGAAATGTTTTCTCAATCATTAAATCATTTCTCTCTGATAGGCTCATAAGAGTAGTGGTAGATGGACAAAAATCTGAGGCCTGCAATATAAATGCTGGAGTCCCTCAGGGGTCAATCCTGGGCCCAACTCTCTTCCTGATCTACATCAATGACCTCCCTAAACACATACTTAAATCATTCGTTGACATCTATGCTGATGACACGACCATCTACGGCAACACATCAAAGGCTGTAAATGACGAAGTTCTCTCGGATTCTCTCTCCTCTGATCTCGAGCGCGTGGTTCAGTGGGGGAAGATGTGGCTAGTTACCTTTAATGCATCCAAAACCAAACTGCTATCCTTACATCATCAACGCTCTGATCCTCATCTGGCATCAATTGTGATGGATGGCTCTCGTCTGGGTGAGGCCCCGTGTTTTGACAAGCTTCTGGGTTTGACCTTTACTCCTGATCTGAAATGGAACACGTACATCAAGTCTGTTGCCAAGGTCGCAGGAAAGATGGTGGGATCCTTCTACCGCTCCAGAAGATATCTCACTACTGATGCAATTCTCTATCTATATAAAAGCCAAGTACGGCCAAGGATGGAATACTGTTGCCATATCTGGGCAGGAGCTGCCAAAAACAGCCTATCATTCGTTGACAGAGTACAAAATAGACTTCGTGGTTTAGTGGGGGATGCCCTTTTCTCTACCCTGCAACCTCTCTCCCACAGAAGAGACGTTGCGAGCCTATCCTTGTTTTATCGTTATTTTCATGGCAGGTGCTCGTCTGAACTCCAATCCCTGGTCCCCCCTCGCCAATCTTTCACGAAAAACACCCGTCTAGCTGAATCCACTGTGAAAAATTTCCCCCACTCTATATCTGTGCCTAAATCAAAACGCGGATTACATGAGCAAAGCTTCTTTCTTAGAACTGCACGCCTGTGGAACTCTGTTTCGTCTGCCTACTTCCCTCCGGACTACAACTTGGATGTCTTCAAGTCTAATGTTAACAAATTCCTAATGAACCGCCCCCCCTAATTAAGCACTTCATAAAATCTCCTCACTAACGTGATGTACTTGCAATAACCCTTATCCCTGAGTGGCTTCCGGGCCTTGATAAGTGGTGATCACTGTGTAAAAAAAACAAAAAAACTACTAAATTGATAAATTATATCAGATTTATTTATATCTACGCAATAGGCTTGGTGTACAGTGTTCTTGTCTTTTCTCACATAACACAACCATAGACGCTTCTACGTTAACTCACTATTTTTTTAAAGTTTACCAAATACATATTTTAGACTTCAGTGGTTATGTAATCGCCCAAAGTATTTTAATTCCAGTGAATCTATTTCATTCGCCTAGGCACCGATACCACAGCAATAGATCAAAATGTACATCGTCTATATATATAAAAGTGAAAATGTATGTTCGCTTTTTGTGTATGTCCAAGAAAGGCTTTTTTCAGAGACGCGGTCGGTTACCTTACAACTTTTTAAAACTTTTTATATCAAATGTAAATCGTAATATCTCAAATTTAACAATGGAGCCTGCCTGTATATTAATTTGCTCGACTTCGGGACGATAAATATGCAACAGTTTTCGCTCGCCGCATGTAGGTTAGGCGGCCTTTTCCTATAATGTTTCCCCCTACCCCAAACGTCTTGGGGGGGAAGCATTCCCACACTAAATGCAATGCTACCCCGCAGTCAAAAGTTGGCCTCATTAAGTCATTAAAACGTGCACATGCCAAATCAAAGTAATTAAACAAATTCAAACGTCTGGCCCAATGGTTAAAACCATCGCACTCTTTTTTTTTCACACTTTAATTTACAACTTTGCCTCAAGGGTTCGGGTTCGATCCTCATACTTACCTACCAAAACATTTTCTTTTAAATTTTAATTTACACAAAACCACACACACCTCCAAACACCCGGGCAACGCCGGGTACACCTCGCTAGTCAATAAATATGTCACTTGTCTGTTTAAATGTATGTATGCATGTGTGTATGTCTTCCTAAAACTTTCGTCAGAGGCGACGGATTTACACAAGATCGGTATTGTTTTGAAACTCGACCCTTCGGATGACAAATACAGCAAAAATTGGCTAAAAACATTCACTCCTGTACGCTCAACTAGCACTTTTCTACAAGAATGGGTTGCCTTTTCACCGATACTTCCGAAAGTTATCCCCTCTTTTCGATTGGCTAGCCTTAATTGAAACCATCGCTACTTCTGTTTTGGTTATGGACGCAACGGCAAAGACTTCACCTTTTTTCACATTCTTTTCCTTCTTCGTGATAGGGGGTTGAGCCTGCCTATTACCAAAAGGGTAAAATTCAGACGTAGTTATATTTTCCAAACTTTTGATTTCACTATATCCGATGGTGAGACTCCAGCTTGCGGGCCCTGTGGAGTGTGGATCCACCCTTTAATTGCCATTGCTCCCAGGTCCACTCTGACCCGGAGTGGTAGTACCTGTTAGGATCCCAACTATGGGTTAAATAGAATCCGATTAAAAAAAAAACAAATATACTCCATTCAAAAATCGTTCCTCAAAATCACTAGATTCGGCATTAAATAACCTGATATGCCGTAAAACAAAAACAATCGACCAACATATTATTGAGAATAGATAGGTCATGTAATGGAAATAATATTAGATTTGTATTATCTGTGAATAATTCTATTGGCGAATAATGTGATCAGCAGAATATAGCCACGCAGGAATTGCTGAAGAAATCATGAGTGAATACAATTTTGTTCCAAACTTTTGATTTCACTATATCCGATGGTGAGACTCCAGCTTGCGGGCCCTGTGAAGTGTGGATCCACCCTTTAATTGCCATTGCTCCCAGGTCCACTCTGACCCGGAGTGGTAGTACCTGTTAGGATCCCAACTATGGGTTAAATAGAATCCGACTTAAAAACATATTATTGAGAATAGATAGGTCATGTAATGGAAATAATATTAGATTTGTATTATCTGTGAATAATTCTATTGGCGAATAATGTGATCAGCAGGAATTGCTGAAGAAATCATGAGTGAATACAATTTTGTGCAACAGAGTTCTGATCTCAAAATATAACGTCTCATACGAGAGACGTTCCAAAAATAAAGCATCCTATTTTAACACAACAATATGAAGAGCTACGAATACGTTTAAAACAGAAAATCTTTGTTCTTCCAAATCTATTTTTATATTTAGATATTTAGTCATCGCCATTCTCAAATCCCTTTTGTCGCCAATGAACGATGGACGTGCATTGGTGTCCAATATGTCGTTCAAGAAATAAGACCTATTTTTTATGCAACCAGCTGAAGACGTACTAAGATGAAAGTGGTAGAATTATATGTATGACGTTTTGTGCCCCAGAATTTTTTTCTACATAGCCACCACCATGCTTCATGCATTTTTACCCAAAATTCAATGACATATCTCTGCTTCTCGGGCAGGTCAATGGCTGCTTTCTTAGATTCTCACAACATCAATATCTGCAACACAAAGATAACAGTCAAATTCATTAATACATAAGTTCAGTGATCATAACAATGAAATTAGTAACGCCTTCCTATCCATTCGGGTGGAATAAAAAACAGGATACATTAGTTTTGGAAAGGCTCTCGTAGGTAATGAATCAAGATTGCCAAAATCATGCTGTAATGCGAACAGCTTTGATCAGAATCAAGTTCAATGTTAGAAACACGCCTCATATTCGATTTTAAATTCGGACGAGGTTTAACGTGGATATATTTTGTTTTTTAGAATCAAAAAGTAAACTCTCCCTTGCAAGATATAATTTAGCAATGATTACTTATGAATTGTTTAAGGTAATAAGCTGAATATATTAAAGGGATAGGGACACTACGATAATGGGGATAAGCAATAAGCGTTATTTAAATACGAAGCTTTTTTATACCGGAGAGGAAATATATATATATATATATATATATATATATATATATATATGTATATATATATATATATATATATATACATATATATATATATATATATATATATATATACAAGAAAGGAATAGAGAGCGGTCGGTTGGTAAAGAGAAGAGAGAAAACTAATGTAAAGCGAAATAAAGAGAGTTGCGAAAGTTATATAGACAAATAGAAAGAAGCGAGAGGGCGAGAAAACGAGGAAGAGAGGTGAGAAATGGATCAATTGCAGAAATTTAAAAATAACCTACGCAATCTTAAAGCTAATAAATTTCATACGCAAACACATACAAGAGAGAGAGAGAGAGCGAGAGAGAGAGAGCGAGAGAAAGAGTGAGGAACATATAGAGAGAAGGGGAAGAGAGAGTGGAGAGAGAAAAAGATAGGGAGAAAAGTCCGGACAAAAATACTAGAAGAAATAAAAGAAAGAGAAAATCTAATTATTTCCATAATAAAAAGTTTTCGTCTCAATTTGTCGAAATGAAAGAAGATCAGTCTGACGAAATCGACACTTGCAGTAGGAAAATAAAGCTTTTCTTCCTTCTATATATTTTTATCTGATAACACATCTATATGCTGCCTATCGTATGCTCTATTTTTATACTTTGTAAAGAGCGAAATATTCCGAAGATAAAGTTATGTCTGGAAATTCTCGTCGGGCGATATTTCTGATGATGAAACGTAAGCCCGACAAATCGATTGATCGATTAATCAGTGATTGGCAGTCACGTAGACATGTCTGGACGCATCTAAAACGTAATTTTTTAGCTTACATTTGGCAAACCGACGAAAGTGCTATTTCGCACGTAAGCGGGACAATTCGACGAAAATGCTATTTCGCACGTAAGTTTGACAAATCGACGAAAATACTGTCTCAAACTTTAGCGTAAAAGAAAATGCTCTCTCAAACTTGAGTGTAAAAGAATTACACAAATGCTATTTCAAACCTACGCATGATAATCCGACGAAAATGCTATTCCAAACTTAAGAGTGACAAACCGACTAAAAGTTATTTCAAAAGCGTGTTAAACAAAAATCTACTTCAAACCTGACAAACTGCAAAAATTATATTCAAATCTTAACCATGACATACTTACGAAAATGTTATTGGAATGTATGCCAAACATAGCGACGGCATGAGCTAATTTTTTACAAATGTTTGGACGCATCTTTAGCTCTATCTTATCTATTATATACACGAAACTTTGTCTGTGTGTCTGTCTGTCCGTGAGGTTGTTCTCTATGGACTCGAAAACTGCTGGGACAATTTTTATGAAATTTTACACGAAGGTATTTCTCTGTCTGACAGTGTTCATAAATAGGTTATGTGTAGAAATGTCTTCAATAAGTAGGCGATTTAGATCTTAAATGGCCTAACATCACAAGGGTGTTTGAGAAGTTTTATTACCACACAAGCTGAAAGGTCCGACATACAAAATCAAGAATATATTCTTTGATATCGTAGAGACGCGTTCAAAATAAAGGTTTAGAGCAGAAGTGAAGCATATGTATGGCACAATCACGTTGACACACCGGTTCTCGCAAGATCACCGAAGTTAAGCAACGTTAAGCCTGACCAGTACCAGATGGGTGACCGGTTGGAAAGGCTAGCTGGGAAGATTGGGCGTGGGGCCAGCACCCTCACCCTGTAAAAAGACCTCCCCGCTCCAAAAAAACATCTGCAAAATGTTATAGATGGCCTATGCTCCTCCAAAGGCTATGGATGGATGGATGGATGGACAAGTAAAGCATGATACTTGACTTTTGCATTATAAACTTTAATGCAATCCAGTATATATATATATATATATATATATATATATATATAAATATATATATATATATACTTTTATAAAAAAAAAACAACAGCAGGTTCTCTACAGTGCAATGTAGACTACCCTATATTGCGAGCGTAGTCACTGCGATAGGTAGGGAAAGTTTTCTCCTGGTGCATCGGGGTGGGTCTAAAATTAGAGCAGGCGATCAATCGATTAATTTGAAAAATGAAATATTCTATTGATTTCGATGCCAATAAAAATATAAGAGTGTGGACTTTTCGTTGGTCATCATTTAATTCCGGGAAACGTTGGTTTACTCTACTAGTCTACTTAATATCCGGTAAACGGATCGCCCTACTTTTGATAGATGAGTGCGTACCAAATGAATATTGTTATTTAAAAAAATACAATTTGAAAAAAAAAGGTTTATTTTGTAGCAGACAGCTCTGTACGAAATGCCTTTGTCAACACGGGGTGAGGAAATGTAAAAATATTTAAAAAAATTAGTTGACATATAATCACGGATTGTTTTTGGAGCTTGGCACAAGTCGCAGTTTTTGGTTTAAAATGTGGCGGCCATGACGTAATGGGTAGTTTCTATTTTACTAATATGTCTCTTACTTTAAATAGGTAAACACATCTAACATACAATGCGTCTATTCAATCTGAGCGTTCAGCGATGCAATTTCTATTTCTGCTCCTGAGGCGCGACATACAGCCTCTCATCGAAAGAGGATACCATATAACATGTTCGTAATATGATCGTAATATGAAACCGAGATTTGGTTTGCAGAAAAAAATAAAACAAACTCGTTGTTCATCGAATCGAAATCTATAAAATCAAACACAATGCAGGAGGTTCACTTGTAACTGTCAGCTGACGCGTAAATTGAGATAAACACCATTAACTGCTACTAATGGATGACTGGTAAGTGGAACTAGCACACTGACAAATCAAGGTAATATTTAATCGCAATCGCCAGAAATGGAAAACGCGTACATGTTTCTTCTTACGGTTCCGATTTTTTTTAGATGAGGATTGGTTATTCGAATTATTGGATTCTTCGGACTACCTTTCTCATCTTGAATGTTATTTGCACAACGTTTTGGTCGATGTCATCTCTTGAGGTGTAACTTGAGAATCTTTCTGTCCAATTCGAGAACATTTCAGCTGAACTCTAGAATCTGAACTGAATTCCTAATGAAATCTTATATTTAATCCTCGTAAGCAAGAGGCTTTCATTCAGTCAGCCATGTATAGATGTCCTAAGTAATTTGTCGCTGGCACTGAGGATTAAACCTTCAGTGTTCAGAAGAGTGCATTTTTTTACAATTGAATTTTACCAAGTATTCTGTTCACTGAAGCCCGGTCTGCAATGACTCCATTGAGCTTTTGATAGAGTATTTGGTAAACTTTTCTTCAGATTCCCGAGTTCGACAGAAAGAGTCCCGAGTTCGACAGAAAGATCCCCAAATTTGACAAGACACACTTAAAATAGGTAAAAGGTTAAATCGGCCGGCACGTTGCGCACGGTGAGAAGAGTCGTCCAAAGAATCTGATTATTAATAATAGGTCTATTCTATACATTGAGTCGATGCCATCAAAACAAATAAGATGTACAGGTACGTAGACGTTTTTCTTTTTCTTTTACATGGAAGTCACCGCTTGTCAAGACCTTGAGGCCACTTGAATATAAGGGTAATTGGGTTAATGTGGTGGGTGTAACAAAAATCTCATTGTAGTAGTGGCTGAACTATTATAAGAATTAGATTATTTAAGAGGGAGACTCAGGAAGAACTTGTTTACGATAAACTTGAAAAACACTATGTCGTAGTTAGCTGAAAAACATCCCCGCTGTATAGAAATTCATGGGCGAGCCTCACTATATAGAGTTCTAATTAAAGTACTTCGAAAAAATATGTTCATGGAATATGGGTTTGGTTTTATACACATATAAAGAGTTGTTGAAATTGTTGACAGTAGTTGTAGCTAGTTCAGTGTTCGTTTTGAGTGATTTGCAGTGGAGGAACAGAGATTTAATCTCACTTGAGCACTTTCTATGAAAATGATATTAGATAGAGAGAGAGAGAGAAAGAAAGAGAGAGAACTGCTTAAAAAAAACCCTCCATAATTCATATAATGAATTTATATGGGTCTCTGATAGGTTCTTTAATCTACCGATGCCATTCAACGAAACCTGTGTTAGACGTACCATATAGCATATTGATATGAATGTAATTTATATACATTTTTGGTATTCATATTGCTTACAAATGGTTTATATACTCTGAAAATGCAATTCATTTTTATTGAGCTTAAATATGTTTGGTAATTAAAACATCTTTATTGTATGTATATATATATATATATATATATATATATATATATATATACTAAAAGTATATATATTATACTATTAAAAGGTATATATATATATATAGACGTGTGTATATATATATATATATATATATATATATATATATATATATATATATATATATATATGATACTTGGATATATAAAGTGCATGTAAAATACCTCTACATAGAGATCCAGCAATTTGATGAAGACCCGAATTCTCATATCATATTGCAAGCTTCAACGATTGAAAGCCGAATGTTAATGCATAGCAAGTTCGCGTTACACATTACGCCGAGTAAAATAGTCGATATTAAATGACCCACTCAAGGCTCGGTGACATCCAATAAGCAGATGATATCAAATATCGAGTTAAGTGCCGACCCACCCACACATATAACATGTGTATTAAACGCGTGAATGCGTTTTAATGTACCCGAACATGCATTGAAACATTTACTTTTTCAACGGATTTTAGATGTTTGCTTTTTACTGAGTTGCAAATGTAGTTTTATATTTCTATTTATTAAGGCCTGTTAATTACAGTTTAGTCTCATAGTAATATTGTGTGTTTGTTGACGTCTATCCAAGTCTATATTCAGCTGCTTTTTCACGAGGGCAGAGTTAGACACAAGGTAGTTTTTTTACATAGTGAGAAAATCGAGCTCCGCTTAATGGAACTATCTGTATTCGCACAAAAATAAAAATTGTATCAGTTTGGGATGTTTTCTTTTACACTGATCGAGGTTACAATAAGATAGCATGTAATACCAGAACAGATATTGCCTCTTGTTAATATTAAGAAGCCTTAGCTTGTTAATTGTCTCCGCTCATCGGTAGAGTTAGTCGCATAATCGGTTTTTAATTTGAGGAAATTCCAACTATCCGAATAGAGGTACTCTGGAACGGAAGGAAATGTAAACTTGCTTCGGTAAAGAAGAGTCTCCGTCACTGATCTAAGATGAAGTGCAGTATTGGAACAGGTACAATACTTTGCTCATAGCAAAGGGGCAAGTTTTACCAATCAATGTATGCATATTTATATATCTATCTCCATATGTAACTACTCCATAAGAATGTGTTCATATCAGACTTGAAAACGACTGAGAGACCGTTCTATTAAGAAAAAAAAACATTGTACATAAAAGTTTCGTTTAGGTTAAGGTAGAGAGAGAGAAAAAATGGAAATCATTGAAGGCGGTTGTTGTTAGAAGACATTTTTTACGCATTTTTCACAAAAGGAGGAGACATATAAATTCGCAATTGTCCGTTCTTCTATCCGTCCGTTCGTCTTGGAATTTTTTGGAAATTTTGCACAAACATTAAACATAATATGAGTAAAAAAGTAACAGAACGGATTTTTCGGCAAAACTCCGGTTACCCCTCTTTCGGGGTAAAATGGCTAAAATTGATACTTTTTTGCTTATTTAAAAAAAAAATGATGGCTTGGATTTTATCAAACTTTCTGAAAAGTTGCAACTAACTGATTTCTATATACTTTGTTCGTCTATACTTCGCGATAACTCTTGTGTGTGTTCCAGGTATTCTTTTAAGGCTAATAAAAACAATATATTTTTAAAATTATTTTACCATATTTGTCCAAACTTTTCTCTGTGTGTCTATTTAGCCGTTTGCGTGGCGATGAACTCAAATTTAAATATGATAAGGCGTTAGGGAATTTGGGGGCTTAATAAAGGAGGCAAATGATTGACTTAGTCATTTTTTTTTTTTTTTTTGCATGTTGCAGAACTCAAATATGCATATGTTAAGGCCTAAAACTGCACTGTGTGTTCATTTTCACCAGGATTTAACGTCTCCTGGGGACTTTTGCTGCTAAATTGGGGGGAGGGCAAATGCACAACTTAGTCATTTTTTATGCCCCATTCTACTGTGCACTCACGGGGTACCACATATTCTTCACTTGTTTATATGTGATATAATATTTAATGAACATAACGAAAGAACCAAAAAATAGAAACGTTTCTACTCTGAAGTTGAAGATTAACGCAAAACGGCATCACGTACTAGATTTCGAAATCTGTTTTGTATTCCGTCAGGACATCAACAGGTGCTCTAAGCAGCATTTTCCCAGATAATTCAATAGTACACTATTTTTGGACGTATTTGTCTCATATACAGGAAGACATTTGCGCTCGGAGTTACATACCCTATAGAGAGGTTGAATGATCGACCTATTTTTCCAGCGATAATTTTTTCGAATGATGCACATCAACTATGATACTTGAGACTGCAGAAAATAACAGGGTTGAGACAGTTATAAAAATGAACCAGATATGTTGCGCTGACCATCGAGGGAATAGAAAACCAAACGCTGTTGCATAAGATAATGTTATATAAAACTGACACGAGACAAGAGGTTGCATCATTAAATGATTAAACGGTTTACATATCTCATAAAAGGAAATCTGAAGACTGGAGATGAAAGTTAATCCTTGGGAAACACGTGTGTATAACGCTACATAGAAGGATATATGGCAACACGATGATTATTGTGTATTTCAGGAATTGTTAATTGGACATGCTGCTTTGCGGCAATCATGACACACACACGTAAATAAATTCATAAAGCGAATATAGGAACAGATGTAGTTGAAATGCAATATGTGTCAAGAAATTCTCTTATCACGAGATAGGCTTGCCATGCATCTAAAAATAAGAGGAATAAGAGAGGATTCAAGTACTTCTAACTTGCTTTTAAATAAATGTTTTTCGTGAATAATCTTTAATGTGTGTGGTTTGATTTGAAAGTTATCATATGGCTTGACTAGCCATAGTTAAATACATGAGAATTTCGAACATGCTTTCAACACGGAGGATTGAATAAAAATCGCATTATTCGTATTAGATATACGTATTTAACACACACATACATATACACACCCGTATATATACACACACATACACACACATATACATATATATATATATATATATATATATATATATGTATATATATACATAATAAACCCACAGTTAGAAACTAATAAACACATATAAGCATATGAAGAGAGAAAAAGAAGGCCGATAAGGCAATTCATTGATATATATAATGGATAAATAATATATAAATACGCATATATATACGTACCTATTTATATATTATTTATCTATCTATCTTTCTCTCTCTCTCTCTCTCTATATATATATATATATATGTATATATGTGTGTGTGTGTGTGCGTGTGTGTATGTGTGTGCATATGCCAATGAATTACCTTATCAACTTTCTTTTTCTATCTTTTTATATGCCTGTATGTGTTTGTTTCTAAGTGTGTATATTATTTGTTTATTTACCACGCTAAAATTAAAAGTTAAATGTCAGATACCTATTAAGAAAAAGAGACAACATAGGGTTCAGTATTTGTTTGGCGAACACGATGTGTGAAACATTATCTCTAAATTTAACTGTTGACTGATGTCTTTATGGAGTACCTCATCGTAATTGATAGTATAGCACCGTATTCAATTTATTGCTAACTATGAATTGGTTTAAAAGGTACTGTGCTTCAGTATTAAATTATTTCAAAAGGATAAATTTACGCAAGACTTCCAAATAAAAAATAACTTGTTGATATGAATTTATTTTCTCTAAAAAGTGTTAAAAAGAATCATAGCTAGCAAAAGCTTGCACATTTATAAAGAGGCGAAGACCGTCGATTTATAATCGCTTTTTCATTTAAGCGCATCTATATTATATGTCTTATCAAGCATTTATATTCATTTAAGATTGTTGCATTATGAAGGGGAGGAAGAAAGAATTTTTTATACAATTGACTGCCAAGAAAGGTATAAAACATGCAATTAAAAAAAACGCAACTAGCGAAATAGTTATTTGCAAAAATTTTGCTTGATTAATGCTCATGTCACAGCTTGAGTAGAGGAGACGCTATGAATCCATTATAAATTATGAACAAAATTTTATGTTGCAGATGATGTCAATAATAATTAAATCCAATCCTATATAATTCTTTCCAAAAACAACTGCAACTCTAATGGTACAATAATTTGTACCTGAATAGATAAGTATATAAATAATTCGATATCGGCGAATAGAATTAGAAAATGAACAGGACCTGGAAATTACAAAATTGAAAAAAGAAAATCTCTGAAAATAAGAAAAAAAGACGAGTCACTCAAACTAGGTTCACACACACCTGTACTAAGGATATGTTGTAATGTTTTGAGGTGATGCAAATGGCGTATATATTTACGAGTTTCTATTATCATCTACTGTGTTGATTGTATGCGAATGTATGTCCGTGTGTATATAAGTGCGTCTATGACCGTCGAGCTTTGCGATCGTCTATCTACTGTTCGTTGTGTATGTAGGCACATATAAATGCCGCTCATGTCGGGACAAAAAGATAAATAATAATTATCTTTTAATAATACAAAAAACGAAAGAGAGGAATAGGGGGTTTAATCATCTGGGGAATCGGGAAACATATTTGGTCCATATTTGGAAACATATTTGGTCCATATTTGGAAACATATTTGGTCCATATTTGGAAACATATTTGGTCCATATTTGGAAACATATTTGGTCCATATTTGGAAACATATTTGGTCCATATTTGGAAACATATTTGGTCCTTATTTGGAAACATATTTGGTCCATATTTGGAAACATATTTGGTTCATATTTGGAAACATATTTGGTCCATATTTGGAAACATATTTGGTCCATATTTGGAAACATATTTGGTCCATATTTGGAAACATATTTGGTTCTTCTCTTGACGAAAAACTGCAATTAATATTCTCTGCAAGAGCGAGTGAACCTCGGATTTTATTTTCAGCAACTTTTTATTCCAAATAGTTTCCAATGTAAAAGCTACAACGCCGATTATGCGTTTCTTACATCGCCAGTTCGAACTGTCTACTCTGAGTAATAACAGTCTGTCTGCCGTCTCACTCTCTTTCGAGTCCGACTAACTGTTTTCCACATATATGTAAAAGCCCATCTCCACCTCTAAATGACATCATTAGTACACGTCACTAAGATAATCACTAGGTGTTTTTACATGCCATTATTTCTAAGTTTTTAACTAAATTGTTATGATAACATTTTTAACTTAACATTCCCAAATAAATGAAAATAAATATTTAATCCAATAATGTTTATTATTCAATAACACATTTAAACTGGCATAACCTTTTGGCTTAAATCATCATAATAATCGTCAACTAGCACACGTATCGTCGTTTCCGGTCAATGTATAACAATATATACTACGAGCAAATACGAAGTCTGAACACGGTAAATTCTCAAAGAAACTAATACGTTTTAATACAGATAGAAAATAATGCTAAAACAAACGATAACAATAGTATACGTTTCTTTTTGTGCCTAGCGTACGACAATAAATCCAATATCGCATAGTGTTTCCGAAACTTACGTTACGAGTTCTCGTTGGTAAGGCTATACAATTAGATGACGTTACTATAGACGCTATATAAAATTAATTAAACCATTTCATACTATATCGTACTATAGTATTTTTTAATATATCTTTCTCTGCATCAATCTTTCGATAATTTGATATACGAATAATCATAATTTGTCTGCGTCTTCTTATATACGACAAGCCATTTAAAAAGTAATGTCCCCTATTCTTTAATCCGTATGGATAGATCAGAGGAGATTGCAAATTGCATTCTTAAAACGATTGCATTTATTTATGTTTGACCTGGTAGTTTCATCTCTCTCTGTTGTAGATATTGATAGTGTGTGACTCAAAGAAAGGCACCTCTGTCATGTACGTGCAATCAGCATCAGATATACGCCATTGAATTTCTGGCAAATTTGCCTTAAAAAATGATGATTACTATGTAGGGAAATGAGTTATGGAGCACAAAAGATTGCTTGTCTAATGGTATCGTTTCTGTCACGAAGCTGTTAAACTTTCTGAGTTAAAATTACGTATTTTTATATTTGGTATATGATATGTATATAAGGTGCCATTTTAATTCCAGGAAAATGTCAGACGGCCCGGTTAATATATATATATATATATATATATATATATATATATATATATATATATATATACATATATATATACATATATATATATACACGTACGAATATATATAGAGAGAGATGTATAGATATATGTGTGTGCGTGTGTGTGTGTATTATATTATAAAACTCAAATCGTTTTGCTGTGGGATTATAAACGTATTTCCGCCTCCGCTTTCCGATGCGCATGTGTTAAGAATAATGACAAAACCATAAGCAGGATTTATTTTTTTAAAAATTACCAATATAAACTGAACTTTTTTAAAAGTAATAAACAGTTTTCATTTATTTTAAACAACATATACGGAACGTTTCGTAATTTTAACAATATTAACTTTTCTATTTTAAATTTTGAACAATATAGATAGAAGTTTTAATACTTTATACGGTCTCACCTGTTAATATCACTTGGCTAATTTTTATTTTCCTATATTTTTAAGGCCGTTAACATACATACAAAACAACTAGGAAGGTCTGTACAATTCAGACTTTATTTTTTCTTGTTCTATTTTATTAACATTTTTTAAACTGAGGACACCGCCTATTATATAAAGGATTTTTTAGTTCCCTCTCCATTTGATTACATGAATTGACGTGTAATTCCTTATGAAAAAGAAACTTTTGAACTTACCTATCCCCTCTAAAATAATAACGTCCTAATTTAGAAACTTATGTTTAACATGGTGAGAGAAGGCTGGTTTATAACTCTTCTGTATTTTCACCTAAAGATTTACTAAAAAAGATATCGTAAAACTTGAATTTAACTTGAAAATACTATTTAAAAAGTAGCACAGGCTGTTAAATACAAAAATTATCTTCAGAAATCGTAATGAATTAAAAATAATAATGACGGGGTTCAGATCGAACTTTCCTCAAATGAACAGTCGCGAAAAAGGAAACAAAAGAATAATAATCATGGCGTGGGGGCGAAGTATATAAGGAATTTCTGTTTGCTTTTATAATAGAAAAATAGGGTTTTAATATCAATGCCTGTGCGATAATTCACTCACCATTATCCTCTCTCTGTCTCTCTGTCTGTCTGTCTGTCTCTCTCTATCTCTCTCTTTCTCTCTCTCTCTATATATATATATGTATATATATATATATATATATATATATATATATATATATATATATATATATATATATATAATTTGATTGCAGAAATACTCCTCTGGACCAAAGTACACTATGTTTTCTCCAAAAGAAGCAACATACAAATTTATTATGTCTAGACTATTAGGAAGTATATAATGTAACTTTTGAACACTATGTTACACAAGTTTATTCGCTGTATTAATTTTTACATTTCATTTTAGGAGACACTATATCACGATCGCACAGATGTACAATGGAAGTAGCTGTTATTTTCCCCTATAAATAAAGAGTATTATTACCGCTCCCAGTAATGACCGTGCAAAAATATACACAATATAAACATATACTCCTGACGGTCTTATAAACTGCATCATACACTGATAGACATACGACTATCTACACACTTCCCTATACGAAAAAATGATTTAATCCCACTTACATTTCAGGTATTTTCTTTGGCTTAAAACGAAATAATCTGTTAATCCAGATTGCACACATCGATACTAAAAACGAACACTTCAAATCCTCACCAACATGGCCTCTACATCTATACGAAAGAATATTTATCTGATTAATTCACAGAATAAAACATTCTAGTAATCTTATAACCATAGCTGTACCTAATTACACCCTCACATTTATCTACACACATTATCGCCGCACATTGTTTGAAAAAAAATACTTCTCTATCGTCGCATATACGCGAAGTTAAAGACTCATTACATCACCTTAACATTTAATTTTTCCTTATTAAAAATATTCGTAATAAAAATGTTTTCATCTATTTTTATAATATTTTGATTCAGCGTCCTAAATGATGAGATGTCCAAAATTAACGAATTTCAGTAAACAAGACGAACTTTCTTTTTTAATGCTTTTTCAGCGTTTTTTATGAGGAAAAATTTAGAATCTTCGTAAACAAGAATATATTTTATAATATTTTGTTTCGGCGTTCTAATTTATGAGATGACAAAATTAACGAATCTTAGTAAACAGAACTTTCTTTTTACAATATTATTTTCAGAGTCCTAAATTAGGACAAAACTGACGAATCTTAGTAAAGCAGACAAATTTTCTTTTTTAATGTTTCCTTTAAGCGTCTTAAATTATGACGACAAAATTAACGAATCTTCTTTTAACAATGTTTTTTTCAGCGTCTTAATTATTGAGATAACAAAATTAACGATTTAAAAAATTAACGAAGTAAACAAGATGAACTTTTTCTTAATGTTTTATTTAAGCGTCCGAAATTACGAGATACAAAATGAACGAATCTTTATAAACGAGACTAACTTTCTTTTTTCTTATGTTTGGCTTGGGCGTCCTACATTATGACATGAAAAAAATTACGAAACACTTGCAATTCACTGGATGGGGTGTCTTTTCCGAGAACTGTTCTTAATATGGGGATGATGCAGGTCAACAGAGGTTCTGGAGGTGTCCATTTCGACAGCCGGTCTTACCATGAGGATCTTGGAGGTTGGGCAGCAGCAACAACAACAAAAACAACAACAACAATAGTACTTTACTGATTTTACTAGGGGAGATTGATTATACAGCATTTTTCTATGATTTTTATATGATTTTTTATGATATTTTATATGATTTTTAATGATTTTTTAATGATTTTTTATATGACTTTTTATATTTTTATATGATTTTTATATGATATTTATATGATTTTTTATATGAGTTTTAATATGATTTTTGTATGATTTTTACATGATTTTTATACGATGTTGTATATGTTTATATATATATTTTTTAAATGATTTCTTAATGATTTTTATAGGATTTTTTATATTATTTTTATATGATTTTTAATATGATTTTTAATACGTTTTTTATATAGTTTTTATATGATTTCATATATGATTTATATGATTTTTATATGATTTACTTTTAAAATTTTTCCGTGATTTTTATATTATTTTCATATGATTTTTATATGATTTTTATATGAATTTTATATGAATTTTTATATAATTTTTTATATGCGTTTTATAATTTTTATATTATTTTTAAGTGATTTTTGGATGTGATTTTTACATGATTTTTCATGTGATTTTTGATATGATTTTTATATGATTTTTATATGATTATTTATATAACTTTTCTATAATTTTTATGTGAGTTTTACATGATTTTTTGTATGATCTTTATATGATTTACATATGATTCTTATATAATTTTGATATAATTTTTATAGGATATTTTATATGATTTTGATACGATTTTTAATATGATTTGTATTTGATTTTATATGACTTTTTACATAATTTTATATGATTTTCATATGATTTTATTATGATATTTTATATGATTTTATATGAGTTTTATATGATTTTATTATATGATTTTTATATGATTTTTAATATGATTTTTATATGATTTGTACCTGATATTTTATATGATTTTTATACGATTTATATATGATTTTTCTATGATTTTTTATTTAAGTTTTTATATAATATTTTCTATGACTTTTTAATATTTTTAATATGATTTTCTATATGATTTTTATGTTTTTATATGATATGTATATGATTTTTCATACGATTTTTATATGAATTTTTATATGATGTTTTATATGCTTTTTAGATGATTTTTATACGATATTTTTATATGATTTTTACATGATTTTTCATATGATTTATTATGATTTTTCATATGATATTTTATATGATTTTATATGATTTTTTATATGAATTTTTTTATATAATTTTTATAGGATTTTGTATATCAATTTTGATATGATTTTTCATATGATTTTATATGACTTTTTACCTTAGATCAACCTACACACTTTCCTTTAAAATGACGAATTATAAAAGTTTTCTGCTATAATGATTAACGAGACTGAGTTATTTTTTAAGGAGACAAGTACGTCTCGCGATGTAAAATTTTGTTATGCACTATTTATATCATTGGCCACCAGATTAGTCCGCACGGACGAGAATCAAATCTAACTATATCCGACCGACCCTGCCACCCCTAAACTTCTTTCTTGGTTTATAGTATTTGTGCGTGAGAATAATTAGAAAGTAAAATTTGTGGCAAATATTTTAACAGTCACCAACAATACCAAAATGAGACGTCTATTCCGCAAGCGGCTCTTAACATGGGAATGTTGCCGGTGACACCTCCGAAAGCCGTTCTTAATAAGAGAAGATTGGGGTGTCTATTCCGAAAGTCTGCCATAACATGAGCAATTTGGGTGTAACTCAACAACAAAACAACAACAACAACAACAACAACAAGACTTAACATTTTTCTACGAGACGAAGGCGCAAGCTTCCATCGGGCAATGCCGTCTAGCTTGTCTTGCTAATATATATATATATATATATATATATATATATATATATATATATATATATATATATATATATAGTAAGTTAACTCACTACCTAGTTCTACCTTTGTATTGAGCACTATTCAAGTAAATACTGAAAGTTTACAACACACACACTCTCATACACTCGCAACATACACTCACACACACCACACGTTTTTGCGCCCTAAATTACTTATCCTACAATCTTTATTCCTTTCATAAAAAGAATCTATTCGCGTCAGTTATTAAGGGATGTTTAAAAATCAGAAAGTCCGAGTAGAACACCCCTTAAATGGTGTTTTTTCTCTGTTTGTTTACTTTGTGTTATTTCGCCATTTCAAAGTCGCTGATGACTTTGCGTTGTATGTATCTGCGTATGTGTGTGCGTTTGGTGCTAATCTTTATATACAGTTAAGATTTATCGCCAGGTTTTTGGAAAAGATTAACCTCGTCAGAATTTATTTACTCTATTTAACTGATTTTCAACTTACTTGGCACATTTGTAAATTATAGCTGTACTCCTGTCTAATGTACATGTGGGAAGCTATGAAGCTAGTCGTGAAAATAGAACCCCCATCTATTTATTACCGTGTAAATATTATGAACATGTCTAAACAAGTTCCTACAAGTTCAAGAGTAACTAACGTTTCTTCGGTCAGAATTTCTCATTGGACTCCGCACCATAAATACATTGCTGTCAGTCGGATCAAAAGAGTTAAAGAAAATCAATTACTTTTTAGATTCTATGAGAGCGGTTTTGTCTATAAGTATGTATGCCACGCTTTAGTTTTTCAATAGTGTTTCCATCTTTAATTGCTTGCATTGGGTTGACGCATCAATTTTTAGATGCGCTTTGCTCTTTTCATTGTTTCCTTAGGAGGGATCGTGTTCACGGTTCACTGATCCTAAAGCGGGAGTCGCTTCAAGTCATTCTGGTATTTCTGAATGTCTGTTTGGTCAGTTTTCAAGTAAAAAAAAAGACCCTGCCTATGTGCTTTTTTTACGAAGGATTCCCAACGTATCAAGGCCTGGAGACCACTCGAGGATAAGAGTTAAACAATGTACGGCAGTTAATGGGGTAATATCGTAGTTAGTTAGTAGTAGTCTGAATTTGGTAAATTGAGTTTATTAAGGGAAACGGCTTATATACAACTTGTTTAATTTGGACTTTTAGACCACCATATTGTAGTCAGTTGGAAAGTAGGAAATCGCTAAATCGTACACTTCCAAAAAAAGAATCTTTGTTCATGGAATTACGTTATGGTTTAGGCACAGATAAAGAAAGTATTAATAATGTTTTCAGCTAGAGGGGTGTTTTTCGCGAAAGTCAGGAAAGGGGAGACCATAGATTAGAGTTCAGACGAGCACTTCCCATGAAAATAACAATTAAGCAGAGACAGGCTCACAACGTGTCCTCTGCGGAGAAAGATTCCAGGGAAGATAAAAGGGGCTTTCCCACTAGCATATTGAGTCTATTTTGAACTTTGGCAAGGAAGGATAAGATCTTACAGCAGGTCATGTCCAGATGTGGCAACAGTACTCCATCATTGAACGTACTTGGCTTTTATGCAGGTAGACAATTGCATCAGCAGTGAGGTATCTACTGGAGCGGTTGAATGATTCCACCATTTTATCAGCAACGTTGGCAACGGATTTGATGTATGTGTTCTATCTCAGATCAGGAATAAAGCTCAGACTCAGAGTTTTCTAAAACATGAAGCCTCCTCAAGCCGAGTGCCATTCCTTTCAATTGATGCCAGACGGAGATCAGACTGTTGATGAGGGAAATATAGATGCCCGGTTTTACATGCATTAAAAGTAACCAGCCACCTAATTCCCCAATGCACCACAATGTGCTTAAGATCAGTGGAAAGGGAATCAGAGAAAACTTGGCTGTTTACGGCCTTTGAAGTGTCGGCATACTAAATCTCCAAGGATGAAATTAAGATGTGATTTGGGAGATCATTAATGTAGATCAGAAAGTGAGTTGGGCCGAGAATGGACCCCTGAGGGACCAAGATTAATACTGAGAGCTTTCATTCTGCCCATTAACCACTACTCTTATGAAACGTATACAAAGAGAAATAATTTAATAATTGAAAATGCATTTCTGGCTATACAGTAGCTGGAAATTTTGTGTAATAGATCTCTGTGCCACATTCTTTGATATGTCAAAAACAATTGCTCTAGAAAGAAACCTCAGCCGTGGTTTTGCAACTCATATCAGATATAACTGTTAGCACATCTGCTGTAGAACTAGCAGAACGGAAACCATATTGCATGTTATGGAGGTTATTTCTGCTGAGGTGCTTGACGACTTCTCTATTTAACACAGATTCCAGCATGATGAACAAGAGACTGATTGTCTGTACTTAGAGAGATATAACAGATCACCTGAATTCTTTAATACTACACATACGAATGAGGTTTGACAGGGTGTCGGAAAGCAATTCTCTTTAAGAAAACGCTTAAACAGTTGTTCGAGTTATACACAAGGCGCGTTTAGATGTAGAGAAATGGGCTCTCCAATATATATATATATATATATATATATATATATATATAATTATTTTTTTACTATAATATATATATATATATATATATATATATATATAAATATACGTTTTATTTTTTATTACCGTATCTTTCTATTAAGTTACATTAGTGTTTCGGCTACACGGCCGTTTTTTTGGCCGTCTGTAGCGTCCTCTACAGACGACCAAAAAAAAAAAAAACGGCCGTGTAGCTGAAACAATAATGTAACTTAACAGAAAGATACGGTAATAAAAAATAAAACGCATATTTGCTCTACAACAGTATTGAGCACTTTCTTCAGTTTTTATTAATTACCATATCCACTAAACTATATATATATATATACATATATATATACATATATATATGCATATGTATAGCGTATATATACATATATGCATACACCTATTTTCTCTCTCTTGCGCGCGTCTATAAAAGTAAACTACCACTAATAATTTCTGTACATATACATGTTATCTTTTTCAATTACCCTGTTTTTCACAGTGTTAAAGACCCATTTTTAGATTCGAATAACTTGCATGGAACTGTAAAGGTCAGCAGCGATCTCAGCTCAGAAGTCAATAAAATCCATTTTACTCCTTGCTGAAGATATTTCTGTTCCTTTTGCTGGCGAGACCTCAAGCAGAAAGAATGTCTGTGTGCTGATTCAAGTGGAGACAGCAGCATACACAGTGTTGCTAGGTGTAGCCAGTGACGTATCTGTCTACGTACATACCGGTTTTTCTACGCATATAGAAAAAAAAAAAACGCTGTCCCTCGTACATGGCTCTTCCTATTTTTTAAATTAATATGTTTCGTAAAGAACATCGGCCTGGAGTGGTTTTGTATAGGCAGCAAACTAAGAAACTTGATTCTCGACGAAAACATTCATCGCTTAGTGGATGTGTAACTGCGGGGGCTCTATCACATTTATAATTACATAGTTTTTAGCCATTATTTTTTGGAACTTTTACATAAGATTAGTAATGCATATTGTTTGCATTTATTCGGACTATAGTTCTTTTTGTGAGTGGGATTCGTACAGCTTTTCTTTCGATGTATCCTCCGCCTTTTCTATTTGGGAGAATCTTGTCAACTTGGAAATATTTCCCTTGAACTCGGGAATCTGCACAGAATTTGAAATGGAATCCCTTATTTATACACGGGGTTAGCATGTTCTCATTGCGTCAGTGCTAACTAAGAAGACGTATTTAGTAATTCGGGTCGCCTCCACTGAGGATTGGACCTATTAAATTTTGAAAGCGTAATTTACAATTAAATTTACTAGTGCGGATTTTACAAATCAATTACGTCACTGTCTCAAGGCTGACAAAATAAGTACAAGCTATTTATTTTAGTGGATAAAATAGAGGCGTTCATTCGATATTTCATGTAGATTCAGGATTACGAACGATTCCTGAATCGAACAAATTGCACATTGAAAAGGGGGAGATTACATCGAACGAAACGTTGTGCGAATAACACCCACAACGTTAAGAGTAGTTCGAATAATGCAAAATATTAGTTATATTTAGCTTTGTCTCGAAAAGTAAAAGAAAATAATAATAAATAACTAAAATTCAGTGCGACAGAGGCCTCTGCGTTGTTATCGTGAACCCAATTTCTTGTCTTTTTGTTGATACAAAACCATACTTATTATTATTATTATTATTATTATTGGTAGTAGTAGTAGTAGTAGTAGTTATAGTTGGAATAGACTAAACAAAACGAATGGTTTTCCGTCATTTAAATATTCTTAAGTTCGACTACTTTTCATTACTTATATAATGAAATACTGCAAACTTATCACATTTAATCTATCTATATTTGTTAAAGTGAGAGTTTTTGTGTGAGACACTTGTCAACCTATATATTCATCGATATTTTGATCCACTAACATGAAATTTGGGATATATGGTATTCAGTCATGGGTAAAAATTTATAATCGGTTTTCACTAGGAAAATAGGCTGTTAAGGGGACAAATGAAAAAAAAACGTACTTGGAAGATTCATTAGATTTACATCTGCTTGTCAACTGTTTCACGAGGTTTAAAAACACTTTTTCTAGATCATGGCAAACTGGCCTACTGTTTGCCGTACTAGATTCAATGCCTTGATGTTTTGGAGTTGATCTCAGCTCGAGTATGACGTTTTACTTACAAGACGTGAACTGTTTAGAAAAAAATGCTCTTCTGCACATGCCTCAGTTTCTGTATGAATTTAAATATAATATCTGTTAAGTGTTGAGACATTATGTTGAACAAAGGTGGCGGTAGAAGAATCAGTGCAATTCCGATCTTGAGTTTTAAGTGATTCCTAGTAACAAAGATGCCGGCGACGATCAATCAGTTCGTCGTCGTTTCACTCACGAACTTGCATTTGATTCTTTCCCGCCATCTTTGTTCAACATAATGTCTCAACACTTAATAGGTTATGGGCCCAGCTTTCGGCTTTTCTTTAACGGTTCGAAATCATTGGTGGCATACCTCATTAAGAATCTAAAACATTTAAACAATACTAATGCGTATTTTACGACTGGATGACGCCGGGCGGCATCCTAGTTTAAAATAAAACTATGTCTTATTGAGTGAAATTCGTTTTTTTATCGTAAACACATAAGCTAATCGACATTTCAATCTTATCTGAAAGAGTTAAAAATATTGACCTCTGTTTTGGATCATGTATTAAGGATTTACGTTTTAACTTCATTTATACATATAATTGCATTATATAATAAACGAAGCAAATCACGATTAGCGCTGTCGTTAACTTTTATTGACCATCATAAAATAATGCGTTGTTACTAGTACACCAACGTTTATACAAGCTTTAAATGACTGGATTATAATAGTTTAAGAGATTATCATTTGAACGATAATTGGCACCGTGACACGAGTGGAAACGATGGATCGCATGGATAGAAGTTTACTTACAATGACGGCTCATTATTATTTTTTTACGTCTTAATCGAAGATCATGATGCTGTAATTTTATGGAGAGCAAACTTGTTGATCTTTGGTGCCGCATAATTTCAGATAAATAAAACATTACGAACTCGGTCTTGTGCTCTGTCCAGAAGAGGGACATCCCGAACAGCACGTCCCCACATATGAGAGAATTACTCCAATTTAGTACATATTTGGTTCTTATGAAAGTACAAAATTGCCTTTGACCAGGCGTACACTCTGGAGCAATAGAATGATCAAACGAGTTTTCAAACGAAATTTGTTTTATATTTGATGTATGCTTGCTTAAACGTATTTCTCAAGAATAATTTTAATAAAATATTTTCAGCACAAAAAAGAAACAGACATTGTCTATTTTTGTACGTACGTCTTCAATTAGATAAAAATACTTTAATATTCTTTTTTTATGTTTAGGAATTCACTAAATAAACTAATACATATTCTTCTTAAAGAAATCCCATCACTTGTGATAAAATTAAATTTAAATCTTATTACATTAAAGGAAAATGTAATTTTTAAATTAGGAATGAAATTATTCATAATTAATATTGTATAATTTAGAACAGTTTTTTTTCGTTTTAGAGTAAATTTATTTAGATCATTATCAGTATTTGTTTAAAGAACAAGAAATACAAGAATCCGAATTTATATTTGTAGTAATTAGTTTTTATCTGATTAAATTGTTGCCTTTCTGTCTATCTATTATAGATATGTAAATATCTGTTATATATATATATATATATATATATATATATATGTGTGTGTGTTGTGTGTGTGTATATATATATAATATAAAGCTGAACGTCTGTGTGTGTATCGGGTCACGAATAGGCTCCTATATGGTTGACTATTTTAAGAAACTGATTAAATAAATGATAGAAGATGTATAGAGGATCAGGAATAGGTATGTTTGATCTGGCAGACCGGTGGTTCATAAAAATTTTAGGGCCTTGGTTCGCGCCTAGCCCACAAAATATGGAAATAAAAAATGAAAAAAAAAACGTTTACAAGAGTTTTTGATATAGATGTATATAAGAATACTTTGATGTTTCAACTTTAATAGGGATGGTATAATAAAATTGTGGGGTCTGCGTTCGCGCCTGTACTCCATGGAAATATGGCGCAAACTTAAACAAAGACTTTTCATAGCTATTTTAGTAAGTATACTTTGATAATTATGTTTCAGTTTGAAGAAATATGGTGTAACAAAATTATGGAGTTCGCGCCTGACCTCCATAGAATGTAAATATGTCACAAAGTTTAACAAGGTTTTTTTAAAAGGGGGAGGGTCAACAATATCACCTTAACTTTAATCTTAATTCACGCTAGATTTTTTTTTTAGTTGAATCGTATTGTGTCGAATAAAATCACCTCATCAATTCACGTTCATTAAAGTGAACCCCCCCCCCCCAAGTCGGAACTTTAGACAATTCTCGACACACATTTTGCATAACGCTGTTTTTCCTTCACCACTTGTACGTGAATATTTTGAAAATAGATAAATAATAACAAATAAGAACCTTACTTTTTATCGTGTCTTTTAAAAATATTTGCATAACATTTTTATTTATATATCTGTTTAAACTTTTTTGTCAGTGTACTAGAAGGAATTCAGTTGATTACAACCTTTTCTGCGTGCTCGTTACATTACAATAGCACACCCGTGAATCTGACGGCACAATACTACACATTCAATACTGTAAAACTGAAACGAAGCTGTTCTGCTTGAAAAGGGCGCCATTTTCTTCTTATTCATATTTATATCGATTCTTCGTTTAAAAAAATTAAATAATTACGTGTTTACTTTTTTAATATCCCATTTTGCTGTTTCAGATGATTTTACTAAAGTAATTAAACCTTCATTATTAAAACTGTTTTGTTGGTTTGTTTTTCGATATTTCGTCCATATTATTTAGTAAGAGTTTTTTAGCAGAAAAGCCAACAAACGACTACCCGAAAAAATAATTGTACAAGAAATAAATGTTACCATATCCAATAAAAGTTCAGTTCATGTTTTTTGTTGTTTTGAAATATTTTTAATGCACTTTACTTGAAATAATTTCAGCTAACCGAAATTAAAACGAAAATTGAGGCGATAGCTAGTTAAATGAACTTTTATATGAACTACACATGCCATAATTGAATATTACCAAAGCACAAAATAACGGATATAATTTAAATATGTTTATAAATATTCCTTGCGTTGACGGAACTCTCTTAAATTGTTAACAGAGAATACGGAGGTGCCCCTCCTTCAAATTGAAAACGAGACTCTCCATTTAAAAGTCGCGACCATTTGATATTTTTAAACCGGTTTGTGAATTAAAAAACATTACAGACTACTTAAATATACAAATCAGTGAACTTTTGTACCATAAACGAAACTTGTATACACTATGGCAACACTCATTTATTGTGGATTTATATATATATATATATATATATATATATATATATATATATATATATATATATATATATAACATTTTCTGTTTGTTAGGAAACCTCATTTTTTTGGCTATTTTTAAAACTCGGCTTTATAATGTGTGAATTCGTTTTTTTTTTCATCATATTTCGGCCAACTTTAGGGCTTGTTGTGCATTGGATGGAGGCATGGCATCAGTACGGTTTCAGGTGAGCATTGTCTGAAGAAAGCGGTTTCAATCCTACTCCACTAAGCCAAATGATTGAATGGAAAAAACGTGGTGATACATCAACAATAGAAATAAATAACAATTAGCGATGAATTACATGACTCAGCATTTCTATCATCTAAAGAAGCCCAGGATGTGGCAAAAACGTGGTGAAAAAAACAACTATGGAGTTTAGTATAGCAGTTCAAATAAAGAACGGGGGTCATTCTTATTCATAAGGTCAGCAGTACAAAATAATACAAAAATGCAACTGTCACTTTTCAAAAATTAAATTCCAAATTTGATGAAAAATGATATTCTTTTCACCAAATATAATACTACCACTGAAGACAAAAGTGTAAACAAAAGATATAGAATTATTTAAAAAACATGAGTTTTTCGGATATAATTATCTCCCCTTTGTAACTGCATTTTTTTTTCTTTTCTCACATTCTGTCAACTTTAAACCGGTACGTGTTGTATTTTTGATAAAATGTGTTACATTCGCGATCGGAACAAAACTGAAGCAATGCAGAAAAAGATGTTTGAAATACATCTAAGAGTGTTTCCACTTTTGTGCAAAGGAACAAAAATAAGAATTTTCCTTCTTGCAAAAATTAATAAAAAAAAATATACGACGTAGCAAAGTTTTCTTTGATGTTGACTCAGTTCAAGAAACGAAAAATAAAACAGCAGGAGCCATCAAATAAAAATCCTGGATCATGCAAATCACATCAAAGCAAGCTGCATTAACTGTAGCTGACACATCTTTGCTGTGTCGGGGAAAATCATGCAATTTATCATGCCCGGAGAACATTAACAAGTGTGTTGAAAGTAGTTCGGTGAGCAGTTCAAGAAAATGGTTAAGATAAGTGTAGTAATAACCGCTAAAAGTTGTCAAACACCAAGCATCAAAACAGTTCCACGCCAGTTGTCAAAGCTTAATCGACAACACTTGTTGAAAGTAATTAAACACTATATTTCTAATCAGTTGTGAATCTCAGTTTAAAACCATTTCTAAAAACAGCGAAACACTAGTTCTTAAAATCAATCGTTAAACACAGTGGTACATTAGTTGCTATTTATAATGCCTCCCCACGGGACAGAGTTAGACACCAGGGTCGATTTTTTAACGTGGAGAAAAGGAACAAAAATTAAAAATTGTCGCAGTCGTGAAGAATTGCTCCTCCAGCGAGAGAAAATAAGAAATTTAAGTGCAGCATCTGAAGAACAGATACTAGTGGTACATTAGTTGATAATTACAACAGCGCGTTAAAACAGTTAACCACTATTTAACCTCATTAAAACCACTTGTTTAAACAGTTCCATATTAGTAGCAAATACCGGTTTTTAATTACTTGTTAAGAACAGTTACACATTACTTGAAAATCCCCACTAAAAACTACTTAATAGAAACAGTTACACACTCGTGCTTAATCCAAGCTATAAACCAATGGTTAAGATCATTAAATACAAGTCGGAAATCTCAGCCTAAAGCCACCGTCAAAACACGTTTCAACTGTTTAATATAACTTTTTACAAACAATTAACCTTAACATTAATTGTTGTTAGTAAGTAATACTTAGAGTTTAAAATATTTCACTACTTGCCGAAACGGTATAAGATAAATTCTGAAACTCGTTGCAAAAGCTTTTAAAAGTGTTTCGAGGAGTATACACTATGCTATATAATCATTTATATAATGCGTTTATATATTTGTGAGTATATATGAAGGTGTCTATATTCTGTTTGACGTGTGATATGTTTTTCTCAGGGATGTTGAGTGTATATATATATATATATATATATATATATATATATATTTGAAGTGTATATGTGATCGTCTCCTCCTGAGTGTATAACGCGTATAATAAACGGTCTTTACAACAATAGGGGACGAATACAATTCTCTTTTAGATGTAAATATCGGACAGTAAGGAAAGCATATCTAATCAATATGTGTATCTCTTTATCTGACAGATCCTTGGAAAAGTTGCAAATGAAGATTCGTATGAACGGTAGTTTTGGTTGTATTTACAGCAACTTTATTTACGGATGCTTCTCTATTGGAAAGTTTACATTCGACGTGTCAACGTTTTCCCACAGTCTTCCCTACCCTGAGCCATTGCAGTCAGTAGAACGTCTCTTCCCTTATTTCTCTCTCTCTCACTCTTTCTCTCTTTCACTCTTTGACTGCCGACTTTATCCGCCAACACATATAACAATTCACAACACATATAACCACATATAACCATCGTCTGACCTCTGTTTATCTTTACTTATCAAGTTCCATTTTTTTTTCAAGTTTACAATTCCTGTGAATTATTTTTATCTATCTTTTCAACTTAAATTTACCTGTTTGTTTCGATAACACTTTTTCTGTTATCGAAATTCCTTCAAAATTATTTATTTCTGTTATCGAAATTCCTACAAAATTGTTTACTGATAATCGGCTATGAGATTGCTTTCCAGCATTTTCGGAGAGACAATTAAATAACAACAATGCCAATCGTTATTCCTCCAAAGAAATTTAACATAGTATAATCATTTGAAGTTAGACATAAAACCCTTTAATTTCGATATCAACTTTTAAGAAACATAACCATCTATGCTGATAATTCAACTCTTTAGTCTTATGTTACTACTTGCTCATCTCACTACAATCAATTTAAATATGGAGACTTTCAAGCTACTGTAGAAATTCACTTAGGTTTAATGCTATATTAGCGTACGAAATGCGTTATTTAACTGAACCTTGTAATAACACAAATCGTTGCCTTTTATTCATTAAATGCTCATGGCTGATTTTAATATCGACGAGGAATCAACTTTAAACCTTCTTGTTTTTCTTTTCCATCTTCTTCTCCTAAAGCTGCCTTTCCATCATTCTATTCTCATTGAATCTATAACTATAATATCAGATCATGTATGGAGTACCGTTATTATATTTAGGCTGATATATCGCTGATACTCCGTGAAAAGGGCTCAGAAACTTATCTTTTCCTGCCAGATTCCTCTATCTCAATTTTTCCCTCCCACATACTTGACGTTGCTTGTCTAATCCTTCCTGTATATTTTAGATTATTGGCGCGTGCTCTTTAGAACTATCTCAATTTTTCCACTCTTCGTATCTTATTGTAATAAAAGTTCATATCCAAGTAGCTTTTTTCCAAAAACTGCAGTACTCCTGATGACAGTTTTCCTCATATTTATAGCCTTTATCTTTTCGATATTAAGGCTAATAATTATCTTACGTTCTTAAGCTTCTTGCATTATATGGTTTCACGTATTTTCACTATCGATGGGCATAAAAATATAATATAAAGTCATTCATCTTAACAATATTAACACTAATACTAACATTGATTTACTTCCAGAATAAAGCAATCGAAAAATGTACATGCACGGTAATAGTATAACATTAAATAGCATAGGATTTTGAGGCCGAGATTTAAGAGTTTACCGGATGGTAGAGTAAATTTTACTTATTATTACTCTAAATTAAAGTGGTGCTATTTGTCTTGAGTAACTTATTTTATAGTATGATACCATCACTTAACCGAAATTCATAATTTTCAGCCCTTTTCTGCTTTATGACGTATAATATTATATCACTAGTCAATTCATCATTTAATCGTTTTAGTAATGACTTCATACTAACCCAGTGGCGATGCCACTAATGTAAGAGCATGTAGATGAATGTAATTCCACGAACTATGTACAATGAAGTTGTACTTTTTAAAATAAATCGAAAGATTTTTTATATGAATATCAATATACAGAAAATTCAAATTCATAGTAGTAGAATATATATATATATACATATATATATATATATATATATATATACATTATATAGTTATACAACTGTTATTATTAGTATTAGTAGTAGTATATAGTTATTAAACTTTAATTATCAACCCCTAAAATTTTAAGAAGATACAGGAAAGTTATATATATATATATATATATATATATATATATATATATATATATATATTACTTTGAATGATCTATCCATATACAAAGGTAGTTCGATATTGTATTCAACTACCAGCGTATATTTAGTGTGTCCCAATAAAATGTAGACTATCTTTAAATTACCATAAATCAAAATTTATAATGGTAAAGAAAAGTTTCATATATTAAAATGCTGTGAACAAATACAAAAAAGTAGCTAATAATCGAAAGCGTTCAAATTATTGAATATCATGGTTCATGAACCCCTGACAACGCTCATTGATTGAATCGAAAACGTTCCTAATCATTTCAATTGATATATTTTCTACCAATGGTTCATTTTTCCTCCCTATTGGGGAACTTGTATCCGGCTTGACACTTTCTCAGATACTATTCAAGAGCATCATGCATATGATGAAATGTAACGGTGGTGATGAGTCTCCTTTCAAGATGTCTCTTTGTATGTTATTTACTGCCATGTGTTGTCCATCAGCTGTCAATTCCAGTCTCCATGTTTTCATTGCATTTTCTATTACATTGGTGATCCCGCTTTGTATTTTATAAATCTTTAGGCATTCTATTATCTATGCTTGGGTGATCCTTTCGTAAGTTTTTTTGTAGTCGATCCATGCCATGGCTAAATTCTTTCTCCTCCTTTTTACCTACTTTAGAATCTTTTGATCAACATTTAGCAGATCATGTGTTCCTCTTTTTTCTTTTTGCCATCGTTTTTGCTCATCGGGGATGCGCCCAGGGTTATTCAGGGTGTGGTAAATTTGTTCCCTCAGTTATGCTGTCAGCATCCTCCACATGGTGGGTAGGCACGTGATTTGCCTATAATTGCTGGGGAAGATTCCTTTCTCCGTGTCCTTCTGTAACAGTGTGGTTCTACCTTTTTGCCATCCAGTCTGGCACGTTTGCTTCCTATATATAAATTCTCAGGTTTTGGGCTAACCTTTCGTTTAAGGTTGTGAATTTTTGAACCAGTATGCATGTATCCCGTCGTGCCCTGTTGTTCTCCAGTTTGCCATTTTCCTGTGGTTTTCTTTAGGGTTTCCTCGCTGATTTCATTCACTGTTCCTTCTTCGATTTGTTGCAACTCTTCTTCCATATATTTCAGCCATTCGGCATTTCTACTGTGATCTCGTCGCTCTTCCCATATTTTACTCCAGTAGAGTTTTGTTTATTATTATTATTATTATTATTATTATTATTATTATTATTATTATTATAACAACAACTGAAATAATAAAAAGGTACTTCATAGGGAATGTGGACCCTGCGCAAACTGGTTTTAATTAAATGGGTTCTCCCTAACAAGCGCATACGCAAAAGGTTTCCATTGGTTTATTTATTCCACCAATAATAAAATATCATGAACGTATCAAATCCAGTTAGTTGTATATCCCCGACAGGGTGTAATGTGGTCATTATATGTCAACATTCGATACCCACACACTATATACAAATAGTCGCAAGGAAACAAAGAGAAAGAAAATATGGCTCATTGTTTTCAGTTGGAGTCACATATATTTATTTACTGCTTCTTCTAGTATAACGCTTTGTCTCTTGTTCAAAGGGCTTTTCGTACTCTAATATGTTTTACAAGACTCTGCTTTGTCAAACTCGTTGTAATTTGTCTTTGTCTGGCCATGCTTACGACACTTCTTTCCCTGTCGCACCCGGGCCACGTGTGTAACTCATATGTTTTTCTCTTTTTTTTTTCTCAATATTTTTTTATCTTCTTGCTATCTGTTCCGTAATCTCACACGCGGCTCGGTCATTTGTTTATTTGGACTGTCGTAAAGCTGTTGTTTTCATACGTGCATCCGCGTTCCGTTACAATGGTATATGATGACGGAAGGTTTCTGCTGGTCTTTCATGAACGTTTCCAGTTTTTCCTATGTCTGGCACTTTATATTCCAAAATTTTCTTCTATCTATTATTGAAGATCAAAATTCTTAACTTACGTAATCTAAGGAGAACCGTCATGTCAAATCAGTTATACTGTATCATTATTACAGATATCTGTTTATGAAAATATGTTCTTACCATCTAATAAAATAATACGGGGGGAATATATGGTTGAGATGAAGTCGTTTACATATGAGGTACCTTTAATAAGTTTCCAAACTGTATTCGTATGACCACTTTTATTGACAGTACGCATATAAGCTCTAGTCCCCTTCGATTAATCTCATCTGGCTGCAATGCACTTGCAACAACTTTTGTTGACTCCATGGAAGCCATCTTGTGTTAGTATGCTAATGATTCTCGTCACAGCTCTTTTCATCTCCTCAATTTTCTCATAACGACAACTGCTCAGGATTTCCTTGAACTTAGCGAATAACCTAAAGTATCAACAAGCAGGGTCTTGAATATAAGAAGAGTAAAGACAAGTCAGATGCTTATCATCGTACAAATAATGTGTAACAACGATTGACTTGTATACTGCAGCCTTGGGATAAACTTCCTGCAAATCTTCCGCATCTTCACTTTCTTTGCGAATAATTTTGTGTACAGGTCCCATACTGATATCAAAGTATATATAATATTGATTTTTTTCCAACCAACCTTGTTGTCCTGAATCCCCTACTCTACCCAGATCTCGCAACATTCTTCATAAGCTTCCTGCATTCCTTAAATCTTTTATGTCACTCCAAAACTGCAAGTTGGCCCAAAAGCTGTCTGAAACATTCTGTATATTTATGTGACTTTTCTCCATGTTTAAAACAGACTTTTATTGCATTTCCTTCTTCTAAAGTGTCCTCATTTCCCAATTGATTGAAATTCAGCAGCTCTGATGTCAAGATTTAATAGGGGGCATTCTAATTCTTGCTGTAACTGTTCATTTCAACCTGAAATCATAAGAAATGGCCAGTCATCTAATAAGATGATAAGCAATACTATACTAGATTTCCAATAATCAACGACAATTTTAAACAGTTGCACTAAAAGAGTCTTGAAACTTATTTAAGGCGCCTCGTATGTACATTGGGTCAGATCAGCTTGGCACACTGGCTTATACGATGTGTGAATAAATATATGAATGTATAACGAGTACACAGTTCCGGTTCATTAATGTTTTGCCTAACGGATGAAATTAGGTCATAATTTTCATTCGTTTTGAAAGTTTTAAAAATTATAAAAACTTTAAAATTATATTTTTTAAATTTTATTAAATAATAGATTAGATAAGTTACGAAAGTTCTTCCAAAAGTAAAGTTGCTACTTTTTTTAACTTTAAATCTAAAACGTTGAAGAGCTACGGAAGCGGTATTTGAGTGTTTGAAATTAACGGCATAATAACGGCTCCAGAATTTATTTTACCACATATTCGTTACCATTCTTAATTCACAGCACTACTATTTATACGTATATTAAGGCGTGAAACCACTAGAATATAATGCAAAGTTTGTTCCAAAATTAAAGTATTTTAATTGTTTAACTCAAAATGTTTGAGAGCTATAAAGACAACAGTGATACCATAAAAACGAGCAACCGTGTATTCTACATACTTTTTTCTACATATTTACCAACAGTTGCAATACACCTTTGCCAGGCTTTGCAGTTGTTAATCATCGGGGTACGCGTTATCGTTTTACATTGATGAACCCATCTCCTGACTATGCTGCTATGAATGGAATTGATATTGGAAACACTTTACAGGCGCCAGTATATGTTGATCGGTTAATTATTTTTTCTGGTTGGAGGAATCCTATGGTTCTGATGCACGTCCATGACAGGGATTGCTTTCTTAAAGTTTTATAACGTCAATATCTGCAACGGAGTGATAAAACTTTCGAGTGTTGAATGCATATGTTCAGTCATCATCATACTGCAATTTGATCAATAGGGCGAAAGCATGGAGGAATTACTGTTTTAAAATAAACATTATTGCATAATCTGCCAAGTAAATCCCTTTAATCTAAGTTTTTCTTAGATTAAAATTGCTACAAATATCCTCCATTATATACATATATATATATATATATATATATATGCATATATACATACATATATAATATAATATAATATAAAGCTGAATGTCTGTGTTTGTGCGTGTGTGTCTGATCACGAATAGGCTCCTATATGGTTGAATATCTTTTAAAAACTGATTGCATATAATGATAGAAGATGTATCGAGACACAGCAATGGGTATGTTTGATCTGGCAGAACGGTGATTCATTACAATTGTGGTATCTGCGTTCGCGCAGGACCTACAAAGTATGGAAATTTAAATTTAAAAATTAAAAAAAATTAACGTTTACAAGTGTTTTTGATATAGATGTACATAAGTATATTATGATAAGTATGTTTTAAATCAAATAGGGATGGTATGATAAAATTGTTGGGTCTGTGTTCGCGCCTGGCCTCCATGGAATGGGAATAGGCACAAACTTTTATAAAGGCTTTTCATATCTATCTGCGTAAGTATACTTTTACAATTATGTTTCAGTTTGAAGAAATATGGTATGATAAAAATATGGGGTGTTCGTTCGCACCTGACCTCCATAGAATGGAAATATGTCACAAAGTTTAACACGGTTTCTTCAATATAGATCCAAAGAATATTGTGATAAGTGTTTCAGTGTATCCCTCAAATTCGAAGCTATTTCTTTACAGCCTTTCGTTTTTATAGCCTATCATACTTTCATAAATCAGTCCATTTTCTGCAGGCTGTTTTTGAACCCAGTCAACGACGGGTACTTTTGCTTGTATATATATATATATATATATATATATATATATATATATATATATATATATATATATATATGATGAAACTAATGGAAATAGTATTCCGACAAAATAGAGAAAATAAAAAGGAACAAACCGTATTATGTATTCATCAACGTTTCGTCTTTATTTCGAGACTTCCTCGAAATAAAGACGAAACGTTGATGAACACATAATACGGTTTGTTTCTTTTTATTTTCTCTCTCTCCCTCTCTCTCTCTCTCTCTCTCTCTCTGTATATATATATATATATATATATATATATATATATATATATATATATATATATATATAACTGTCCTAAATATCCGGGAATTAAAATATACGGACCAACATGTCCGTTACTCAATATGTCCTAAATTGTTGTGGCTTCAACTTATCTCTATTTATTAGCTCCACCTTGATTATTCCTTTAAGATATTTACAGCCAGAACTAATTTTTAATTCCAACGAAAGTCCATTTCCTGTTTTTGCTTTTGCCTGGCACCAGGAGACATTTCGCCTTTTGTCGTGTCGAGCTCAGGTGGAGTTTCTTAAGTATATATATATATATATATATATATATATATATATATATATATATATA
Organism: Euprymna scolopes; assembly: GCF_053919585.1. Lineage (NCBI taxonomy): Eukaryota > Metazoa > Mollusca > Cephalopoda > Sepiida > Sepiolidae > Euprymna > Euprymna scolopes. The sequence goes on from NC_136504.1 coordinate 32,125,429, forward strand.
TATATATATATATATACTCTTTTAAACCTGTTTTTTGTGTATTGATATTCATATTAAAACCCTTTGTAATATATGAGTCCAAACATTGCATTAACTAGCAAAATATCTAGTTGATTTGCATATTCTTTTAAACATTAATTTTATTTAATTCCCTAATAGTTTTATTCGGTTTTCTTATGGGATAGACATCTTTAGTTAACTATTACGTGTAATTACATTAATGCATATATTCTACCTGATATATACTTGCGTTATATTTGCGTAAAAAAATTATCATAAAAATCAACCTCTTGCTCGATGTATATGTATGTATATATATATATATATATATATGTATATATATATAAATATATATATTTAAACACTTTGCCTATGAACTACTCTATAAATTGTTGGTCTACAGACAGGAAACATAATATAGAGGGTAATGAAACACATGCGAAACTTTATATTGGATTCAACCAGGGAAAAATCAATCCAAAGGTGTGAACATTAAAGAAATGGAATTTGCTAGGTAATGGTCGAATGGCGACATTACGTATATGCATGCGTAACTTAATAGCTTTTGGTTCATGTTTTATTTTTTAGCGTTACAACGATGACGTCTTCATTCCTTAGGAATTGATGTCAAAGGAAAAAAGCATATCGTAAGCTAAACGTTTTGGTTTCGATTCTTGGTTGTAGGGCATGAGTCATTTTTTTTTTAATTTTTAAAATCATTACTATATATTGGGTCCAATATAATATAAGTGATACGACGTTTACATTGAACGGAATATCATATTAAAGCGTATTTTACGAACGGGTAATGTCGGGCGGCCTGCAAGTGTGTATATATATATATATATATATATATATATATATATATATATATATATATATATATATACATATATATATATATATATATATATATAGTGCAGTATATTAATTCTACATGTTCACAAATATAAAGTTTGTTTCGGTTATTTTTTATTAGTTTTTAGAAGCTATCGATTACAATATTGTTCCGTATTGCGAAATTATTTTATACTCCGTATTTAGTTACACACATTTCAGATGAAAGCTTTATAACTGAGAAAGACCGGCAGATGGTGTCGGTTACAGGAACCAAGTAAGTTGTCCAACATGGTGTTTTTAAAGGTAAAAAATGCAGCAATGAAATAGTTTTGCAGACTTGTTGAAATACGAAACAATAATATAATAATAGATACCTTTTGAATAGTAATAAATAACCAATTGAGTAAACCTAATATTTGGAACTTGAAGAAGTATTATACTGCACTATATATGCTATAGAACCCAATAAAGACGCATTCACTTCGTTTGGTATTTTTCATAATTAACAGAATTCATTTAGAAAATATATTTGTTGTTAGATAAAAAAAAAATATATTCGCGATAAAGGTTTTATATCCAGTACGATACCAAAATGTATACTAAAATAAAGTTTATTAACGTTTAAAAACGATTAAAATAATGGCACAACGAGGGGGGAAAACGGGAGAAAAGATTCACAGTTGCCCAAAGAGAAACAATGCGTTAGATGTATTTTTCCCCTCGTTGTGCCATTATTTTAATCGTTTTTGAAACGTTAATAAACTTTATTTTAATGTCCCTGTAAATTTTGGCAAATTCAATAGTTCCTCATAGATCTCTTTACTTTCGACATAATATTATTATTATTACGCTATCGATTTTCTCCTTATGAGATGATAGCTGAAAGAGCTCTGGAGAGACTTCCGCCTATTATATTTAAAACTTTATTTAAATTCTTTACCTCTAAAAATATATGCATATATATATATATATATATATATATATAGATAGATAGATAGATAGATAGATAGATATTGTAGCTTACAATTTCAGTTATCTCTCTTTGGCTTAAAATCCATTGGTATATGAAAATTTACTGAATTATACAAACCCAGTAAAATTCGGAATATTACAAACAAGTATATATATATATGTGTGTATATATATATATATATATATATATATATATATATATATATATATATATACATATATATATATCAAATAAATAAAATAAAATAATCCACAGCTACCTACGGTTTTAACTAGTCACATCTTACTGTGGTCCTAACCTCTATTTCATGTCTTGTTTTCTTCCGCCATCTGGAATATACTTTTGTTTTCTTTTTGAAAAGATGGGTTATTTCTCCAGAAATTAATCAAAGTTCCATACCAGCAACGGACTTTATATACACCGTACATACCAATAACTTGGTTGCAAATTAATTATGTAACAGGGGGGAGGAATAATAAATGAATAAATATTTAGATATTTTTCTACACACCCGTCTATTGTTTTGTTTGTTCGTATTTTATTTACTCTAGTCATTTCGGTCCTTTTCCCATTGCTTTTGACCTTTAAGACTTCCACAAATTCTTTTACGTGCAATGCATAAAGATAACCACTATTTTCTTTCGGATTATTCCGCGTTTCATCTAGGCTACGATTCTTCAGGCGTATATATATATATATATATATATATATATATATATATATATATATATATATATATATGTGTGTGTGTGTGTGTGTGTGTGTGCGTGTGTGTGAGTGTGTGTGTGTGTGTGTGTGTGTGTGTATAGTATGCATTTTGTAATTTGCTAACTCCTTTCATGCTTAAATTGAAAAAAATATATTTTACCTAGGTAAAAAAGAGCACGATCACATTAAAGTTTCTCACATAAGTAAGCATAGCCTGGTCATTTGATTAATACTATTTTTTCCGGTGACTAATTCCCCTACAATAAAATGAAAACAAAAAAAAAAAGAACTTACGCGGGCTTTTTTGTCGAGTCAGATCTTTCATTACAATGTCAGTAGAAATGGTTTTCGAAAAAATAAAAACAAAATCGCCGCCAGATTTCGACGGATGATTATCGTCTGAAAGGAAAAGAAAATCTCTTTAATTGAGGTGTACAAGGTGACGAGATACGGTACTCGATAACAAAATCTTGGAATTTAGACATCAATTATGAATTGTTATTCTGATAAAAATTTCAACTCAAGAGATATCCTAAACATCTTATTTTTAGTATTTTCCACAAAGCACAGAATAGAATTACGGTCAAATATACTAGTAACGCGACTTACATGTTTCTCTAATGCACCGCACATTCGCATTCCGTCTTGTGTTTGCGCTGTGCATCAGTGCATCAGTGTGTGCAAGTTATAGAGTGTATATATATATATATATATATATATATATATATATATATATATATATATATATATCAGGTTTGCGACTCTCTTTTGAACCCTGAACAGGAGTTAGAGACAAGCAGCAGATGCACAAGCCAAAATGTGCCAACAGTACTCCATATATGAGCGAATAGAGGCCTTATAGGGGTACAGGATACTTTCAGGCGTAAGTAATTTTCTAGCACGGTAGTGAGAACCCACCTTTTTGCAGCAGCCTTTGATTTGGCTCTTACTTGAGAAGGATTTAATTACATTATGTATTCTTCCAATGATACCATATGATCTTATTTTCCTTAGGAGACCACCGTGCCACACACCGTCAGAAGCCCTAGCTATATCAAGTGATACAGCCATAACTTCCACTGTTTTGTCCAGTGAATGGTATATTCGAAACATTAGCATGTACGGTGTAGCGATTATGTCGTATTAGTGTATATAAAACATTATATATATATATAAATATTATAAATATATATGTATATATATGCATGTAATTATATATAAATATCCAAATGTTTGTATATTTTTAATTACATGTGTGTAGGTGGATGAATATATATGTTATATGTTTTATGTGCAATGCTCTTATAAGGATTTCAAGCATGTATATATATATATATATATATATATATATATATATATATTACTTTGTGTGCAGTTTGATGGATACATATGCGTATTACTTTTATGTACATTGACATAATAATGTATTCGATCGTCCGTATATTTCTACTGCTGCGTTTAGATTTCGATGCACCTATATATATATATATATATATATATATATATATATATATATATATATATGCGCATTTATTTTCTGTGCAAAGCTCTTATAATATATCCGAGTATGTGTATCTTTGTGCATCTGTGTGTGTAGTAGGATATATATATATATATATATATATATATATATATATATATATATATATATATTTATTTATATATACGAAAAAAAAGACAAAAAAAAACAACGACGTAAATAAATTAAACAAATAAATAATATGCAGCAGCGGAAAAAAGTCAACGAAATAAATATAGGATATACAAAATAAATCAAAAATAAAATACAGTTCATATAAAAAGAAAGAAATAAAAGAAAAAAATCTAACCAAATTGTTGATCACTTAAAGCACGCTATACATCTAAATCCTCCCTCCTTAAATTTGCTGCGAGACTCCACACATCTATTTAATCGATTCCTTTCGTTCCACTTGGCATGCTCTGAATAGAACTGTAACACCCACCGTCTGAAAAGGGGGATTTTCCCTGAAATATAATGGATATGTCACAGACACAACAAGTAAGACATTTATACTTTATACAACTGAATAAATATATGGATATATAGACATATATGTGTGTATTTAATGATTTGTAAATTGCCACTTGTTTTCGTCTTCTCTCATAAAAACCGGCTATATCTCATTTCTTCGCATTAGAATAGCCTCATAAATCTCTACTGCATATATGCGTATGTATTTTATGTACACTGCCATACAGGTTGGAAGGATATAGACAAGACGACATGATTTCATTTCCGTTTGGCGAAAACCAGTTTTGTTTTTTGTTGCAAATCATCCACTAGGTGGTCAGTTTCGTACAAATTCAACGAAAGATATAAGCCTGAAAGTCTGGATATCTGAAACTGACACAATATTCAACGAGCGAGATAGGAGATTTGCCGCTTTACAAATCCTGCTCTCTAGCGATCCAAGTTATGAGAAGAGAACGATTGCCATCACCCTCAAAATGCGTCGATGGAATTCCACGAATATAAATACGTGCCCAGTTTAATAAAAATAAATTTCCGACCACGGTTGTGGTTATTAGTGTGGTTTCAAGTGAGACACATATCATGCCACCTCACATCATCGAAGTCGGCTTCAATGTCAACGCCAAAGTCTAACCGGATGTGTTGAAGTATGTAGTGATACTCTCGTGCAATCATATGGCCGCTGGCAGACCCGGGATGTTGCAGCAGAACTTTGTGTAGACCCGCAAGTCCAAAGCTACGAAAGCTTTCCATCAGAAGGAGTGCTTTTAACTTTCATTCACTGGCCCGGCTCCTTACCCGAACTGAACCAGTTTGACAATTTCATTTGGTCATACGTCGAGAACATCACTAACATGACCGCGCACAACACCAAAGCAAGCCCAATCACTGTCGTTCGCGGAGTATTCGCTGAGATTCCGCCGACGCTTGTGGAAATAGTATGTTTCCAGTTCTAGAGTTGTATCGTGACGGTGATTGAAGCTGAAGGCGGCTTATTGAATAGATATTATCTCTACTACATACTCAAGTTAACTGAATTACTTTTTCAATAAAATGTTAAAAATAAAGACGTAATATTGCTTTCGTAAGAGCAACAACTATATTTTTCACCTTGTATTTGCACTTCTGTGTGTGTGTGTGTTTTCACCGCTATATTCAAGTGTCTGTGAGGAAATACCGTTATAATATAAACGATATTGTCGAAACTGGATGTTTCCAGGAAATATTATATACACAACCTTCGCATATATATATATATATATATATATATATATATATATATATATATGATGATGATTGTAACGTCTTGTCATACGATTGTCACTCCCTCAGACACTTAAAGTCCATGAACCCGAAAATGACATCCATCGCCACAGGACCATTTTAATAGACAAATGCCCGAGGGAGTATCTATACACACATGATGTTACATAGTCTTAGCTTTGTACGAACGCTAAGCCTCTCTCCCTCAGTTCAAAATGTTGAGATCCAGCAACAAGCAACTGCAAGATAGCCAGCAACAAGTTAAACTGTAGACCAGCATAATGTGGGTACTGGTCTCCTGCGATATGGTTTTGTAAATCAGAGATTTGCTTCTCCTAGAATGGTTGCCTTCACCATGCTTACGGGAGCCATCTACACCCAACACACATACACACACCCAAACACACACGGTGCTAGTTGACCGTTAACCTCGAAAAAGAGTTTATTCGATCTTTGGAAGGGCATGTTTTTAATCCTTCAGGGAGACTAGCAACCCTCCTCACCAAACACGTCTGGTGGGGGAATCAGTTTAGTCGCTCGCCGGTGACCTGACAATGAGGCAGGTAGTATTGGGTTACATGGTACCAGTAGAGTATGCCATGATCTGACATATATATATATATATACATATATATATATATATATATATATATATATATATATATAAGCGAAGTTGATCATGTTATTTATTGTTCGTAGGAAGTTGCCGCTCCCATCCCGTCGTAACGAGGTTTAACCGCTTATCTAACGAACTCTACATGTCAACATAAGTATGCCGTGTACTAGAGTGATTATAGAAGAGACTATTAGAAATACAAAAGGCATAAATGAATGTGCGTTTGCATAGTCTGTTTAAACGCATATCAACCCGCCCCAAACAATGCTGACTGTAAACAATTTATTTGATACAATTACCTAAACCCAAGCTCCTATTTTACTGACAATTTCGGCACCATATTTTTCCTAACTCAAAAAAAGTAATCAATAAGTTACATTTGATTTTAATAAAGCAACCTCAGTAACGGCTAAGAGATAATGAGAACAAGATTGATATACACAAACTGGAATCAATATGTTGTGGTTGGACAGAGTTGGTTGATTGGCTGGTTGGTTGGTTGGTTGTTTTTGTTTTACGGGATATGAACCCTTTTCAGGTTATTTATGCCGAATCCAAAAATTTTGAAGAAGATTTTTTTAATAGAATGTATTTGTTGTTTTCGAGTCGGTTTCTATTTAACCCATAGCTGGGACCCTAACAGGTACTACCACTCCGGGTCAGAGTGGACTTGGGAGCAGTGGCAATTAAAAGGTTGCTCCACAGTCCCCAAAACCCGCAAGCTGGAGCCTCACCGCTGGATATAGTGTAAGGTCATATCCAGGACCAGATCGGGCAGAGATTAGGTATGTTGATTTAACAATGCATAGAATGGTTGTACATCCGCGAAAAATAACATAACCTGTTAATTATATTACATACTTTTCGATAAATAATATAACAATATTTATTTCATGACATAAATGGTACAGAATAGTCAACATTTCATATCGTTAATCATTCTCACTGTAAAAGACAAATTGTCACGTTACAATTATATGTGATATGTTTATCAGAAATATGACGCTGTATTTTCTGTATTTCGGTAATCTTTGTTATTATGTGTATTTAAGTATACGTTTCTTATATTTTTTCTAAGCATATTCGATCGGACCTGCCTTTAAACTCCTCAGTCGATGCAAAATGTAGTAAATACTAATTGATTCCAGTTTCGCAACAACTCATGGTAATTTTGTTTCTTTTTATTTTTTTCGCTCTATTACGGCCCCCTTCAGTTTCAGACAAGAGAATTCATTAATTATTGTTGGCATTAATATATAAAGCCGTGGTTCATATTGATGTGTAACATTTTTGAACGTATATGATTTTTTTCTTAATAATTTCGAATGTGAAGTAATATATAAATATTTCCACAATCACATCAACGTTCAGATAGAATTCGGGTTTGAATCGTGAGTACGTATATACTTTACTGATGAGCGTGAAGAGATCTACGGTTTTCATGAAATTTAGTTTTCTAACTGTACAATAAAATGTCGCAAACGTCTATTGACTCCAATTTAGCAACAAGGTAAGTTTTTTTCTCATTGTTCTCAATCTCTTGTCTGTTTCCTTCTCAGTTTTTGATTAGGGAATTCACTAATAGCGATTTTGTTCTTGTTTTTAATGTGAGATGTTATATAATAATTTCAACAAAAACAAAACCGCAGTTCGAATTAAGGCCTCGAATGCTGAGGACGGGTATATAGTAAAAACGACCCTGCAGAAAGTGAGACACGAGTCTAGGCATTCATATGTTTGTAATTGCGCCATTGCCTGATTAGTGATATAATTGCATACTAGCAGGACCCGTAGAAATTCCACGGTAGCTAAAAGCTTTGAAAACACCTCAGTAAGAAATTCCTTATTGTTATATGAAACTCAAGTCGTTACACACTTGCCACCAAAATTTGAAGAGGAATGACGTCATCACAGGCAGTTGACCATGTGATGAATATTTCAAGTACTAAAAACCCCCTGTCTAGATGCCTATCCCCTATCCACTCTAAAAAATATAAGGTAATATGTCTGGGGGCATATAATCATCAAAACAATCGTCAATCCAAATAAGGATAATCTTAAGTCGTAACACACCTATTACCATAATTTGAAAAGGAATAACGTCATCATCGGAAAGTATCACACTCTCTACTCGCTATCTCCCATCCACTCTAATAAAAAGAATGTATAACGCCTGGTAGGATATTGCTATTAAAACAACCGTAAATCCAAATGAACATTTTCTTAAATCATTACACACTTGCCACCATAATTTGAAGAGGAATGACGTAATCACTGAAAGTAAAGCTCACCCGTCTACGCTCCTATCTTCGATCCACTTTAATAAAAAAGAATGTGTACAGTCGAGGAGGATATTGTCATTAAAACAATCGTCAACCCATGTTTCAATAATTTCGTATCGTAACACAGCTACCACCATAATTTCTAGAGGAATGACGTCATGACCGGAAGACCCCCCCCCCTCATCTACGTAGCTATCCCCCATCAACTCTTTTAAAAAGGACTGTATATGCCAGGGAGGATATTCTCATTAAAAAAATCGTTATACCATTTGAGGATAATCTTAAGTGGTAACAAACCTTCGACCATAATTTGAAGAGGAATAATGTCATCACCGGAAGTTAACTTCCCATCCCTTGCACGCAGGTCCCCAACTCACTCTATAAAAATAGAAAGTATAAAGCCCGCGAGGAAATTTTCATTAAAATACCGCCAATCCATGTGAGGATATTCCCAATTCATAACACACCATACCACCATAATTTGAAGAGAAATGACGTCATTACCAGAAGTTGATCCCCCTTCTCTACTAGCCTATCCCCCATCCACTCTAATAAAAAGGAAGGCATAAAGCCCTGGGAGGAAATTCGCATTAAAATAATCATAAAACCATGGGTTAATGCGGGAGTTAATTCGTTTCTCATTAATTACAGTTTGCGAAGATGGTGAGTTTTTGTGACACAAGACGTCGGACGAAGAAGCGCATTAATATAGAGATTTGATCCTTTCTCTTCTGATGTTTCGTAAAATTGTTTAGAAAATTATGCAGATGCATAATAAGTTTTAAAGGGTCATGAACGTGTCGAATCGAACAGTATGTGCCAAATTACACCAATACTGCGTCACATCCCACGGTTGGATCCGTTTGGCAAATAAAAACAACCAATCCCGTTCCTGACATTTTTTGCGACGAAAATATTGTATCTGCTGAGGAATAAAATTGTATGATTGTGTTTATACTTTTTCGCTTACTTTTGCGTATTTTCAATTAAATGGAAAGATACAAAGTTAAAAGCAATTTGCGTTGCTAAGGAAACATGTCTCGTTAGTTTTGCTGAATATTTTTCCAGTGTGCCTATGCCGTCGCAACATTCTGTAGAATTTCTCATAGTCAATCAAGAACAAAACTAATTTGTCTTCATTATCGGAAAAGAAACATTTCTATAACGCTTGTTCACGCTCCCCCATTGTTGTTTTTGTTTGCGTTAGCCGTTGATGTTGATTCACAGCGTTGCGATGAATACACTCCCAATTGACATTGCCTATCGCCAGTTTCAAGACGACGCCATTATTGATCCGTACGTTACAAAAATCTTGGCGACCGTGAATGTTTGTTTCTGCATCAATGCGTTAGATTCTTTGAGGAACGGGTGAATCGTGGCAATGTGGGGCAAATGACGTAAATTAAGAGCGAAGTAACTCGCAAAAATACTGAAATATGTAAATAATTAAATAGAAGGAAGTAAAGTAAATGGGAGATGAGATAGAACAGGAAATAATATAAATAAACAGATGAAAGAAAGAGCAAATAGAGTAAAGAGAAGAGAGTTATAAGGGAGAGAGGGAGAAAATAGGAAATCAAATGTAGAGATAGAGTGTACAGAGAGAGAGAGAGAGAGGGAGAGCGAGAGAGAGAAAAGAGAGAGAAGGGAAGATAGAGAGAAAGACAAAGCAGAGTCTCTATTTCGACATCACCACGCATTCTAAACTCATTTAAATTATGTCATCTACATATGTTAAAACAGAAAAAAAATCCAAGAAAAAGTTTGAGAATTTACGCAAATACCTAATTGCTAAGATATGCAATAAAACTGTTTAATTACGATTGGACAATTTTTGCCTCTTATACGTGTTACAGTTGCTTAAAATAATGATTATGTTTAATTTGTCTAATTGTAAGTGTTTTTTCTCGTCTGTATTCTCATATAATGTACACTATACCTCAAAAGTCATCGACTGTGCTTTAAAATCACAAAAAGTTCTACATTAGTGAGATTTTTAGTATTAAATAGTGTATAACAATATTTTAACTACATTAACATTTCTATTTTGGAACAAAAAATACAAAAATCAGTAATAATACTTAAGCGAACAGAATAATTTACCATACGTGATATTTGCATATGCAAATAACAGCCTGCATTATTTTTAGTTTTACAAAAAGAAATCGATTTATGCATTATTCTGAATCAGTCAGGTTTACAAAGATGCCATTATAATCACGTCATCAACTGTAAATGAAAAACATAGTGTTGGATAAGTATAGAGATGGTGTATATATCTATATATATATATATATATATATATATATATATATATATATATACACATTTGTACTTTATCATGTACATGTTTATATACAGATATGTCGGTTAATATGCATATATATTTGTAATATATATATATGTATATGTATAATTATATATATATATATATATATATATATACATATATGAATACTTCGATTAATCACATAAATTTGTATACGAAAAAATAACATTATGCTAAACCTTAAATATTTATTAAACAGTGCTCTATACATAGGTAGAGCTATGTAGTAATTTACAAAAACTATATATGGCAATTTAGCTTGTGAAATTTTCACGAAAATGAAATGCGGGATATTCGGTATAGCTTAACTAACATATATATTTTTATAAATTAGTAAATATATGTACATATAATTATATATATATATGTATATATATATATATATATATATATATATAGAGAGAGAGAGAGAGAGAGAGAGAGAGAGAGATATTGACATGCGTAAATCATAAAATATTTCATATGTACACAGAGAAAACTTGGCTACCAACTGGAGAGAACTTGAACGCCTACTAGATATTATCCCGGAGTGTCTTTTAGTACAGAATTTTTCAGGGTAACCTGGCTTGAGGATCATTTTCGCTACAAGAATGATTAAATATTAAAAATAAGATAGTAATCACAGCTTACATAAGAAACAGTATGGCTAACTCACACTGGCTTTTACGAGGAATGGTTCGCCTTCTTCAAGTGATGTTACCTCTAGTAATAGCATGAAGCCGGATGCTCGATCAGACTTGGTAAATTCTTGTCTTGGAATCCAGTAAGATCAATATCCAACCAGCAATACATGCTTTAACATTCTTAAACAGTGAAATAAAGACAGGCATATATATCTCCAACTTCTATATTTACTCAGTGTTTGAAATGCAAAATACATCCATACTGGAATATTCGAATATGTATGTGGAGTTATCAAGTGTTAGCTCCCTAGGAAGGAACCTGTTGATTTCTGAGAATTTTAACCACTATATAAAAGTCACTGTGTGTGTGCGAGTTATTTCAGCACAGTTTCAGAAACGGCTGGCCCTATGCTAATTTAACACAAATATAAATATATACTTGGCCGTCTTTTCAGATATGTTTTTTTTTACATATATTAATCCGATAAATGTCGAAAATCGAAAAATTCCGATCCTATAAACTATCTCTCTTTTTCTATAGATGAATAGATGAAATAGAATAATTTTACAGGGAAATATTTTCCCTTACACCAGCCAAGGAAGATAATAAAATCTCAGCAAATCAGTTATTCTTAAAAATAGAATTATCATAACCTGGAGGTATAGCTACGTGGTAGGCCTTTCAGCTACAGATCGAATTCCACCGTGTTGAAATCTAGGTGTACCTAAACATTTTATTTTTTTTTTTTTGCATATTAATAAATTCTACTTATGATTAAATTAGAAGTACCATTTAAAATCGCGATAAATAATTTTCTGTTTGAATATTTTTCAAACTAAACATTAACCAGATGTGAATTTTTATCGTCGTCCAAATATCAGCTGATGTGATATAATATCGTAAGATCGTTAAACCCAAATATCAGCTGACGTTATATTGTAAACAAACACAGAACGAATTTTGTGAACGACATTATCATTATTTTTTAAAAAAAACTTTTTAATTCTTTTTACGAATTAGTTCACTGGGTCAATTATTTGTCGCAATATATAATATTCAATAGAGGACTAATTCGCAATCAGCATGAATTAAAATATCATGTGTAAGCGTATCGTATGATCGTGCAACGCCGGGCGTCCAGCTAGTATATTTATACGTATTTTTTATAAGTATGAATATATTTAGTCTAAATTCATAATCATATTACATAATCTAAAAATAGGATATTTAATCAATACTTATTCGAATAAATGTTGACGTAAAATCAATAATACTCATTTTGTAAGTATACAAATTTAATTTCACCCGATATCGATTTTAATGAGAATGATAAATATACGATGAACTTTGAATGCGAATGAATCCGTATCATTATAATTCATATTTGTGAGAATGAGATAGGTGATGTTTTAGCTTCCTTCAACAGACCCGTGGCGGTTGCCGTTGGGGCGCTACAGATAACCTTCAAACCAGTCCTAATCATGCTTCCCTGTCCTTCGCACGATTGGTCGCCTTCGTTTCAGAGATTCTTTTTCCGATAAAAAATAGCCCATTTTTCTTTCGTATAATTACGTGCTCCTCTAACACATAAGCTCCATGGGAAGGAATCCTATATAAGCTTAAAACGTTAACACTTGTCCTTCTTATTTGATATCACAGTAATGCTTTTTTTAGATGAGTGATTGTTGTTTGCCTATATTCAACGAGAAATCTAGTTTAAAAATTTGAAAAAACATATATACCACAAAACAACACGCAATTTAACAACACTGCTTCATCGGCGCCTTTTTGTTTCGTAAGTTTAATTTTTTAAACATTAAATTGGTTAAGAGATGTAATTGAATTTTAGCTCTTTTTGTTATAAATACATTTGTTATAACACCCCGTAGGTGAATTTTTATGGATTTTATAATTGTTTTGAAAATTTCCTGTCAACTATAACCTAAATACGAAACGTCAGAAGTGTAGAATAAGCTCCCCTTTCTTTTACCGAATATGGCAACTTATACACCCGAACAATTTTGCCAGTTAGACAGACGGAATCGTGATGCAAATAATATTTAAGATGAGAATATTAATCCAATAAATCTCTTTTCTAGAAGCATCTTAAATAAACACGGATGTATAAAAATTAAAGACTCGAAAAACACAAAGAGAAATTTTATTTTATGTACCATGCCCCTAGTGTGAATTAGTACCATCATTAAATCCACTTTGAAATATTCCCATTTTGTGTTTCCTGCTTCCCTCACTGTCTTAATATGCAGACATTCAGAGGAAATATGTACATACACAAGGCTGTCCAAGTCTCTTAGAAGAGAGTGCCTCTTTTAAGCATGGTTCTACTGTTTGATATAAATGTTAGCAAAAAAAAAAATCAATACGCTCTTGAATAAAATGATAAAATTCGATATTATTTATTACCAACTTAATATCACATATAGAATAAATAATAACCATTTGAAGGTTTAAAATGACAAATTTACTAAATCATTAACAGGAAAATATATATCTTATAGAAATGTTGCACAGTGAAGGGTAAATACATTGCTTTTGATTCAATGAAAACTAAATACTTGATTTGTTTGCTTAACCCCGTGATATGCCCCTTTCTAATTTTCTACTACAATGCACTTTTTGTACCGTTCGATCAGCAACATGTGTCATATATATATATATATATATATATATATATATATATATATATATATATATATATATATATATATATACTAGCATGGATGCCCGGCATTGCCCGGGTGTTTGGAGGTGTATGCCGAGCAAAAAAAAAAACAAACAAACAAAAAAAAAAGGTCATTTTTTTTTTGTTTGTTTAACGCCTATTATGACCCCTTAACATTTATTGTTTTGGACTCGAATCAATTCATTAAGTTAGATCCATGCCCAAGGAAGTGTTTAGACCCAACATTGTCGGAGGAGTTTGGTAGAGCTCTGAAAGGTCAAATCGTTGAACTTTGACCCCTTATCAGCCAAATTTCTGACCGAAAACCGATCACATAAATTTTCTCAAATCTCAGTACTCAGTATATAAAAATTTCGAGTCTGTAGACTTAAAATTGACAAGGTTATTGCGTAGGGAAATGTACACATAGAGACACACAGATACGCAGATACACACAGACAGGCATTTTCATTTTTATAGATATATAGATGTTTAAGAAAAGTGCCTACAAACTCCTCTTGCACTTTTTTTATCTGAAGGCATAAAACTTAATATATAGGATATTCGCAACTATGCGAAGCTTTATATTTAACCAGGGTAAATGGTGAATATTCAAGAAATAAAATTTGCCAGGTGAAGGTCGAAGGACGGCATTACGAATATACATGCGTAACGTAATAGCTATTGGTTCGTGTTTTACGTTTTAGTTTTGTAGCAAACATGTATTCATAGTATAAGACAAGCATTATCGTCAAAGATAAAAGTATTTCGTTTGCTAAAGGTTTTGGGTCCGATTCTCAGTGGTCGCGCACGAGTCATTTTTTTAAAAACTTAATGCCCAATATAATGCAATATTAAATATAAAATTTGCATATATCATAATATGATATTAAAGCGTATTTTACGACTGGGCAATATCGTATAACATACGTATATATATATATATATATATATATATATATATATATATATATATATATATGTGTGTGTGTGTGTGTGTGTGTGTGTGTGTGCGTGCGTGTGTACTTATTATTTACACCTCGGGTGTATTTATGTAAATTATTACAAGTTGCTTAAATAGACAAGGTAACAAAATATTTGCTTAAATCGTCTGATAGTATGAACTGGATATTTTATTACCCAGTCTCTTGTAATGATTTAAGTATAGACAATCGGGGTTGAAATAATAAAAACATATTTAGCTCTACTAACGTATTGAGGACTCTTTTTCTCTGTTTTTTTTAACCAAATATACCTCTTAATATATATATATATATATATATATATATATATAGATATATATATATATATATATATATATAGAGAGAGAGAGAGAGAGAGAGAGACATTTTGTTCTATATTTCGCGGTATCACGTGGCAAACTCGGCGGCTACTTTTCCAATTTTGAACACTCTTCCGCTGTCTTCTCTTGAAAATGTACTAATAAGTCTGAAATATATTGAGATTTATATCACCATTGAATACAACAGAAAAAAAATTACTGTTGTTTAGAGTTAAAATTTGTGTGAAAAAGAAAAAACAAACAACAAAAAAAAGAACTTTATTTCTTTTGTTTGCATTTAATTTTACTCTATATAAAAAAAAAATCTCGCATTGTTCTTGGCTTTTAATTTTACCTTATAATTTTCTTCAACAATGCTTCAAGCAAACTACAACCTACTTATATCCCTCAGTCTCAGCCAGACAGAGTTTGCACTCATGAAGAGCATCTTCAAAACTACGGAAAAACGCGCTAGAGTCAACTGCCAAATCTACTTTTTGAAAAAATGCCGTAAAAAGAAAATTATTCCTAACACAATCAGGAACATAAATCTGCCAACATGTTTCCGTTTTCTACACACTTCACGACAATTTATATATGACTATTGCTTCAAAATAATCATTAAGCAACCCGACCGGACTCTACATGGACATATTAATTCAGTCAAGAACCTCCGGAATTCACTCACTTCATCTACCCCTAACGGTCATTCGCTAAACAACATCCAATCTCTGATCGACCGCGCATACCATTCCAGCTTCAACAATGAACAGAAACGTCTCATACGCAAAGTTACTTGGCTTAAACAGAAAACTAATAAACCGGTCTACAATAGACACATACATAATTCACAGGATTCTTCCACCGACAAGTCCCTTAAAGATCATCTTCTCGTAACTGACCTCACTAACTCTCTTTCCACAACTGAAACGGATCTCCTTTCACTTGGCCCTAAGTTTATCACCACAATGAAACTGACGGATAAAGCTAAACTCAACATAGAAACGCAGTTCTGCAGAACTGCTTACCACCTTAAATGGCTACACGCTTTTGCCCCGCACGATAACAAGGACACCCCCCTCAACCTCTCAGGTAATCACAACACATCTTTTCCTGTTTTTCAGCTTGATCACCCTTTATGCCCACCTCCTAATAATATTCCACTAGATCTAAAACTTTCAAGGTTAAAGCATAAAATCCTCAGAAACTTGAACGCGAACAACACCATATTACCCCCAATCTTACCAGGAACAAATACCTCACCCTTAAATCCCTTAAAGACAAAGATTTAGTTTACTTACCCTCTGATAAGGGCAGAGAATTTTGCGTTATATCACAGGAATCTTATAACAACCTTGCTATAGAGCATCTTTCCAATACCGACCTTTACACCCCAGCACATAATATCACTGCTGCTCGTATTGAGAACAACATTAACAAGACATGGTCTCAAATTTGTTTTAAAAGAAATCTCCCAAAACAACACAGACTAAATTGTATTACTAAATACAGCAACTTACCTACCTTTTATCACCTTATTAAAACCCACAAAAATAGCACACACACACACAGATCAGACCCATTGTTTCAAGCGTTAACGGTCCCCTTTATAAAATCTCTTGGTTAATATCCCGCCTACTTAAACCTCTACTCTCTACCTTCCCAGCCCATGTTAGTAGTTCCAACCAAGTAATTAACAGACTCAACGATCTACCACACCATCTACTCAAACTATACAGATACCCATTTAGCCAAGACGTCGTTTCTTTATACACCTCCATTCCTGCACATCCAGCCATTAGTCTCATGGCAGACATTATAGCATCTAAAAACCCACAATGCTTCGGAATTACTCCAGGAGATCTCTTACAACTCCTCCGTATTATAGTAGACAACACTTACTTTACTTTCCTACAAAACACGTTCAAACAAGTATCTGGACTACCCATGGGCTCCAGTCTATCCGGTATTCTTGCCATTGCTTATATGGACAAACTCGAAAGACACACCCTTAGTACCTGCTATTCTTATCTCCTTTTTACTAGATATATCGATGACATTTTAATTATCACATACTCCCGCGAAGAAGCTATTAACATTTTCCACAAATTCAATAACGCCGACCCAAACTTAAAATTTACTATAGAACACCCAGACTCTTCGGAATCCCTTTCTCTACTTGATTTTAAAATACAAATAAAAAAATGGTGCCATATGCACTGAATTCTACAGAAAACCCGCCAGCAAACGCCTCTTCGTACATTTCAAATCTGCGCTACCTCTCAAGGACAAACTAAACTACGCACATGCCGAAATCTCACGCATACAAGACAAATGCACTAACATCTCCGACAAACATACACACACTAACAATTTCCTACAGCCCCTCTAACTAAACGGCTACCCTAATACGATCCTATCCTCACTTAAAAAGAAAAAACGCAACACCCGACCCTTCTCTAACAATTGTTTTCTAAAACTACCCTTCCTCAGTGACAAAATCTCATCTTCAATCCGAAAAGCCATTCGCAGCGAGGGGCTCAACATTCAACTCATCCACACTGGATCTACTTTAAGACAACAGCTCAACCGAAAACATCCATCGCATACACCTTCCCCTTGTTCACTCTCTAATTGCCCAATATCACACACAGGTTTATGCTTTAAGAACCACGTTGTTTACGACCTACAATGCGCTAAATGCAGTGCATCTTACATCGGAAGCACTACCAGATTGCTTCATCACCGCATTAAAGAGCACTTAAACACTACTGCTTCGTCGTTCTATAAACATATTCGCACTTGCATTAATTCAGAACCAGATTTTCACATCAACATTCTTGCTTCTTCAAGAAACGTAGGTCAACTTCGTATCCTCGAATCTTTAATTATTTCAAAAAATACTCCCACACTAAACAATAGACTGGAATTGAGCTCCGCTTTTATAATATAAGTTTAAAATATAAGAAAAACAATAATTAAAAAAAAAAAAAAAAGACCTTGCTTGAATAGTCATCTCCCTTGATTCACAAACGCAACAAGTATTTCAAACATCAACTGATTTATTTTAACGTTCTCCTAACGTCATTTTTGTTCTATATTTCGCGGTATCACGTGGCAAACTCGGCGGCTACTTTTCCAATTTTGAACACTCTTCCGCTGTCTTCTCTTGAAAATGGACTAATAAGTCTGAAATATATTGAGATTTATATCACCATTGAATACAACAGAAAAAAAAATACTGTTGTTTAGAGTTAAAATTTGTGTGAAAAAGAAAAACAAACAACAAAAAAAAGAACTTTATTTCTTTTGTTTGCATTTAATTTTACTCTATATAAAAAAAAATCTCGCATTGTTCTTGGCTTTTAATTTTACCTTATAATTTTCTTCAACAATGCTTCAAGCAAACTACAGCCTACTTATATATATATATATATATATATATATATATATATATAACTACTTAATTTACTCACATAAAATTAATATACAAAAGTATAGATTTATGCGTAAACTTTAAGTATTTACTTCAGAAGTGCTCAATACGTATGTGGAGCTTGTTAGCAATTTATCTGGTTAATCTATGGCTTAATCGCCATATATATTAATATATAGCTTAATCGCCATATATATTTGATAAATTACTATATATATATATATATATATATATATATATATATATATATATATATATATATATATGTTAGAGGTATCTGTATGATCTAGATTAATATTGCCTGTTTTACCAATATCAAATCCAATAAATATTGTTATATTTATTGTGTTATTCCTCATGGTTACACCCTATATCAAATCATGTTCTTGGCTTCCAAATTTTCTTATTCGTTGTATGATTACAAATGAGCGGGATTGGTATTACGTTTCCAGATATTGAATATTTGTTATAGATGATCAAAAATATCCCACAGCTTAGAATTGCAGGATAATGAAAAAAAAGGAAAATGAATATGAGATGGCAACTGTAGAGTGATGGAACAAGGAACCTGGAATGCTATTCGTGAGATTGTTCGATAACGCTGACAGGTTAGGATACGACAACGCAGAGATTTGTTTTATTTGATTTGTCTATTTAAAGCATTGTTCGCATATTTTACCCTGCACTATATTCATATACTAATCTTGCAAACATAAAAAAAACAACGAATTAAAACGTACTTATAATATACTAGCAGGGGTACCCGACGTTGCCCGTGTGTGGATATTGATCAGGGGTACTCTAAAAATGTTTCTTAAAAATATTAACCAAGCCCTGTGATCCTCCCGCTACGCATGTCAGTAGATGTGACCTCTAAGTCGGCTGAAACAGCAATGGTCGGTGATCGGCTATCTTCCGGGAGGGCTTCACAAAGTTCTTGGCGTCGCATGCTTCGTGTCGATTTATGCTGAAAATCAATTAGCTTTGCAAGCAAGCCAAAAAAAGCACGAAAAACTCGGAGGATTCTAGACCACGAAAAAGTTAATTCCCGAAAATGACAGGTTTTTTTTACATATGTACAATGATCAGTCCGTTTTCATTTCATGAACTCGGCGTTCACTTATTCTCTCTGCTTAGCAGTGGTGGCGACGGCCAGGTAGGGATGATATCTCTTGGTTAGGTTCTCTCTCCGGAGGTCTGCCGTAATCTTATCTGTTAATCTCGGCGCGGGCATTAACTTATGTAACAAGAGAAAGCGTTGATAGACACAATCTGTTCGAACCCATCAGGGCCCAACATGTTCTTTGGGGAACCCCAACTCTTTTGACAAGCCTGCTTATCTGTGATCAGAACTTGAATCCTTCCACGCACTTATAGGTCAACAGTTTCATATTATCGCACTCAGAAGCAAGACAGCGTGTGCAGATGCCCGTCAGGGCAACGAATGTATTATTTAATTCCACATTATTCTGACATTTCCTGACATATTTTCAAACAATAAATATATGTTGTTATTTTTGCAAAAGACAATAAATTCATCCCTTTTGATAGATTACCCATCGCTGTCCGGGATTCAATCAACGTTTAATAGACAATCTCAGAATATTTACTCGGCCTTACTCAGGGGTTTAGGGGATCTTAATCTCCCCAATGGGGAGGGATATCTTTCCCCAAAAATGAAAATAGTAGCGAGTGCAAAAAAAAAAAAAATAAGTAGTAAAGCTAATAGGAAAAGGAAGTGAAAAAAGCCAATGGTTTAGTCGCCGCGCCCACCGTGACATACGACGTCGCCGCCATTCAAATGAAACTCAGTCATTGTAAGGCGTATGATGACTTTGCAAAAATGTCGACGAAAACAGTGACCCTCTTTGTAAAAGACGGCCAGGTTGACGGTGAAAAATTAATGTCTTTGATATTTGTAAGCCGAGATAACGTGCCTTCAAACAGTACCAATTTTTTCAGTGCTGGTCGCGTTTGCCGAAAGTTTAGCGAGACATACAACATACATGCATCCGAACTAACATACAGGTGAGATTTATATTACAGATTAGCCTTCGGAATCTTCTTAGAAAGCACAGTACTATGTCGATTAGCTCAAGTAGAGCTATGTCTTTAAAGCGTTTGTCTAACTTTGACGAACAATTGACATTTTTTTTAAACAACGTGCACTCTAAAGCACGTGAAACTGTTGTGCTTCTAGATATGCCGCGAGGTTATGAAAATTTGCCAGCACTAACGTATTTTGTTAAATACGATGTAATATATCCACGATGTCTCGCAATGTTATTTAGCAAGTATATTTATTCCTTGGATTTACCATTTGTGATTATATTTTTATCTTATTCTATGTATCTGTGTTTAAATTAGTACACCTCTTAAACGGTGCTGTTGCATACTACCGTACTTAACACATTGTAGACTCCATCGCAAGGGAATAGAGAAATGACATTTACACAACTCAATTTCTTTAAGTAACAAAAACCTTTATATGTGGTATTTGCAACCACGCATTTTTTTCTAAATATTTTAATAATTCCTTTCTCCATCTCCGGTTGCGAGTGACTTGTTGTTCCTGCTGTGCCATCATCTACGTGTCACAAACACGTGCTTCTTTCGTTACGCCCCGAACTCTTAATCCTAACGCGTCCATTGCCGAAGACCTCTTATCCGAATACCAATGCCCGTTTATCTCTGCTGTGACGTCACTTGTGCAGATGCGCTTGATTGTTTATGTTCGATACTTATCAAGTTATAATACAAAACCTATCTTAAAATAATACCTGACGCATAAAGTACAATTGTGTGAAAAAGAAAAATATTGCCTACTGATTTTTTGAAGTCTATGCAGAATATACTGACAGGCACACACCGTGAGACAGGTATAGAGAAATCCCCACACTACGTGTATATATATATATATATATATATATATATATATATATAGTCATCAACATACAGTAATGTTTCGCTGTTTCACACCTCATCAGTGCGGCTAGACGGGCAACTACCTCATGCCAGGATTGAAACCCGACCGTCTGTACGACAGTCAACGCCGTAACCGTTATGCTATTATCGTCTGCTGACCGAGTCATGAGTTTAACGATGTTTTGACATCGTCCGATCTACCTAAGCTCGATTGGTTACACAAAGAGCATTGCTTTATACGCTAATGGTAATTCGTGTATCACTTCTTAATATGCTCAACTCAAGATGAGGAGCATTATTGTCATCCACATACATTACTCTTTCGCTTTTTCACAACCTTAAAAAAGTGTTTAAATTTTTGGTACAAATCATGAACACTGTCTTCAATTTTAAAAGTTCAGTATGTTATTGCTATACATCTTATAAAATGATGACTGACCAGTTGTTATGATTTGAGGTTCAAGTGAACAGCTGCTGCATGAATTGCAATACCACGGAATAATGCCTTATTGTTACAGTGGTGAATTTAAAAAATGCAGTCTGAACGCGAGGACACTCTTTTAAGAACGCTATGCAATACAATTCTGTTTATAACTTAAAAATTCACAGAACGTATAGAATACTACAGACTGCTTTTTGGACCATCCCGTGCAAATAAAGCATCAGTTTTAAAATTACGTGTTATTTAAGTAAAGCTATAAATCCGCAAGGAATGATGAAATGTTTGGCAGGAGTAAGGATGCCAGAACAGCAGAGTTGATTGGCAAAAAAGAAGAATTTCATGGATAAGGGGAGTTGAATGTCTATAGACACAATAAGTGCAAAGTTTGATGTCAATATGGGTACTGTAGACACAGTTATCGCGTGGAAGTAAAGATGAGAAAGATTTGTGCGAGGTTAGTCCCAAGAGTGTTCAGAGAAGATAAGAAAGGAAGAAGTCCTTACGACAATATGATCACCAAGTCAGTTCATAACCCTCCCTATTCTATTCTCCATACCTAGTTTCCTTTGGTTATTTTCTAACCTCAAGGAAAAATTTAGAGGTTGTAGTTATGAGACAATTAAGGATATGAAAAGGGTTGTGGCAAGGCTTTCATAAACCTTGCAGAAGTTGTTGCAAAGGTACAACAACTGCATTGCAGCTGGAGGAGATTACTTCGTAGGGGTTTGAGTGCTATGTGTGTACTATCAATAAAATGCCAATTCTGGAAACTTGATTAAAGCACCTCTTCTATGTGCAGTAAAGTGTAAAAATGCATATATGATAATGCACATGCATAGAACCGTCCAAGTTTCATCCTCGGTATGAATCATTAGGACTGAACTGTGGGTAGAAATTCCTGAATACATTTAAAACAAGATTATTCATTCTACGTGTTTTATGTTTTAAATAATATTACACAATGCAACTTTACATCCGAATAGATCGCCTAACTAAGCTTATGATAGAGATATGTAGTTACATTTAAAGATTTTCATGAGATATCCGATAAAAATGTCTGGCGTTAATAGGAATTCGTAATTTTTTCTTGCTATTCATGAAATTACTTGTATTAAATATAGAAATAATGACAACTATTCGAAATGATTATTTCAGTAAAATTCAATTATCATTTTAAAACTCGATAAAAGTCTTTTCTTAAGCTGAGTATAACAATTACCTCAATAAAAGTGTCTCTCTTAAAGATTTACTCTAATAAAACAATATATTGAGTTTTTATGAACGTTTCACGTCAACTTGACGTGAGGTAAATAATGATTTTAAAAAACAATTAAAAATAATGGATGTGCGAGTCGGAAAAGAAAAAAAAGGAACGTTGGAAGAGAACGATGAAGAGAGTGGGAAAGAAAGAGAGAAGTCTGACGAACAAAACGCGAACTAAAGGAAATGAGAATGAAAATCATAAATACAGTCGTGGTCTAAATCATAAGACCACTTAAGAAAGTAGGCGTTTAAGCATAATATCGAATTTTTAATCAAACAGATGGTTGAAACCATTGCCAAAAGGGAAAATATGATGGAAAAAATGAAATCTGCTTCATTCGAAACCTTAACCCTGATCAAATAATTATTTTTTAAAAGACAAACATTTTACCTGGTTAAAATGATAAGACCACTTTAATAAAATCGGTTAGTTTTGAAAAATGAATATGAAAAGTGTTTTATGTTACTAAAAGCAACTTGTTAATAGATAAAAACACATCTTACTAAATTATAAATGGCAAAAGGGACACCATTATCAGAGTTTTAGAGAGGAAGGATCTTTGAGCTTAATAGGGGTGGACTCTCCCATAGATCCATTGCAAACGAAGTGAATCGTAGCAAAACGGTCATCACAATTTTTTTAAGAAATCCAGATCCATATGGGCACAAGAAGAGTCCAGGTCGACCAAAAAAAAATAACCCCATCACTGGATCGCCGTGTCAGAAGAAGTTTTAAAAAAATCCAGTATGAGCTCAAGTCATAGTGACTATGTAGAAAATAATATGATAATATTTACTTGAAAACAAATACATCAGTGTATGACCTGCTATCAGATTAAGCACTTATAGGCAACAAAATAAATTACCAAAGAGTACACGTCCCTAAAAAAAATTCGGTTTGTGTCTTGAATTTAAATTCTAAAAAAATCTCATATAGATATTTTCAAATGAATATTCAAACAGTTTTGCTAAATGATATCCAAGGTTGATATTTTTCTTACACTTTCAATAAGTCTTTCGGAAAATGATGTCGGTATGTCTGTAATCCCATCTTTATCATTCAACACAAAGTTCGGATAAACGCATCTAGAATAATACAAAGCGTAATGAAATATCTAAATCTGACTGTATAGATTACTACAAAAGGGACTAGAATTTCATGTATATACTACCAATAAAATAGCCAATAGAAAAAAGTCTGTAAACTTATTGAAGTCATGTCATATGTCTTAATTTCATTCAGTTTATGTCGATTCCTTACACCTCTGAATTGTATTGCCTTCTATGCGTTACTATTTTGTATAAGAGCTTTAATTAGATTCGATATTCCCTCTGACAAAATATTTTATACAGCTACATAAAACGTCCACATGATTTACAAAACAAGTGAATACGACATGGTTTTATAGAAAATATATTTTATTTTGCTAAAACCGAAAAGAAATTAAAATGCCTGACGATAATATTTACAAAATTTTGGGGGATACGCAGCCTGGGCGATTCCAATCCTAGACTGGTGAGTTTGACGGAACCAACCTCAGCACATCCGATTTTTTTCATGACTGACTCCGATTATCGTGGGAAGACACTTGTGTGAGCGCAATTCAAATAACTAATCTTACAAGCCATACTATTGGTCAGCGGCCAAATCTTTCTATCTATTTACGGCGAAAACTATATACTTGTTTATTTGGTTTTATAATATTAACTATTATCTATACATATTGATATAAAGTTGCACTTACATTGATATTAAGCCCCATTTTTTCTATGTTGTATTTGTTAAAACGAAATTCCTAAAATAATCAGTCATGGATATACAGACGGGTAAATAAAGGTATACTCGTTTGCATATCTTTTGAAAATAAAACTTTTATTAATTAATTATTTAGTTTAATGGTTTCTTATTAATCGTTTAAAAGCTTCTGATTAAATATATATATATATATATATATACATATATATGTGTGTGTGTGTGTGTGTTAATCTTTGTGTGTACGCATGGTTCCTACTAAGCTAATCTGCTACTTCTTTGTTTACATGATTAAAACTTGATATATAGGGGATTTAGATAATAATAAATTTTAATAAGGAGTTTTAAATGAAAGAAAACAATTGTATTAAAATTCGACTAAACATGTTATTTGTAAGTATGCACAAATACATATTTATATCTTTTATGTTATTTCGAAAGGTTTTCTATGTATATAGATAGAATATAGGTGGTTATGGATAAAGCTGCCGACCTCAATGTTTTGACTCTGATTCTAGTCATTTTTTCTTTTGAAACCATTACTATATATTCGGAAAAAGGATCGATAGAGGGAATTGGCTCTATAATTAAAATTACGAACCCTGTATTAATTAAAATATAATATTTATAATATCGTTTATAAGATTTAACACCCGGAAACGCAAATATGCTAACTAGTGGTATATTAACCTGTTATTTATTCTTCAATTACAGAATAGAAATGTCTAAAAGATTCAACATTTTCTTGTTAAAATATGATCTCCTATCAATATCAACGCTGTACAGACATATAAGTTAATGAACTCAAACAATTGTCAGTTGTTATATTGAAGATGAAAAATATAAAGAGAGGACGAAATGAAAACAACTTTTATTGCTTGGTATGTAACAATAATATGTTGACATACATTTCAAGATTTAATTCGCTAGGAATTAATCTCAAGGTACCAAAGAAGATCCGTTCATGGAAAATTCCGTTGTACGCTGCGTACACAGAGAGAGAAAGGATATATATTTTACTGTGCCGGTAAATACGCGTTCTGTCTGTGAACGTCGTACAAAGATAAACCATATATAATTGCACGGTAGAGCATATCTCATAAAAATGTCGATAAAGTATAGAAAGACAAGCGATGACTTTTTAGTGAGAAAGATGCTGTGTTGGATATTTGGAATCTACTCACAGGAAGATAGTGATTTAATATGTTGCATGTACGCAAATTAATTCTATTTGAAGAATGTATAATTTGACCAGAAATATGTGTGAGGATATCGGACAGAAGGTCGAGACAATAGACAATAGAGATTATTAATATTTTAAGATGTAAATTGTTTATAAAAATCGACCAAACATAAAGCGGGAAAAGTTGGTCACAGAGAGAGGATAAGCTGATATTTTCTCCACTGCACAAACATCCGCACATCACCAACGCCACGCGCCTTCACTAATTCCAACACTCGTCGTATTAAATCGCAAACGGGTGTTAGTGTGCAAGAAATAAAATATCTTAATATATCAGCTGTGTTAAGTTGTATTCGCTGTCAGATGTATATATTGTAGACCGGTGATAAAAGTTGATTTAGGAATCATAGAGATAAAAAGCATATTGAACGACCGGCCGCAGCGAATATATAGCAACTATAAAGAACATAAGGGATCAGCCCTCGCTATATTGTAAAGTCAAATATGTGCGTTTAATTTGTCTGTTTTTTTTTAATTTGCTGTGTGCGTTTGTCTGTTTGTTATCCACATCATATGGCATAGTTCGTTAAGATAATAGTTCTCATTAGATCACTCGACTTAAGCACGGTTTAGCCTCATTAGTACTAGATGCTTAAACATTTGAGAATACCAAGCGCTGTATGTTTGAAAACGCAAACACTTTCTTCGGTGAACTACAAAACTTAACGCCGGAGATATGCAAGGTGACTGAGCACTGTTCGTGAATTTTACATTCCCCATTTGCGGGAAAAAAACTCAACCCATCCGTAACGTACAACACACGTTTGCTTACGCGTTAATATGCATGGCCCCAACACGTTGTAAACTCCGTCGCAAAGACAAAAAACAAGGAAAGGAAGCTAACTTGCTTTTTCAGGTTTTAAGAAAATCCTTTATCTGTCTCCGGCTACGCGTGATTTCATCCACGTCTCTAACGTGGTCGGTATCAGTTCGAACGTGAGTCTTATCATCGGTCTGCGCACACAGTCTACATATTGTAATATTTTTCTTTGCCTTGCCGTGACATCACTTGGCACACGGCCCGGTCATTTTCAAAGGACGACCATACGCGCGTCCTCTCTCTGTTGCACATCTAGGGCGAATGCGGCTTCGATACGATACGTTAAGCACATCGAAAGTTTGGGCGTTTTTTTTTTATCAGTGCGTAATATCTTTTGTAAACGGTATATTGATTTTTTTTTTTTACTGTGTATATTATCGCGCATCAAGTCTTAAGGGAATTATTTTATGTCATCAAGCAATACATATTTTAAATGTTAATTGATTAGATTACAACATCAACGCTATGCCATTTTATACGCATTTAAGTATTTAATAGTAGAACATAATGGGTATTACTTTCCCGGCTTCGGAAATGCCCCTACAATCTTGCTTCTTCCACGGACGCAATATCGTTTTATTTGATTAAATTTCTTACTCAAGTAGCCGATCTCCGTGACAATCTCTTCTTCATTGATTAATGTCTAACAGATAGTAGACTTTGATCAACATTCGGAGACCATGCATAGAAAAATTTAAATAACTATTAGTAAAAGATATAGTGCAGATCATTTAAAAATTCTTTTGCATAAACCTTATCAGTAAAAATAAATTCGTGACACTAACTTAAATGTATTATTTCAGACGATGAAACACTAAAGAATTCGAATGCAAACGCGATAAATTAAATTTGTTTAAATCTAGACGAACCATAAAAAGGCAAATGTATAACATCTTAACGTTTGAAGAAAACCTTATTTTACATGAAAACAGTGGATAGTGTTGCATGCATTTATGGAAAGGATAATGGTCGTGTGGTTGAAGGAAACGCTTTTTGTACTCTGAGTTTCATAATTTCAAAATGGAGTTTATCTCGTTTTTGTTTCGGATTCTTTATGTATATCACAGTAAAAACAAAACAATAATATATATGTTCGCATCCATGAGTATCACCACAAACGAATATTGACAAACAGCTAAACACCCGGTCTTCCTGTGAACGTCTTACAAAGATGAACCATATATATCATTGCTAGATAAGTTTGATAAGTATTCATAGTGGAGTTTTCAAATATTGTAAGAATTGAAATTGATTTGACTTACCGGGGGTGGGCCGGAGGGAAGAAAAGACACTGAACTGCTGTTTTGCCGTTACTTAAAAACTGGGTGTCTATTTTCTACTAAGTTAAATAGACATTCTAATCTCGTTGGAAATCACGTTGAAATTCTCGCCACTGAGAGTTAGTATGTATAAAAGCAGTTGTCTCACTACGGGTTAGTGATTAGTTAAGAAGCTAGTTACCTAGCTTGCTAGTCGGTTGGCGTCTCTTAGACTGATTACCTCGTTACTGTTGTTCGGCAAACGTTACCAGTTAAATGTTACCTTTACAAGGAAAGAAAAGACTGCTTGTAAGCAACGTCGCCATTTCGTTGCAAGCCCTTACTGCCTTTTCTTACCCCCCTCTTCTTGTTGGTGAAATAATCCCGAGAATATCTAATTGTTAGAAAATCCATGAAAATGAGACAAAACACACAAATGACAAAGCTTGAGATAAAAAAAAAACAAACAATGTCTCAATCGACACAGTTCTAAGAACCTTCAAGAATGAAGAGCGATTGCGAGTTGTATAAAAAAAATCACGTGTGCAAGAAATATCGAAAACAGTTTTGCCGGCTTCTTAACGCCGTCAAGAGCAATGCGAATCGGGTTATAATTTTCTTAGACGAATGAGCTCGAAGTTGAGTGGTTGACTAATCGACACCTCGCCATCTCTATGTCGGTCGCCCACTTATCGACTATTGCTATTTGTCAAGCATCATTTTTTTTTTTTTGCGATACAAGAAAAGTTGATAAGTTACTTCACGTTTGTAGTTTTAACATTTTCTATTTGTTCGATCTTGTAGATATGCGAGAATACTAATTAATTACTTATTTAATTGACTCATGATTAGCATCTGCGAAATGTGTGGAAGTTTCGTTTGCTATTGCTCAGCTAATCCTCTCTGTACGCAGTGCTAGGATTCGTCGGACTACTCTTCTCATCTTGAGTGTTATTCGAACAACGTATAGTTTGATATAGTTCCACTTTCTTCGGGTGTATCTTGGTGAATTTTCATGCATAATTCCGAGTTTGACAGAAATATTTCTCGAGATCGACAAGACGTATCTAGCAAAAAGTCGGAGTATGTGTATAGGTTAAAAATTTGTGGGAAAAATCTCTTAAAAAGAAAGCATTAGTTCGAACAATCGAAATTATAAACATTATCCAATCTAATCTCACAATTTCAACGTTTGTAAACGTTTATAAGTAAATCGTGTTTGTTTATGATGGCGCATGGGAGATTATAATACTCCCAATAATTATGAATATCACTATTAAAGATCACAAGAAAAACACTTTAAAATGTTAAGAGATGCTAATTTACTGCAAACAATTGTTTTAAGGAACAACTTATTTTAGAAGTATGGTTACAAAGATACTAAGATCAGTCCTACAGGGTGCCGCTTGTCGAACTCAGGAATCTTTTTCTTGAACTTGGGAATCTTTCTGCCGAACTCAGGAATCTTGGTGCCGAACTCAGGAGTCTTTCTGCCGAACTCAGGAATCTTTCTGTCGAACTCAGGAATCTTTTTGCCGAACCCGGGTACATATCTGTCGAAGTTGGGAATCTTTCTGCCGAACTAAGGAGTCTTTCTGCCGAACTCAGGAATCTTTCTGTCAAACTCAGGAATCTTTCTGTCGAACTCAGGAATCTTTTTGCCGAACTCAGGAACATATCTATCGAAGTCAGGAATCTTTCTGCCTAACTCAGGAATCTTTCTGCTAAACTCAGGAATATTTGTGGCGAACTCAGGAATGTTTCTGGCGAACTCAGGAATCTTTATGTCGAAGTTGGGAATCTATCTGTCGAGCTTAGGAATCTGAACGTAATTTCGAACAGAATCCTTTATTTAATCCATGTTCCGGATAGAAGTCTGATTCGCAATTGGATTCTTTATATCTCCGTACTGAAGTTAAAACCGTTAAACTCCATAAAAGTGTCACTTTAAACTGAACTTTATCAACACTGTATAAGTAACGCGACAAATCCTTAAGTGCTGATATATATTTTGGCAGCCTTAAAACTTATAATTTTTAAATGTACAATATTACAACTGATAACTTTGAATCATTACTTATTACTAGGACTATGAAAACAGCATATTCTTTTTGTTGTTTTTACTCTCGAGTATATATCCGACACAGTTAGACAGAATTAATCAACCAAGGATCACATCCCTCTACATAAAAAAAACATATAAGATATCAATGGATATATAATTAGAATAAAAACAAGGAAAAGATGCTGTTATCATAACCCTGGTTATTAGTATGTATAACAACATCAGCCGTTATATGATATATTGGCTAAAATATTTAAAGAATAATAGTCAAGGTGAAAACAATTGTCTGAATTATATAAATGGTCCAAATCATCAACTCAGATCCAAAAAAAAAAAAAGAAACATAGCTAAAACTAAAATTTGATCTGATTCTCAAAACAAGATTGTCTACTTATTAATACCTAAACTACATCCGTATTTTAAATAATCACCCACCTCTAAAAGAGTTCAAAATCATGGACACACACTTACTTCCACACTTCCACATCTAATTGCATTGAAAATATCAACTTCCTTTCACATGTCAGTTCACGGTGTGCCCTGGGTCTACTCTCATGTCTACAACACCTTTTTAAAGCTTTGATATATGCGCATCGATAAAAAGTGTTCAAACTACAAAAGAGAATCAACATCATAAATCACGCATCTACTTTTCTTGTATCGCAAATAATAGCAATGATCGACAAATAGCAATGGCCGACAACTGGACGAGTGGTATTAAGTTGAGGTGGCCGGTTAGTCAACCACTCAAGTCCGGGACTGATTTGTCTGAGAAAATGATAATCCGGTTCGCTCTTGACGGCGTTAAGAAGCTGGCAAAAATGCTCTCGACATTTCCTGTGCTCACGAACGGTTCAAAGGTGTGTTTTTTTTCTATGCAACTCGCCATCGCTCTTAATTCTTGACAGTGCTTGAAACTCTAGCGATATAGACATTCCTCTTATCTCAAGCTCGGCCACATTTTTGCGTTTATATCTTTTTCAAGTATTTTCTTTAAATTATATATTTGAAAATCAGTGAATGACTAAGCTGACCTTTGGCTTTGGCGGTTTGACAATATTTGACTTCAGGTGTGTAAACCTGACAAATCTTCACAAGGATGAAACGAGGAAAATTCTATGTAGCTTAATTGCTATATATAATTTCTAAAACTTACTATCGAATATATATATATATATATATATATTGTATACTCATAAATACATTTTCTGTATATATATATATATATATGCATATATGTATATATATATATAAAGTATTTATGTGTATTCAATATATATATATATATATATATATATATATATATATTCGATAGTAAGTTTTAGAAATTATATATAACAATTTAGCTACATAGAATTTTCCGCGTTTCATCCGCGTGAAGATTCGTTGGGTTTATACACCTCAAGTCAAATATATATATATATATATATATATATATATATATATATATATATATATATATATATATATATATATATATATATATGAACATGAAATTACGTATGTATTAAACAATTATATTATATTTCTATACATATGTGCATGACACGTTCGTTCCGGAACAATTTAATGTTTTCCTTATATATATATATATATATATATATATATATATATATATATATATATATATATATACAAATAACACACACACACATATATACATATATATATGTATGTATATATGTATATATCCATAGTTACTGCATACACTCTTTGACTAGTATTTAACCCTCTTCCTCTAAAATGCCATTCATATTTTATTTATTTTTATTTATGTGTTAGTTGCCGATAGGTTGGTAGAATGACGCCAGCCTGTAACGATATAGGTTGATTTATTGACTGCAGCAATTGTCTCTTTTGACACGGATTATTGCATACACCAGAAATATTTGTTCCAATATGTATAATTTGTTGATTATTTTTAAATATTATAGACATAAAATCCCTTTAAGAAACGTATGGTTGATGTATGTGGATATGTATGTATATGTATGTATGTGCGTGTGTGAATGTGTTGAAAAGTAACGTATGAAGTAAAAAAAATAAACAAATAATAACTGAAGTCAGAAACAAATCGAAATAAAAAATAAGATTCGGCGAATAATAGTAGAATCTTCATATCTTTACGCAAAATAAGATGAAACGTAAAGAGGCAAACACTTAGTAGCGTATAATTAAAATTATTAACAAAATACGAAACTAAAAAATACGAAACTAAAAATAAATACAAAACTGAAACCAGAAATAGTAGTTGCTAAAATAGTAATATACATAAAAAAAAAATTACAGCGGAATTATACACAGGCATGAATGCACGGATAAGAACATGATAAAAGCAACAAAGAGAGAAAAAAAAAACGAGTCAACGTGCTAATGCTGTGACGTTATCGAACACAATCCCTTTACAAATAAAATAAGCAATAATAAAAATGTGAAATATAGCAAAGCAATCACAGAAACACGAAAGCAAAGGCATGGGATCAAAGCATGAAGAAAAGAAATATAATGCTAAAGGAGATAAAATGATACAAAAATGTTTCTTCGATTTTTTAGTAATACGTAAAGTTCGCAGTAAACATTGTTAGGATATAAATGTTGGATACGAATCTAAACATAACAGAAAAAAAAAAACACTTGAGGAGTTTCTGTTTTTACTCAGTGATTATAGCATACGACCGTTGTATGCTGGAGGCATAGATATAATATATACCCTAACAGGATATCCTAACATGGAAGCTTCGCATGCCTCCTTCGCAGTGACTCAGTTCACAATACATTATAGTTGAAATTGCACTGTAGTGAATTTATACAAATATGTTTTTCTAAAGCTTGATCTTGCGTATAAAATGTAAAACTCAAGTATCATGGATCATTTGGGATCGAAGCAATAACATTAACCTTGAACGCGCTTCTGTTGCATCCAATAACTAACTGTTGCTTTTATATCGCGGGTCTTTCTGCTTCTGTGATTATAGGCTGTAGAAGATGTAAACTTTAGTAAAATTGCCTGTTCCATTTTCCGTCGAACGTTATCGATATTTATCGAAGACATTCTGATATAAAACCTATCGAAGAACAATGCCAGGAACATAAAGACCATTTCTGTGGAATTAAAATTAAATTGCCCCAACTATTTTGAAGTCCACACACACACACACACACATACACATATATATATATTATATATATATATATATATATATATATATATATATATATATTACGCCTGTTTATGGCATTAGCGCACAAAAGCAAACATATACGCATATATGTGTGTGTTTTTGTGTGTGTGTTTGTGTGAGTTAATGTCTTCAAACAGAATGATGGCGGACATGCATCATAAAATGTATTTTCGACTTCACATGAACAGATTTCAACAACCCAAGAAGAAAATTAATAGAAAATATCCGAAACCAATATTTAAACGATTGTAATTTTACTCGTGGACGCGTTTCTTAATCACGGCTACATATCCGCTCTATTTTTCCATTTCGGTTTTGATTGACCACGGTAATAATACGTCTTGAAAATTGAGCGATAGTAAAATTTGTATACACTGATGTTGAATATGTCAGAAATGAAATGCTTAGAATTCACTCTTAACCTAGAACGTTACAGACGGACGGAGAAATCCTCTACAAAATTTATGACACGTGAAATTATCTATGAAATGGGGTTAAGCAATTTTAAAATCTGGTCTATTTAACAGCCAGTGAATGTCGTATTTAAAGATTGATCGTCACGAATTTATTTTTATTAATGCAAATAGATGGGCAACATGCCGTCTTCATGCACACTGATGTCAATATTACCATTTTAAAAAAAAGAAAAAAATCTGTTGAATAAGTTTCGCTGGCTTTTCAAAAACCCCTTGTTTTTACATGACCACCCGCAGACCGTCCTAATCCACATTAGCAATTCCCTACTCCATTAACTTGTACGTTGACAACATTTCCCACCTCCGCTACACACACACACACACACACACACACACACACACACACATGCGCGCGCACTCACGCACACACACATACACACCCACCCACACACACACACACACACACAAACAAACACAAACGCGCAGAGATACCCAATACTCAAACTGTTCGCACATCGGCTTTTTTGACTTTTGCAACGCGCTGGTATAACAAGAATAAATATTCCTAATACGCGTTTACCCGATGAAAGCGTTTAACAATCTTTCTCTCTCACTCTCTCTCTCTCTCTCTCTCTCTCTCTCTCTCTCTCTATATATATATATATATATATATATATATATATATATATATATACATATATATATTTATATACATATACATATATATATGCATATATATATATATATATATATATATATATATATATATATATAAGCGAGAATGTGTGTATGTATGTATGTATGTTCGCTTTTTGTGTATGTCCGCAAAGGGATTTTTTTCGGCGGCTTCTCGAGGCAGTCGCTCATTTTTAAAATTTTCTATATCACGTCGAAATCATAAAATCTACAAGTTACGAACGGGAGTCGCGTGTGTATTTAATTTGCCCGACTTTCAAAAGCTAAATATTCAACATTTTTCGATCGTCGCATGTAGATTCGCCTTTTTCGTATAATAAAAGCGAAAATAATTCGAAGGTTGTTGCACCTTCCCCAGCGTCCAAAAGCAACCAGCATTGATCAATGTGGATTTTTCCTTATACCAGACAATTGCTATTCAATTTGGACAATCCCCTTTAAAGAGGAGGCTGGTCCCCCCTCCCATCATCTTTGGGAAGCCCAAACTGCCCCGCAGTAAATGAAAAAACGATCCCGCAGTGAAACAAAGTAAACAACGCCAAGAAACTTCCCCGTCATCGTAACGCTCCCGCGATGATCTCATTAAGATGTCACCTGTCAATCAAAATTTCCTGACTTGACTTAATTTAATCGATATTACTTTAACATTGTCGCCGTAGCGCAGGTGTTCAGGCTCTGACTGGAGGACTCAAGGATCCGGACTCGAGCACGCATGCCAGAAACCCGCTACCTTTTTTTTTTTAAATCGCTATCGTTAAGTTTCCTTTTTGTTCTGATTTACCCCCCCCAAAAAAAAACACACACACACACACACACCAACAAATAGCCGGGCAACATCGGGTATACGGCACTAGCGTAAATATATTTCTGAATTTTTTTAGATGAGGATTGGTTATTTATATTATTTTGATTCTTCGGACTATTGATCGCATATCCACTGTTATTTTCGCTGCGCTTCGGTTGATGCAATCTTCGACCTTCTTACAGTGTGTCTTGTCTAACTCTGGAATCTTTCTCTCTAAATCTGAAATCTACACAGCACTTGGAAGCTTTATTTATTTCACGGTAAGTCTCGTTTCATCGGGCATGATGCGGTAGAAGTCCTAACGATTTGGCAAGTGTATTTTTGAATGTTGCCTGCACTGACGATAAAACCTTCAATTTTACAAGTGTGTAACTTCATAACTAAATTTTACTAAGTACTTTAGCCACTACGCCACGGGGTCTTGAAAACTCTTCTAATCTTAAAATCATTAAACCTATCTTTGATTTCTAGATGTACAATCTTATTACTCATCATAATATCTCTCCTTATTCTATCAGATTTCATAGCAGACAAAAACACTATGCCTCGCTTAATAATTAAATGATCAAATTATGTGATTTTCTCCATCTTTTATTCTCTGCCCGTGACTCGTATGCCCATCACATTTCTCTATTTTCTTTACTTTTATAACTGCAATTCTGAACTTGCACCAAATATACAAGAGTTTGCCAAACAATATCTTATTTAAATATATCCTTAAACATTTTTTCAGTCTTTTTTTCAAATTTTTAATAGATTATTATCGATCTTCCTCTTACTGTGTTTTTAAAAATAAATAATTTTATTCCTCAATTCCAATTTTATAGATCTTCATCTGGGAGAGGCTTTAGCCTGTTACTCCAGCTTTGTAGCCTGACTTTCAGTGGGTTCAAGCAACGGCCTTTAAAGGTGTTCAGTTTCATGTTATTATTGATATATTACGGATAAGCAAATAAAACGTTTTTTTTTGCTAAAAACAATCAGCCACGTTTATTAAATAAAATTTTACAGTAGGACCTGACATACTTATCCATATAAAAATAAATATCCCGTACATTTCCCTTTTGTATTTGGTAAACATCGGATGTTTCCTTTTTTTTAGTAAAAAGCCCCGAAGAATATCATACGTAGGTTATCTTAATCGCAGAGTTTAAGCAGTGCTACGTGTAGTTTTGAGTAAAATTCAAGAATAATGGCTAACTAGTATATAATTATTACAATGTATGTGCCACATATAATGATTCCAACGGATTCATGAATAATGCTAACGACCAAAGAATGATTCACACGGATGTTCCATTTTAATTAAAGAGTTGGACTTTCCAAGTCGATTGGTGTTTGCAATTGTAATCAACAAATCTCAAGGACAAATATTACATTTGTGTGACTTACATCTACACAATGATTACTTCTCACATAGACAATTATATGTTGCTTGTTTACAGTCGTAAACTATGCAATCTGCCCATTAAATTGAACACACCAAAACAATGTTTATTTATAAGTATTGGGAAGTAAAGCATATAAGAAACATACACTTTCTCATTATCGTTTTGTTTTCATTTAATCAAACCGAGCCACAGCAACGCGTGATCGGATGCAGTTGCCTAGAATTAGACGGTTCTATTTAATACGCACTTTTAACTATTAAAATTTTGTTTCGAATATTAATATGAAAAATCGTAGCTTATTCTGCGTGAAAATAACTCGTGGCAAATCGCCCGACACAACTATTCAAATATTAATGCAAGGACGTAGCTACAAACTATACATCTCTTATTATTCTATACAAATTTTTGTTTTAATTTCGATTTTTTTTCTTGTGATGGCGACTTTTTCTTTATGGTAGCGTATTTTAACGGGGAAATCAATTCGTTCATTGCTACATGCATGTCGTCCATTAGTGTCCGTAGTAGAGTCTGATTTTTTTTTGAAGGGAGAGGCTAATGGGGCCGGGGAGAAAACGATACAATACTATCATAGAATGGGAAGATCTGACCCTGCTGGAAACGGGACCATCCCTCCATTTTGTAAATCTATGGCGGCATCGATCTGAATAAACGCCATTCGCTCCATATCGATCGGTCGAAAATAGCAAACACTTTTATCTTTCCTGCTTTTTTTTCTTTTTTTTTTTTAGATGTGATTTAAAGAGTTAGGCTCTCTTTCTTTTCTCTGATTCATATTCTAGCTGTTCGTTTTACTCAAACAAACTCTTCTTTATTTTTTTTTCGTTATTTTCATTTGCATTTCTCTTATTCATTCTTTTTAAATTCTTATTCTGTTTGTATCGTTCTTTTTCTTAGTTATTTGATTAAGGCGTTTTTTTCCTCTTTCCTGTTCGTTTTTGTTTTATGTGACCTTCTTTCCTCTTTTTTCCTATTTTCCAATCAATTCATGTTCTATACTCTTTCTTCCTCCCTTCCTTTTTTGCATTTGACCATCTTTTCTTAACTAACTTCGAATCGTTTTATACTTTGTGCGTTCTATTTTTTTTTTCGTTTTTATACTTGACTACTAGGCCGCCCGGCATAAAATGCGCTTACATACGACATTTTGATTAATGAAGATTTCATATATTATTATATTATATTGGACCCAATGTATAGAAATGATTTTAAAAGTGATTAAATAATGACTCGTTCGCCACCACCGAAGATCGCAACCAAAGCATTTAGCTTATGATTTACTGTTTCCTTTGGTGTATATGCCTGAGCTATCAAAACATGTTTACTTAAAGGTTAAAAATTAAAACATGACCAATAGCTAGTATTTTAGGCATGCATATTTCCAATGACGTCGTTCGACATTCACATGGCAAATTTTATTTCTTTAATTTTGACACTTTTTCACCGATTTCCCTCGGCTAAAACCTAATTATAAAGTTTCGCATGTGTCTAGATACCCTATATATTATGTTTAATTTCTGTAGATTTAAAACTGAAAGGGGAATTTGATAGCCAAATGTTTTAAACAAATATATATATATATATATATATATATATATATATATATATATATATATATGTACTCAAACATAAATATATATAAAAAGAGGTTTGCGTTTACTATAACATTTTTACGCAAATATTACACAAGTATAAATCATGTAGAATATTTGCATGTATATCATTACATGCAGTAGTAAACTACCGATAATCATTCTATGAGAAATCCAAGAAAAACTAACCGGTAATTTATTAAAAAAGTATGCTTAAAATAATATGAAAATTAGTTAGATCTTTTGCAGACGAATGCAATTAAACCACCCAGATATAACCAAGTTGAATTCTGTTTTTAAATAAATAAAAAAGGCTTGCTTTTCTTCAGTTGGTCTTGGCTTTCGGGCCAGGATCAAAGTGTGCTATCTGTTCTTATGTTTCACTATAATTAAAGTAATTGGTCGTCGCTGAATATAGGCGAAACCCCTTCACACTGAGACAATTACTATTTTTTTCGATACTGCCAGAGTGTCCCCTTTTTACCTTTTTTTCTTCCACATAAAAACGACCTTGTATTAAATTTGCTTTCGTGTGGAAGCAAAAAATACCCAAATAGATAGAAAAAAAAAGGTTTTTATTACACACAAAAAATAATATAGGAATATATATTTGCGTAATTCTTATTCTGTTGTTCTGCTATATTTTCCTGTACTTGGTTTTCTTTTATTCGCCGATGCCCTTTATCTACCTTGACTTTCTTTCTTCACTAGCAGTTCAGCCTGGCTTTGCTCGAGCCTCATGTACTGTTCATACCTTGTCCTATGTGTGAATACCCTTTATGTAAAATATCGAATGCTAAGAACAAAAAGTGTCTGCGTATTTGGTAGAGACTGCAGAAGTAATCTTTTAAAACTTTGACCAAATGTTGACACCATAACCGTTATTGTCTTGGTTTCCAATCGAAAGCAACAATTTTACCGATGTCTCAGTTATCTACATCTAAAATTTCAAGTGTTTAGGCACAATATTGGCGGAGGAGTTTCGTACAGTTTTCAACTGTCAACTCGTTGAACTTTGACCCCTTTACAGCCAAAGTTCTGACCAAAAAACAATTAAAAAGATTTCTTTTCTGTCAAATCTCGAGTCTGTCGACTGAAAACAGCCGGAGTAATTTTGTAGGAAAATATACGCACAGACATACAGAGAATTTCACTTTTATAAATTTATATGTGAAACCTTCCTCTTTATCAATATATACAATAAGTCAGCAAAACGTTACTTAAATGGGAACATTCGAAAGAAATAGAGCAAAAAGCAAGGTGCATCTTTCAAGTAATTTAATACTTTAATTTGTCATTCGTTTTCCCGTTTATTTTTTCAGTTTTATCGCTTTATGATCCTTCTGTTTTTTGTTTTTTTTAATATCTTTCATCCTTTATAATTTTCTTATTTCTTCTATTTTCTCTTATTTTAACAAATTTACACGGTGTTTCCCCTTTACTTCTAAAATACTAAGTGCCGAAATTCCACAATTTAATCTTCCATCCGTTTTATATTATACTTAGCTATGAAAGATATTCCTTCCGATGAATGGACGGCACAAACAAACGTCCACAATTTATTGTACTATATATTCTAGTAAATGTTGTTTCAAAATGTATGTGTTTATAGTGGTGACATATTTTGATTCGCCATGTTTTTTGTATTTTTGTAAACATAAAATGGCGTTCTGGTACCTTCATTTTTCTAAGAATTTTCTATTCATTTCCCTCCACCATTTCCGTATACAGTAATAGGATGCGTACAAATCTGATGACTTATATATATATATATATATATATATATATATATATATATATATTAATATATATATATATAGTGCACTTGTTAATAGTTTACTATATTTAATTAAAATTGAACAGATATTCGTGATAAATACAAACGTAAACAGTAAACTCGAAATGTACACGATCATTTAAAATGAGATTAACTTGTAACAAGGATTTTTAATTAATATGTATTATTTTGAAATATATGTACAAATCGGTTTAATTATATATATATATATATATATATATATTGTATTTGAAATAGTTTACTCTATTTAATCTATGTTATGCAGTAATTCGTGATAATGAGAAACGTAAAAACATGTGAAAAAAATCTTGTTAAAAAGCGACACGTGATTACCATGGAAATACCCAATAAGTATAACAGCGTATCTAAATAGTTATTTGCAGATTAAATTAAATAATACATCGTTTTAATCTTGTTGTTTTTTTAATTTTGTATATTTTTATTTAAGTACCAAAGAAAAGGGAATCATAAACATAAATATGTGTTATCAAGTGTATCGCATTATTTTCTCTTCGATAAAATCCGGGTTTTATTTAAACGATTATTCTTGCCGCCGGCACGTATATTGTAATACAAATGCCGATTTAGTTGTTCTTTCAAATAAAAACAAAGTTTGGAAGAAAAATAATTATATTGACATTATTTTGCAACTTTCAATAAATGCAGGTATTTACAGTTTCAAAATCGCACACGCACACTCAAACACAGGAAAACATACACACACAGGCACATATATATGTGTATGTGTGTGGATGTGTTCGTGTTAGTGCGTGTGTGTATGCATATGCATCTATCTATAGAGAGAGATAGAGAGAAAAAAGAAAGAAAGAAAGAGAGATGTAGAGGAGATAATAAGTATTAAGAGTACAACTTTCAGAAAGAGGTTTTAGGTTTCCAAAATTTAGACTATAATTGTCCACAAATAATGAATATGTTATTGGAAAATAAGTAATTGAGAGTCAATACGTGACTATATTCTGAAAGGTTGAATTCCCAATGCTATGTATGGATGATTCTAAGAATACAATTTTTTTTTACAAAAGAGTCAACAGTTAACAATAGGCCACTCGAGGACAAAGCTTAATGAGTATACCGTAGTCAATATAACAATACCATAGTCATTGTAATTAGTGGAAATTTGGTAAATTGGATTACTTAAGGGGAGGGTTCATCAATAACGTGTTTACGTTGGACTTGAAGATTTACTTTCGAATTATTTGAGATGTGTGTGAGATTGTGACGAACAAGATGGGAGCAATCTGTGTCTGTGGATTAAATAAAGAGTTCCGCTCGAAATTCCGTACATATTACCGAGTTCCATCTAAAGGTTTCCGAGATCCACAAGACGCACCTAAAGAAGGCCACGCGTTATATGTAAAGTCGTGATAATAATTACCAAAATGATAATTGTAGTATGAAGCATCTAAATAATAGAAGTTGTCAATCCTTATCTAAAAACCAAAACAAGAAACAAAACCAAAAAAAAAATAACAGGAACATAAATAACGCAGTGTATTATTACTTTGTATTAGTGGTGGGACGATTAACCGTAATCGGAGTCGGAAATCGGAAAATCGGAAGTTTTGGGGTATTGGAATCAGTATTGTGGTCGGAAAAATGTGTACCTATTTTCCGATGTCAAAAAAATCTTTTGATTGCAATTTTTTATTACAGTTTGTTAAAACAAAGCTTTCCACTATTGGTATTATATTAATAATAAACATGCATTGATTTTAACATTTAAAGCTGTACATTCGCCTCCCGACGAGTGTGTTTTTCATGTGTGATAGAATTTCTGCATATTTAACTTGTTTTTACAGTAATCGGTGGAAAATAAGAATGTTATAGTTAAAATATTCACAGATTTATAAAGAACCGTAATTGGTAATTGTATCAGAATCGTGAAAAATATTCGACTCGACAGATCACTACTTTGTACTTTCATATTCGTTTTGCATTTCTCTTTTGAAAATATATCGTATTTTTCTACGAAAAATAATTCATTTTTATATATTCGATGTGTGTTTCTTTATTTTTTAAAACCTGTATTACCATCAGTATTTCGTTAGCCTTCTTTTTCGAATCATATATATATATATATATATATATATATATATATATATATATATATATATATACATACAGGGTGAACAGAAAGTCCTTGGACCATTTTTGGTTTTAAAATTAAATATTGTTAAAATCACTTTTTCTCTTTCGAATAAAGTAAGTATTTAGTCTAACTATTGATCTAATTATTTTCAACAAAAATATTAAAATAATTTTGTTTAAACTTTCAGAAAAATGAGCAAATGAGAGGTCATAATTCAGCTTCATTGCGCGGGAAGGACAAACTCAGAGATGATTAAGCTCTTGAAAGTGGCTAAATCCACCACGTACCATGTTGTGAACAGATTTAAGGAACATGGTACATCTGGAGACCGTCCTAGGAGTGGAAGACCTCGCACTGCTCGAACAAAGAAGGTGATTAAAGCTGTCCGAGAGTGGGTAAGGAGAGACCCGAAGGGATCTGCAAGACAAATGGTTAAATACATGAATGTGAGCGTGATCTCGATGAGAACCATCGTAAAAAACGATCTCCAGTTGTCCCCCTACAAGATGAGAAAGAGACAGTACCTCACACCTGCCCAAAAGAACAAGAGACTTGAAAGAGCAAAGCTTCTTGGAGAACTGAAGGCTGGCACGACAGAGCGAGAGATCGTTTTTTCTGATGAAAAACTCTTCACAATTGAAGCCACTGTTAATAATCAGAACGACAGAGTTTACGCAAAATCTTCAGCAGACATTGATGACTCCGTGAGAATAGTTTTCCGCCGAAAAAAGCCGTATTCCCTCATGGTGTGGGCTGCAGTCTCCAAATCTTGGAAGTCGCCTCTGATTTTCGTGGAGCAGGGGGGGGTAAAGATCAACACAGATCGCTACATTAACGATATTTTGGTTCCAACAGTTGAAGAGATGTAGAAACACTTCAAAGATTAGCCTTTCACCTTCCAACAAGATGGAGCACCATCCCAAACCTCCAGAAAAACTCAGGACTGGTGCCAACGTCATTTTCCAATATTCTGGAGTAAGGAGATGTGGCCTCCTGCATCGCCTGATTTGAATTCCATGGCTTTTTCGGTGTGATCTTTGTTGGAGGCAAAGGTCTGTTCTGTTGCTCATCCATGTGTAGATGCTTTGAAGACATCTCTTCTGAGTGAATGGGCTAAAATACCTCAGGAAACCCTGCGTGCCTGGGTTGGTGACTTCAGACAGAGAATTGAACGTCTAATCGAAAGGAAGGGACATCACATTGAAAATAAATAATTTGAATTTATTCTTGGTTTCCTAACTTATAATTTTCATTCATGTTTAATTTATATTTTTGTAATTTTCTATCAATAAACCACTTTTGAATTTGTCCAAGGACTTTCTGTTCACCCTGTATATATCAACAAATTGCACAGGTACGAATTACTTAATCGTATTATATTTTTAATAATACAATTCATATATATATATATATATATATATATATACATATATATATATATATATGAATTGTATTATTTAAAAATTTAATACGATTAAGTAATTCGTACCTGTGCAATTTGTATTTTATAAGGTATGTATTACTCTGAATCAGATATATACGGCATACTCGCGTTGACACACTGGTTCTCGTCAGATGACCGAAGTTAAGCAACGTTGAGCCTGGTTAGTACCCGTAGGGTGACCATTTGGGAATTCTAGATGCTGTATGTGCTCTTTGCGTATTTCGGCATTTGTTTCCAGTCGTCCTGCCCTTCACTTGCTACTGGTATTTAACAATGTCGTCTCAGGAGAGATATGTTTGGAGATTGCGCACCCTCCTGCCACAAAAAATTTTACACCCAAGCAACCCTTCGTGGGTATCCATAGTCTGTCCAAGACTGAAGGAGCCTTCTTTTCGAAGGTTAGACATAGTGTTAATTGTAGGTTTTATGTAAGGTTCTCTGTGAAACAAACCTGATTCGAAAAACATGCAGCTAGCTTTTCAGTCCGCATCGTTAACGACTTAGCCTATCCCACTCTTTCATTATATGTTTCAGCTATTACCTATTACATATTGTGCAAACTTACAGTGTGCAACAGATGTTATTAAATTAACGCATAACATTAAATGCAGTTTGTATAAAATAGCAAATAATTCAAATGTATGTAAATAAGCTAAAACTCCCAAATAGAATTACGACTGTCCTCCACTTTTACGTGATAAACAAAACAATGCTTTATG
This sequence comes from Euprymna scolopes, assembly GCF_053919585.1. Lineage (NCBI taxonomy): Eukaryota > Metazoa > Mollusca > Cephalopoda > Sepiida > Sepiolidae > Euprymna > Euprymna scolopes. Next base: position 32,170,399 of record NC_136504.1, read on the forward strand.
TGTTTTGACAATTTTTCTAGATGAATATCTGTTTTCCTTGCTTACGAAACCTTAAGCTATGCATGAATTGCATAGGTACGAATTATTTACGCGTATTAAATCTTAAAATAACATCTTAGAATCTGCATCAGCAGACAACCCAGTTAAACGCTCAGCTAATGCCCGTTATTGATTAAAGCAGAGGATATAAATTCGTATTTAATCAGGTATGTATAATTCTAAATAAATGTGTATTTTATAAGGTACTAGCGAGGGGTACCCGGCGTTGCCCGGGTGTTAGGAGGTGTATGTGGAAACTCCGGGAGGGGTTAAAATGTGTTGGTAGGTAAGTATGAGGATCGAACCAGAACCGTTGAGGCAAAGTTGTAAATTAAAGTGTGAAAAAAAACGTGGGACGTTAACCATTGCCCCACTGCGAGATGCTAACGGAAAGACGTTTGGATTTATTTAATTACTTAATTGTTTAATTTGGCAGGTGCCCGTTTTAATGAGTTAATGAGGTCAAGTTTGGCTGCGGGATAGTATTTCATTTACTGCTGAACGCCCCCCCCCCCCAAGATATTATAGGAAAAAGACTAACCCACATGCGGCAAATGTTGAATATTTATCTTCCCGAAATCGAGCAAATTAAATAGACAGACGAGCTTCGTTGTTAACTGTGAGATATTACGGTTTATATGTGATATAAAAAGTTTTAAAAAGTTGTGAACCGATTGACCGCTTCTCTGAAAAAAAAAACTTTTCTAGACATAGAGAAAAAGCAAACACACATACAAATATACATACATTTTCGCTTTTATTTTTATAGATGTATAATTTAAAATAAATTTGTATACCCGAAGCCAAATGGTAGAGAGAATCAAGCGATAAAGATGGAGATAATTACAACATCAATTATAGAGTTGAACGATAAAATTTTCGCCCTAAAGAAAACAACACTACAGCTTTATTTTAAACCTTCTATTGAGGGCATTGATTCACGTAACTGTATTATGTTGGAGAACTGACATCTATTCAATGAAGCTGCCTTCAACAGCAACCACCTCGACACGGGCCTTGAATTTGGAGCATTTTATTTTCACAAACGCTGGCGTGAGCTCGGCGAATACTTTGCGATCAAGCTTGCATTGATGTTGTGGGAGGTCATGTCGGTGATGTACTTGATTTATGATCAATCGAACAGTCCAGCTGGTTCAAGTCGAGGGAGTGGGGGATAGTGAGAGAAGGGTATAAAGTCGTAGCGCTCATTTTGAAAAAAATATCTGAGTCTCTTTTGACTTGTGGACCGGCACTGTCTCCTGTTGCCACGCACAGTGTCTGCCAGCGGCTACCTGATTGCAACAGGGAATCAGCGCACTGTTCAGCACATCCAGGTACACTTTGGTGTTGACTTTCAAGCCGACTTACAAGATGTGCATTGGTATGATGGGGTCCTCAATCGTGGGTTCTCCGATGCGTTGTGCTGAACCCTCAAATGTTGCACCGTTCGGATTTACATTTTAAGCGTGCTAGTAATGGTAAGGTTGTAAAAACTTGGATCGGTAGAGAGCATGATTTGTGCAGCGTCGCATCTCTGATCTCGCTCGTAAAACATTGTGTCAATTTAAGAAATGATAGACATCTATCACTTTTTGTATTGGTACACAGCTGGCCAGCTAGTAGACGTTATAAAACAAAAAAAAAAACCAGAAAACCGGCTTTCATGAAACGGAAATGGAATCATGTCGTCTTTACTAGGGCGACACTTTTATCGTTTCACCATGTAGAAATTTTATAATTTTGTGAAGAAAAGGATGAAGAAAAAAGAAGAAGGTGTATAGATAGGAAAGAGAGAAGACTAAACCAAATTTTGAGGAATAACTATGAATGCGTATACAAATCAATATTAGGAACGCCGCTAACCATACCCCACATATGATTTCAAATAGAAAACAAAGACATAGATAAATGGTATCACACATACCAAAGGTTGGGAGTCAGAAAAGAAAGCTCTTCTTTTCCACATACGCAAATTCAGACATACCCACATAACTATAGTCAGAACGAACTTCGCCGATACCATACGAACTGTTGAGAAGGTCCTAGGAAGATGGCCATTCATAGAAAAATGGTAGAACACCGGCCAACACACCAGGAAGAGAAGCGTGAGTCCTGGTATGTGAGAGATACTTATTTCAATCAAATTCCAGAAAATGACGATGGTCGATGTTAGCTATAAATATCAAACTTCCAAATCCAAGGGGTATAAGTGCTATTCAGTTATACAGGAAGATAGTGATGGAAGAAGGATCAATGTTATATCAATGGTTGTAACACGTCAGAAATTAATTATTTAATAGGACCGTTAAGTAGGTATTTGTTTACATTAATACTCAGCCGGGAAAAACGTCCCGCGAAAGAATATTTCACAGACAGGCATTCGAGGAAATAAATTTCGTTAATAAAAGATATGCAAAGAAAGAACCATTATTGTTAGCACCATAGAAGTATATTTTGGTCCCCGAGAAAAGGAGGATGGACCTGTAAATTCACCCTTGTCCGTTCATCCGTTAGCCGCACATCTGTCCGCACTTTTCTCAATAACTACGCCTTGCAAATATTTGAAATTTTACCCAAATATTAAACATGATATGAGTAAAAAAGTAACAGAACGTATTTTCCGAGAAAACTCCGGTTTCCCCCTTGGAGGTGTCTTCCGGGATAAAATTACTAAAATTGACACTTTTTTGCTTATTAAAAAAATTGATGCTTTGGATTTTTATAAAACATTCTGAAAGGTTTTATTAACTTATTTCTATATAATTTGGTTTATCTATATTTCGCGATAACTCTTGTGTGTGCCCCAGCGGCTTTTTTAGGGCTAATAAAAACATTGCATTTTTGGGACTATTTCACCATATTTGTCCAAAGTTTTCTCTGTGTGTTTATTTAGCAGTTTTACATGGCGGTGAATCAAATTGAAATATGTTAAAGACTTGGGGATTTTGGGGGCTAAATGGGGTGAGACAAATGAGGGACTTAGTTATTTACTTTTTTTTTTGTATTGTGCAGAACTCAAATTTACATATCTTATGGCCTAAAATTGCATCGTTTGTTCATTTTCACCAGGATTTGACGTCTTCTGAGGATTTTGGTGCTAAATGGGAAGGGACAAATGCTGAACTTAGTCATTTGTTATGCCTCGTTCACTGTGCTCTCACAGGGGATCATGCATGTTTCAATTGTTATATTTTATTTTATACTACATATTTCCCCAGTTGTCTGTTGGACAGAATTTATTTGGTTATTATCTTTCTGTTTATTAGTTTCCGCGTCTGAAAAGCGAAATCAGCGATTTGATGTTTGTCTTTCATATGATTATAATCGCGCCCGTTTTTAGATTAGACTTTCCGTCTGTATTTCCATCATACTGAAAATCTCCATGTTTTAATAGTAGCTAAGTTTTTTTGGTTCACACTTCATTGATTTGCATAGTCTTCAAAGGACAACTTCTTTACGGCACTTACGTCTTTTTAAGTTATATATTATACTAGCATTTAAGCCCGGCGTTGCCCGGGTGTTTGGATGTGTACGTTGAGCAAGAAAAAAAAAGTTGTAGTAGGAAGGCGAGCTCGAACCCGTACCGCGAAGGAGAAAAAGAACGGGGGAAATCCCTGACGTGTTTACTGTTACGATCACCGCCAAACCGGAAGTGTGTTATGTTTAAATTAAGGCAAGACAATCGAAAGTAGAGGATGCCTTTAAAAAATATCGGCGAAAAAAGCGACCCCCCTGTAGAAAAGTGCCCAGTTGAAGGTGAAGATATTAATGTTTTTAGCCAATTCTTCGATATTTGTCGTCTGAAAGGTGGAACTTCAAATCGATACTGATCTTAGTAAAATCCGTCGCCTCTGTCCAAAGTTTTATCCGGACATGAAAACATACATACACACATTTATATGTTAGTAACTAAACATTTTCGTCCCAAACCGATTAAAAAGCTTTCCTCATCTCTGATTACTCTTTATGTCGAATTTCAAATCTTTAGACCAGAAATGGTCTCAGTAATTTGGTAGAGACAACAGAGGTCAATTTTTTAACTCTGATTTCTATTATGACCTCTTAATATTTATTGTTTTGGGCTCTATTCAAATTATTAAGTTAGATCCATGTCCAAGGAACCTATATCTAAAATATCAAGTGTTTAGACCCAAAATAGTCGGAGGAGTTTGGTAGAGTTCTCAAAGGTCAAATCGTTAAAGTTTGACCCCTTAACAGCCAAATTACTGGCCGAAAACAGATACAAAGATTTTCCCAAATCTCAGTACCCTGTATATCAAACTTCGCGTCTGGAGACTCAAAATTGACAAAGTTGTTGCGAGGAAAATGTACACAGACACACAGACACACAGACACACACACACACACACGCACACACACATGTTCACTTTTATTGACATATAGTTTTCCATGATTGAATAATCTGTCAAACGTATGATTTTTTTTCTTAGGAGAGAGGGTATTAAACAAAACGAAAATGAAACTAAAAAGACTCCCCGGCAACATCAAGTATATGTAGGTAAAAGTTAATTCATACTGTATCTATTCTGCCTATTAACGTACCTCCCCACAAGTATACAGATAGACATAAGATAATTTTTAATGTTAGATATATCTAGTTCGTCATAAAAGTCATATTAAATTAGAGAAATAAAAAATTAAAAATGCCAATATTGAGAAGCATTTCAACTCCTCTAACAAAAGGGACGCTACTCTTTTATCTGGGCCCAGAGGCAATGAAATCCGGGAATTCTTCTCTTGTTTACTGCTTTCATTTATGGTGTGTTTATGGTTTTATCTCTTTCTTACTTCGTTTACTTTATCTCAAAGTGTACATTAGATCTTATATAATTTAATCGTACCATTTGGTGTGACTGTCAATAGTGATTTCATTTTATAGTCCGGGAATGCATGTCCATAATGAGTTCGTTCCAAATTCTTTCGTTCAGTTTTATAAATCACCAATCTCATTTTCGCTTTCTCAAATTTTTGTTTGCACTTTTGATATTCTTTGGTGAAGTTTTCAAAGCGGCAATAAGATTTACTGTACTTTTATTAATTTTACAGTTCTTTTATTCCATCCATGTAGTCTTCTACAATAACAACATTTCTTATTTTCTCTTTTTATTATGACTTTATTTGTTACCATTATGCTCTCATAATACACTGTTCATGGCCATTAGTTTTCTAATACTTTGATACAGGTGGGTGTGTTCTTTTATCCAACGTAAGGAGTATAAAATTTATCTTACTAAAAATACTCTGCAGCTACTTGTCCCCTTTCTCGTGTCTCTATGACATAATTAAGCGTTCCGTATCTTCTCTGGCATTCTCTTATAATTTTGATTTTTATTCTCTGGTATAATCTTCTAATTTTACTGTTTATCATTGCTGTGCTAATGGCGCCCGCTTCTAGATCTCGCAAATATTTCAGAATTATCATGTTACCCAAGTGACACTATCTTTTTGTGATTAAGCAGTTCAATGCTTGCGCTTATTTTGGGGCCATCGTTTTTTTTTTATTTCAAGTAAGTTACATTGTTTCTATTCTGAATTTCATGTGAATATTTTGGCAAAAATGTTGATTGTATGTTTCGTGTTTCTCTATATATTTTTGCTTTGGTTTTGTCGTCAAATTGTAAAACTTTATTCAGAAACTAGATCATATTTCCCTGTCTGTCTATCATTTTGAATGCGGAATTGTACCTACTGAGTATGTTGGTAAGTGCTATCGTATATATGAAGGGACGATGGGCCTGTCCAGTACCTGATGGGGGCCATTTGCGATTCCAGGTAACGTATATGCTTTCCGCTAATCTCGGCATTCTTTCCAGTTGTCCTGGATTTCTCCTTGCCACTGGGCTCAAGCAATATTGGTTAAACAGATGGAGAATGCAAACCTTATCACATAATTACATGCGAAGCTGCTTCTACAGTGGGTATCCCTTGTCCTTCGAGAATGAAAGGATGCATCGATATCTATTATGCAAAGTTGTGGGAATACAGTCTTGCTAGAAAATGCTCCATCCTCATCCTTGATAGGTATGTTTATTGTTTTTTTCTATAAACGCGTTTATTTAAGACATTGTGCTGAGTCGATCCATGCCAAAGCTATGTTATTTGGTCTCATTTTATATTCTTCAAATACCAGTATATTATTAGGTTAATTTATAGTATCAGAGCAGTGATATCGTCGGGATCGCTCGAGAGATTTACGGAAAACCTTGGATGTGCCGAACGAATTTATTTACGATATTTCTTGTTTTTTTTTTTTTTTTTTTTTTTTTTTGGGAAAAAAAAAACATTGCTAATTATTTTTTCAGTAAAAAATATATAATTTCTGCCAAATACGACGGTAATTCAATAAGAAATGAATAAAACAATGAAAGCAATGTTCTTGAATAAATATTGGACAAGTTTACGAGACTTTCGGAAATTCAAATGAAGAAAATATATTCATCGTAATGTAAAGTTCATGAATTTATAATTTGAATAACAAAAAAACTGATAGCAAATTAATTGTGGTTGATTTTATGATGAGTTACTACTTTTTATGACTATTTTATGTCTTTGATTCAAATCAAGATAAACATTTAGATTTGTTTTCATAATAAACCAGTGATAGCAGACACATCTTTTCTTAATGTTTCTTACATTAGGTTTAAGACGCTCAGAGTTTCGTCACTTTTCAGTGTTTTTCTTAAACCGCCTGAACCATTCCGACGATATGTATGTACCTTACTCTGTATAAGTTCCTATTCTTTTTCTTCTTCTTCTTCTTCTTCTTCTTCTTCTTCTTTCTTCTTCTTTTTCTTTTTCTTCTTCCTCTTCTTCTTATTATTATAATGGATCGATTACAGAAAGGCTTATGACAAGGTCCTCATTCATGGATACATGAAACGCTATTGAGGATGAAGGTTGCTGAGAACGTAGTAGGGATTTTGGTTACAAGTATGGCTCAATGAAAAACGGTGCTGACAGCAAATACAGAGGTGGTTGGCATTAAACGTGGAATATTACAAGGAGATTCGTTATCTCCACTTCTTTTTGTAATGATAATGATGCCAAATGAGCACCCTCTTGAAGAGAGCAAAACTGGGGTATAATTTGGATCTGGTGACTGACGCCTCAACCATCTACTGTTTATGGATGATTTGAAAATATTCGGTAGAAATAAAAAGGAAATCGAGAGATTAATAGAACTTGTGGGAACATACTCAGAAGACATTGGGATGGAGTTTGGGATTAGTAGATGTGCGGTGCTGGTGATGAAAAGAGCCGCAAATGTTCATTAGAATGTAATAGTGCTGCAAAATGGAGAAATCATGAAAGAAATAGAAGATATAGGGTATACGTATTTTGGCGTGTTGCGGGGCGTAGGCATCACGGACAGAGATATGAAGGAGAAAATCAGAAAGGAGTACCTAAGAAGAGTGAAACTAAATGCAAAGTCGAAACTGTATGGAGGAAATCTAATGAAAGCAGTGAATGCATGTGGGGTCTCTGTTTTTGAGATAGAGTGCGGGAATTTTAGAATGGCCTAACAAGGATTTGGATGCCATGGATATCAAAACAAGAAAAGTTTTTAGCAATGTTAATATATTTCACATTCAAAGTAGCGTATCAAAGCTGTATCGAAAGAGAAAAGGTGGTGGGAGAGGATTGAAAAGTGCAAACGATTGTGTTACAAACGAGGAGCTCGTTGAAGGAGCATGTGGTTAGAAGTGAGGAGTGAATGCTTAAGGTTGTGGCCAATGAAGTAGAGGTGTGTGAGACCATGGCTGATTACGTGAAACGTATGGATAGAGAAAGGACAGAGGAACTGGCTAGGAAGAACATGTATGGAAAGTTCTTCCAGGATATAGCAGAAGTGGCTGAAGAAAGAGCATGGCAATGGCTTAGAGCTGGGTATATGACTACGAGTACTAAAGCTTTTGTTTGTGCAGTACAAGAGCAGGAATTAGGAACACGATAGTTTAAAAAGGGGCTTCTTGAAAGGAAGTTGCTGCAGAATGCCGGATTTGTGGTAAGACCTCAGTCAATTCACACATTGCAGCAGGGTGTAGGGAAATGGCCCAGAGAGAGTACCGCAAAAGACAAGATCGCATATGATATATTGGTAGGTGTGTTATAAGGTTGGGCTGAAGTGTTCTGGAAATGGGTTGAGGAGGTGCCCGATGAAGTGAAAACAAGCGAGGATGACAAGGTTGGGATATGATTGGACAAAAGTGTCATAAGAACCAAGCAATCGGTACATAATCGTCCGGATTTTCTCGTCATTACAAAGTCTAAAAAAACTAGCAGATTGTAGACTTCTCAGTAACCTTGGACAGGAATGTGAGACAGAAGGAGAACAAGAAATGGAGCAATTATGCTCCATTGACTTTGGAGATTAGGCATATACACGGTTGGTACACTAGGAGTAGTATCAAGTCGTCTGGAAGGACAATCGAAAACACTACAAATCCCCAATGTTTTAGATGGCCTTCATACCGCTGTAATTGTAAGTACCACCAACATCCTTAGAAAAACCGTGATCTTTGAAGCTTCTGGTTCTGAGCCGTGATTGAGGGAAATCCTCTAGAAATGAATCCCATCCATTTTCAGAGAGACGTTTATAAACGAAATCAGAATTATAATAATAATAATAATAATAATAATAATAATAATTAGTATTATTATTATTATTATAATCATTATCAATATCATTCTTCTTATTAACATTATTATTATTATTATTATTATTATTATTATTATTATTATTATTATTATTATTAGCCGTACTCACAGACAAACTGATGTTCTGCACCTGAGAACAATATGCCTTCGTAGTGATGATCAGATTAAATTGAAAATGAGAAGGCATAAAGCTCATGTTAGCATGTGGAACAGCGCC
>NC_136504.1:32184333-32206833 GCF_053919585.1 Euprymna scolopes
TCTTTTACAAAGCTTAGTCAATATTAAACTCTAAATATTATTTTTCGTTTAGAAAAAAATATGAATACATACTGTTATTTTTAAAAAGTTATTTATAAGAATAAAATGTATTATTATTATGAATAATCTTATTATGTATGTTTCTATTATTATTGCCATTATTATTATTGTTATTTTTGTTATATTGTTATTGATATTATTGTTATTATTGTTTGCTTATTGTTATTATTCTCATTATCATTATTTTCTTGTTATTATTATTGCTACTGTTATTATTGTTATTAATATTATTGTTATTATGGTTTCATTATTACTGTTATTATTTTTATTATTATTGTTATTATTATTGTAGTTGCTATTATTGTTATTATTATAGTTATTATTGTTATTATTTGTTCTTCTTCTTATTATTATTATTGTTGTTATTATTCACTTTATTAAGAACTTCACACGGATAAACATTCGCAATTTCTCCAAAGATTGTTCGTACTTTTTTGATAACATTTGCAAATTACTTTGCCTTATCACAACACCCTCTTATTGTTGATTTTTTGCTAGTAGCGATTATAAACCTTTACTGTATTAGAATAGTAGTACGCATCTCAAGGTCCCAGTTCTCTTTGGACTTATCCAATTGTTTCTCTTTGGTCTTTCCAGCATCCTAGATCCTCCTGGAGTATTTGGTTTAACATCAGTTGATTTCGTCGTCGTCGTCGTCGTCGTCGTCGTCGTCGTCGTCGTCGTCGTCGTCGTCGTCATCATCATCATCATCATCATCATCATCATCATCTCTCATTTGAGATCAGACTGTGTTTAAGAAATTGCTTCAGACCTGGCATGAAACTACTTGTTGAAAGGGAATATAAAAACTACTACTTTATAGAAAAAAGCAACATAAAGTACGCTATACATCTATGATATGAATAAATTCAATTCATAAAAAACACCGAAAATCAATACTTTTATTATTTTAGTTTTATTGATAAAAACACAATGTATTATTATTATTATTATTATTATTATTATTATTATTATTATTATTATTATTATTATTATTATTATTATTATTATTATTATTATTTCTATTATTTCTATTATTATTATTATTAACTACCGTATCACATCTCATTCGCGGTAAGTCTTTGGTTATCGAAATCGCTTCAGACAACGCATGAAGTCGATTGATGTAATGAAATATAAACGCACTGCCTCTAGTAAATAAAACAGCCAGCAGCAATTGTTAAATAGGTTTTGATTCGAAAAAGGAAAATTCTTCCCCTGTTGTCAGAAAAACGCTTATATAATGTGAGGACTAAAGGACAAAATAAGGGAATGGATAAGCTCGAGACCGCTGAAAGTTCGTAATGTTGTTTTTAATACCCATAGTATTAAAAAGAAAAAACGCTTATGGATCGAACTGAGGATAATTCCATGAGAATGTCTACTTTTTTCAAGTATTTCTGTTATTATTAGTGTTGGAGAGTGTTACTTTTCCTTAGGTTGATCGTTAAGTCCGTAATTTACTTGAATCTAAAATACGCGCCAATTATTTCTATGCGAAAGCGGACACACATTGAAATCTCTAAATTGAATTTGATTTAAATTATCATGAAGTCGGAACAAAGAAGTGATATCCTGTCAGCAAACGACAGGTTTGTTGCATATTCACGAAGTGTGAATTAAATGCAATCATTTGAATAACGCATTACTCATCAGCTGTGGAAAATATTAAAATAAAGTATACACAATTATGAAGCAAGATGGCGGATTAACATTATAAAAAATAAGTTTGAAATCAATAAGAGTAAAAGGGAAATTTAAAAAAACAATGTAGCGAATAAGATCATGGTGATAGAATGAAAAACAAAAACAGTTTGCATAGGAGTTTAGAGTCATTTTCAATCTTAAATGTTTGTGATAATAGAAACATATCTTCAGAAAAAAGAAACACAGAGGATATGAATAGGTGCTCGGGGCTAAGTAGTGAAGGACACGGGCTGTTAATCTAGGTGTGCCGTGTTCGAATCCCGTCTATTCTATTTAAAAAAAATCTAATCTTCTTATAAACAGTGACATTGTGGCGAAAAAGCAAGTTTAAACAGAAGCCGAGCATATTGTTTGGTAGAGTAAGCCTCCTAAAATATGTTTAGACGTGTTTAATTAATATACGCTCATTCAACTAATGCGATACGCGAAAAGATTATTTTGACATTAAAAGCGATATATGAAAGTAAAATCAGAATATATATATATATATGTATATATATATATATATATATATATATATATATATATATATATATATGTATGTATGTATTAATGGTCTGGCAATGCGACAGGGACCACAGCAGAAGCAGCAAAACTAAATATTCCCTGTCAGAATACTATATATACAAATTAGGCAAATATGCCTAGATTTTACTGGCTTAAACGATAGCTTCTTTTTTAACAATTGTCATGAAAAATTAACAATAGAATAGTGTAATCATCTGTAAATGTTTATGTAGTTTCCTTTCAGAAAACCAAAGATATGAGCATTTCATTATTCAATTGGGTTACGAGTGTGTGTGTATATATATATATATATATATATATATATATATATATATATATATATATATATATATATATATATCACTATTCTTGGAAATTTTATAAGTTCGAAGTTTCGGCCACTATTAATCAGAACTGAACAAATGAAAGTTCGTTGGAAAGCTAATGACACGAATTATGTACTGTTTTGTGCCATTTGCTCTCAAAGTCGCCCGACTTTTCAATATTATTTTACGTAAAATGAACACCAACTTTATGGTCACCTTGTCTATAAAGTGGTGCTTATTTTAGTGCATTAAATTAATACAGAATGTAATCTCCCTTTTTAAAACTATAATTTATTTACATCATAAAATTACCCTTTTCCTGGGAATTTTGCTGTAGTTTTCATTTTCAACACACTCGGAAAATTACATTAGTGGTAATTTTAAAGGATTTTTTTGTGAGTGGAAAGAGTTTAATAACTATATGCATCATAGTCATTTGTTTTCCAAGCTTTGCATATTAATTGCTCATGAACTGCAAAATATCTGATATTTGCCACAAATTTTTTTCCTTGATTGAAGGGAGACTAAAACTGTTTCAAATGGTCTGAAATAACAGCAAGGTTAGACTTGATTCAAACATTTCTTATATGTCATATCTCTCCTTTTTGGTTTTAATACATAAAATAAATGTTACAGTAAATAAGAATATTTGATACTAGAGATATTCATAATCGTTCTCAATTTCATATATATATATATATATATACATATATATATATACTAGCAGAACCCGTTTACCGGCGTTTACAGTGGAAGCATGCCCTCTTTGTAGGAAAACATTAGTGCGGCCTTAGTCGTTGTCGTTGTTGTTGTCGTTGTTGTTGTTGTAGTTGTTGTTGTTGTTGTTGTTGTTGTTGAATAACCCCCAACCTCCTCATGATATGAAAGGCTTTCGTAATAGAAACATCACATCCTAACATGGTAAGAACGGTTTTCGAATGAATACCCAACTATCCTCATGGTAACAATGGCTTTCGGAATGTTCACCCGCAACATCCCCATTTGGATAAAGACACGCCATTTTGTGAGTGGGGGGCTGCCAAATTATTTGCCACGAATTTAACCGTGTTAATCGCTGTCAGCATCCCCACGCGCAAATACTATAAACCAACAAAGAAATTTTAGGGTGGCAGTATCGGTCGGCTATAATTAGATTAGTTCTTCGCCCTTGCGTATTAATCTGGCGGACAGAGTTTTTTTTGTGAAGGGGTAGTTGCGTTGTGATACATAAATTACTTATGAATTAATTATGAGCAGGTAATATTTTTTGCATTCTATTTAATATTAAAAAAAGATTGGTTCGTGTAGAGAGAGAACCGTCATAATTGTAATCAGACGCGTTGGTTTTTGTAATAAGGTGAAAAATCCGGATTAATCAACCAATAAGAATTGCCGGATACTTTGAAGGGAGAATTTTTTCCATTCGAGAAATGGGAAGATTCTCATATATCTATGAGTATATGATCAAATTACGAAATGTGCAAAGACAATATATATATATATAAAATGTATATTTCTTTCCGATAATGACTGGGGACGGTATAAGAACTTTGAATTCACAGGAAAAATAGGAACTACTTTGATAAAGATATGGAGATTGTAATGATGTTTCTCCTACGATATAATGTAAGATTTTACTATAACGACTTAAAGTATGTAAAATGTCCATCTAAAGTTACATATGATAGTGGTTAATATTCTAGACTTAATATATTTGTGTGTGGCATCTCTTGTTGCAAACCTGCGATATTTTGGTCCAGAGGGTAACTTTCGCAATCAAACTATTATATAGAATATATATATATATATATATATATATATATATATATATATGCATGTGTGTGTGCATATATATATATATATACATATATATATATATATATATATATATATATATATATATATATATATATATATATACATAGAGCATAAATTACGGAAACGGTATATTTTCTGTGTTAAGGGTGATAGCGTGTAGTGTAATCAAAGTGTAGACCTTTTGAAACGATTACATTGTGGTAGTTTCGACTGTTAAGAGTGGATATATGAATGTTCTGAAAGCATTTATGTCTTATCTTTATTTTTATATTTATTTGAGAGGTTTTGCTTACTTATGATTATAAATTTGTTATATTTGTACCTTGTGAGTCAAATGATGTGTAATTATCTAATCGGGCAGAAATGTATCCTTATCAACGAAAACTGTAGACCTAAGAAGTATTAACCTAATTGTATTGGATAATTATTGGCCTGCTATCTCCGTAATATATGTGGTAATATCAGAATGAGATTATGTGGAGCCTTTGAATTTTAATTAATGATGCTAACATTTCCGTAATAAAATTGATGTGTCTTTCAGTAGGCATGCAATTATCTGTTGGAGTAAAATTCTGGCCATATATATATATATATATATATATATATATATATATGTGTGTGTGTGTGTGTGTGTGTGTGTGTGTGTGTGTGTGTGTGAGTATGTGTGCTAGTTATAATTTTAAAATACATCCAGTGATGAGAGCTTTTTCAGGGGTTGTGTGGAATGTGTACCTGCCCCTTGGTTACAAGTGCTCACATGTTCACGTCGACCCAAATCATGCCTGGCAAGACATCTGATGCTACCAGATAATGTTGTGTGAAGATATAGTCTTCTAAACCAAGAATGCACTAAAGTTTATAGATACCCGGTACTGCTTGTTAATTTGTATTCCTAGTACAATTTTTGATTGGAGAAAGCCGATTCAACCAGTCTAGGATGAATGCAAAACAACAACAACGGGATTATATCTATCTATCTATCTATCTATCTATATATATATCTCTCTCTCTCTTTCTCTCTCTCTCTCTCTCTCTCTCTCTATATATATATATATATATATATAATAGAAAGCTGAATGTGTGTGTGCCTAGTCACGATTAGGCTTCTATATGGTTGACTATTAAAAAAAAAACTGATTATATATTATGATAGAAGATGTATCGAGACACAGAGATCGGTATGTTTGATCTGGCAGGACGGTGGTTCATTAAAATTGTGGGGGTCTGCGTTCGCGCCTGGTCCAAAAAGTATGGAAATAAAAAAAAAATTTAAAAAAAAACGTTTACAAGTTTTTTTGACATAGATTTACATAAGAATACTTTGATAAGTATGTTTTAATTTAAATATGGATTGTATAATAAAATCGTGGGGTGTGCGTTCGCGCCTAGTCTCCATATAATGGAAATAGGCACAAACTTTAATGAATAATTATCATATCTATCTGTGTAAGTATACTTTGATAATTATGTTTCAGTTTGAACAAATATGGTATAATATAATTATGGGCTGTTCGTTCGCACTTGACCTCCATAGAATGGGAATATGTCACAAAGTTTAGCAAGATTTATTAAGATAGATCCAGAGAATATTGTGAAAAGTGTTTCAGTATGAGCAGGTATGGTATAATAAATTATGGGGGTTATCTATTTTATTTTTACTTTCATCATATTTTGCTTTTGTTTTGATACCCCCAAATTCGAAGCTATCTCTTTACAACCCTTCGTTTTCATAACCTATCATACTTTCATAAATCAGAGTCCATTTTCTGTAGGCTGTTTTTGAACCCAATCAACGACGGGTACTTTTGCTAGTATATATGTATATATATATATATATATATATATATGTGTGTGTGTGTGTGTGTGTGTGTGTTCGTGTATGTGTGCGAGTTGTCGCATAGATATACAAACGTGTGCGCATGTATGTTAACAACTATTGTTTATAATAATATAAGTCTCTCTTAATTATCTATATTTCCGTTTTTAAAAATAATTTTTTATACTTTCTAAAGATAATGCAGCATTCTAAATAACATAAGATTATTTTCGATTACTCGCTGATTCATTGAATAAATAAGGGAGGGAGAACACTAAAAGGCATACAGAAAACTCAAGCGATATCAGTTAGACAGAAGTACAGATCCACTATTTTCAGGACAAAAAACGTTAGCAACGTCACTTTTGGAACTTTATTATTAGCGTCACATGATCGAATTTTATTACGTTGAGCTTTTCCCAGACCCCGTTCCTCATTGTGCACGTAATTTTATTGATATTTGCGTTCGGCGAGTTTTAATCCAATGTCTTAGATTGTTTTTAGTTCTTTGTTTTTAATTGAGGTTCGCAATATATTATTTTGTTATTATAAACTAAAATATGTCTAAACTCAAAAGGAGGTTTGGTTATGTTTTTAGATCTAGCTAAATTTAACTAGAATTCTTAAAATAAATCGTACTGCAGCAGTATACCGTAGTGATTGAAAATCACTGTCGGTTTTATCTTTCTTCTTATCCTTCTTCTTATCCTTCTTATTTTTATTATTATTATTGTAAGTAGTAAAGTAGTAGTAGTAGTAGTAGTAGTAGTAGTAGTAGTAGTAGTAGTAGTAGTAGTAGTAGTAGTGGGGGTGCATTCTCCCTAAACGTTTTTAGTGTTTATATCTATCATACCTTTACATATTTTTCTACTTCAAATGTGTTTTATTTCATTCCATACATACAACACCCAAAAGTGTTTTTTGGAAAAAAATGCATTTGTCATTAATTTAAATCATTTTTACTATTCAACGAAACACGCGTAAGACGTACTACATGCAGAATAACAAAATAATCTTGTGAGTGTGAAATAAATAAATGTTTAGTTATTAGAATGCAGTATTTGTGTGTATGTGTATCACATCCGTACTATATACTTGAAAGAATAAAATAATTTTGATAAACAGTTAAGACTTATTTAAATGGAAATATCCTTGGTTGAGTAAATAGATTATGTATTTTAAATTTGATGATATTCTTATAATACTGACTAATACTTACCCAGATAGATATGAAAAATCTTTATTAAAGTGTGTGCCTATTTCCATTCTATGGAGGCCAGGTGCGAACGATGCCCCCGCAATTTTATTATACCATCTCTATTTAAGTTAGAACATACTTATCAAAGTATTATTATGTACATCTATATCAAAAATATTTGTAAATTTATTTTTTAATTTTTACATTTTTTATTTCCATACTTTTTGGACCAGGCGCGAACGCAGACCCTCACAATTTTAATGAACCACAGTTCTGCCAGATCAAGCATACCCATTTCTGTGTCTCGATACATCTTCTATCATTATATGTAATCAGTTTTTTAAAATAGTCAAATATATAGGAACCTATTTATGACCAGACACACACAGAGGCATTCAGCTTTATATAATAATAATAATAATAATAATAATAATATATATATATATATATATATATATATATATATTATAGCTGGCCGCCCTGCTTTGCCCGGTCATGAAATACGCGTAAATATTACATTTTACTAAATGAAGATTTATTATTGTTTCTTAACAGGAATACGTTAAATTCATTTAAAAGGGAAATAAAAAAAATGAAAAGAAACTGTTGCAAGTATTTTTTTTCGAACAGTTTACTTTTTGTAGGTAAATAAAATATTTCTTGTAAGCAAATAAAATACTTGAGCTGAGATCGAAACCAAAAACTTAAGACAGCGAGTCAATTACAATAACCATTAAATCAGATTGTCACAATTTATTTTATCTATAGTTTGGTATATAGTGTATTCAGACACGTGGAAAATTTGCTCATCGGTTTTCATGCAAGGAAGGATCAACATTAAAATCTCGAACGTGGGGGGGGTCATCAGATTTTCATCTGTTTGTCAACTGTTTCACGGATGCGCATGCCTGAATCGTTCACATGACAGATTACTTATGTAGTAGGTTTGAAAACAAGTTTTAAAGAACGTGTCAAGCTGGCCTCATGGTTTTAGCGCCTGACTCACTCTTTTAGATTTTGATTTCGATCTCAGCTCGACTTCTATTCTAATAGCCTTTTCTTTTGGGGAGCTACATTTTGAAATGCTCTTCCTTTAACTTGCTTCCTTGACCGTATGGACACACATCAGTTTAAGTATAACGTAAACAGACATCTTCCCAATATCCCCTGAACATGATCTCAATTAGTAACCTCTTACGACATATTATCGTAATGTATTGTTTGAGGGTTAACATGAGCCAAACGAAAAGTTGTAGTGTTAGCTGAACGCTGAAGCAACATGTGCAGTACTGTTGGAACTATTTCATTTCAGATGGATTATATTCACATTAGATCTTAAGGCAACCATGCTATCCTTAGCGGGAGAGAAACCACCAGGTATTGTGTTTCACTGTCAAAATCTTTTCTAGTGGACTTTTCGTTTAGTTTTAAATAAAGATAAAAGAGTGACAAATTGGTGAGGTTTGCTGCAGCTAGACAAATAATTGTTGCGAATGTTTAACAGGGAAGGAACATAGATTGGAGCTCAGTCGGGCATCTGCAGTAAAAGTAACGATATAGCAGAGACAGACCCGTGACGTATATTCTGTGAAAAAGAGAACATCGAGAGGCGAAAAAGTCCCCGCTCACTAGATTTCGAATTTTTATTGTAGCGTAAGAAAAAAGCATGGCGTGCTACTTGGTTTTATGTCTAAAATTATTATTATTACGATAGAAAATCTAATATTTCATATACGATTTTGTTAAGAGAAAACGTATAAAATTTAAACGTAATCATTAAGTTAACTTAAGACGAACTTCGATGTAAGAAAATATATATTTATTGGTGTTCTATTAATAGGAATCAATTTCAGTGCAATTTCAAAAATCGAAAATGACATCTAAAGAATCTTTATTGATTCATGTCTTAAAAATTTTATTAAAATTTCACAAAAATAGAAATATATTCAATTCATTAGAGAATTTCCATTCCAATATAAGATTTTTCGCGCCAAAATAAATTAAGTATGTACAACTCACATCACGGACTTTTGCGTTATGTTCATGAATACATGATAATCAGCTATATTAGTAGTACATAATGTACAGAAAAATACATAACTATGTAGATTACCTACTTTATATAAATCTAGATAAATCCACAAACCTATATGAAACAAACACACTCATACAGCATGTGTTATACATTGAGAGACGTACAAATATACGCACCCACCTTATATTAGGTTTTTGAAGAAGTATGTTGTTTATTGACGTTGAACTTCGAGTCAAAAAGTAAAATCATTTTTGCACCAACTAATATATACATAGATGTATATATATATATATATATATATATGGATGTGTGTGTGTTTATATATATATATATATATATATATATATATATACGTACGCACATACATAAATATAGGTAAATATACGCGCATAAACACACGTCTATAATATATTTAAATATTATGTAATTAAATTGAATGCCACATCCATCATTGTTGCCAAACATCTCTTATTCCCCACTCGTTCTCTCAGAAAACCTTCTACATAATTCCAAAACATGTGAATTTGAATATTAAAAATTAAAAAAAAAAGATACTTTATCTTGTCGACATTTGCTATTCCTTTAAAAAATACAAAATATTTTTACATTAAAGAGTGCAATAATCACAAAAAATAATGTATGTTATATACATATATATATATATATATATATATATATATATATATATATATATATATGAACATGAAATTACGTATGTATTAAACAATTATATTATATTTCTATACATATGTGCATGACACGTTCGTTCCGGAACAATTTAATGTTTTCCTTATATATATATATATATATATATATATATATATATATATATATATATATATATATATATATATATATATATATATATATATATATATATAAATAAATATATATGTATATATATATATATATATATAAGATTGTTGATTTTTATTTATTTTTTATTAGCGAGTAATTTCTTTCTTTCTGTTCGCTCCCTGAAAGTTTTTATTATAAGAAAGGAGTTATTTACCATTTGTTTACATTTTTCGTCCCTCACATTTTAGGATGTATTATTTTCTTTTATTTTATTTAAATATTATTTATTAATTATTAATTAATAATTACTACGTGCATAAAAGTAAGTCAACTATATACATGCATGCTTCAGAGTTTACTCCTAATCAGTATTGCTAGATTTTATTAACAAGGATCGAACATACAACGCCTCGATAAGTAGTCTAGTGTTTTAGCACGCGACCACCGGACCCTTGTCAATTTATATACACGATTTTTATCGCTTATAAATGTAAGATTCGTGAATTTTATTTACTTATATTTATAACTCCTTTCTTATAATAAAAACGCTCAGGGAGCGAAAAAAAAAATTGTAATGCCGTCGTTCGACATTCACCTGGCAAATTTCATTAAATTTCTTTTTTTACACTTCTGCACCGATTTCCCCGACTAAAATCCAAATATAATGTTTCACATTAGGTAAAATACCTTTTATATCAAGTTTCATGTCTGTAGACCAAACATTGACAGAGGAGTTTGGTAGGCAAATTATATATATATATATATATATATATATATATATATATATATATATATATATATATATATATATATATATATATATAAGAAATTTATTACTGTGAGTCCAGAATGAGTTTACATATTGTTTCAACTAGAGGAAGATCCTCAAAGAGAGGAAATATCCAACTAGCACCGTCAGAATTCATAGATGCCCATCTATGAATTCTGACGATGCTAGTTGGATATTTTATACGTAAACTCATTCTGGACTCACAGTAATAAATTTCTTATATACTGCTCTGGCTACACATTGAGCACTCTAGTCAGTTTTTTTCACCACTGGTAAATAAATAAATATATATATTGTCGACATTCTATATATATTGTCGACATTCTATAATTCAAATACGGAACAACGCTTTCCCAGCTAATATTATATATAAATAAGCATTTATATATTTTTCGTATTAATTTTTTTTCATGTATATATATATATATATATATATATATATATATATATATATATATATATAAGTGAACGTGTCTGTCTTTCTATGTGTCTGTGTACATTTCCCTACACAATAACTCCGTCAACTTTCAGTCTCCAGACTCAAAATTTGATATACAAAGTAGTGAGATTTGGGAAAATCTTTGCAATAAGTTTTCGGACAGAAATTAGGTTATAAAGCGGTCAAAGTACAACAATTTTTCCTTTGAGAACTCTACACAACTCCTTCACCAATGTGGGGGTCTAAACACTTGAAATTTTAGATATAGATTCCTAAAATATTAGCTTGGAAAGCGTTGTTCCGTATTTGAATTATAGAAGTTAGAAAGCCAAATTGCAATATGTGTGTGCTTTTCTCCAGGACAAATTATTTATCTTAAAGAATAAAAAAAAGCTTTTGACCGTTACTAACACCTCAACAGACTGCTATCCACGAGGGATGTTGTGTCTTAGACGGGAAAGAAAAAATCTCAGAACCTGATAAAGATTTGTTTTATGAGTTATATTAGATTATTTATTCTTTAAGATGAATAAATAATGCATTGTAAGTTCTGTAATATTATACACACACCGAGACACACACACACACATATATATATATATATACATACACACACAGACACAGACACACACACACACAAATATATATATATATATTTATATATATATATATATATTTATATATATATATATATATAATGAAAATATATTTGAACATTTGGCTATATTACCAGGCTAAAATGCAAGAAATTCAAGTTACTATGGGTGTTTTAAATGCAACTGAGCGCGGACGCGCATGTGAATGCAGAGATTTATGCGAAGAAAAAGACTACAACAAGAACACGTTCGGCAACACGTTTGTGAACATATTTGCTAGCACATACAATGAGGCGTTCGAGAAAAGAGAGGTCAGAGAGAACAGCCACGATCACGTTTTAATCGGGGAAATTCCTTGAAATAAATGCCCTTGTTACAAAAAAAAAAAGAGTCGGGTTATTACTTATCCTATGTTTTTACAACATACTCTGTTGCAACGTGTTTGATCCTGGGTGTCCACATGTAAACGCAAGCTTCTTTCTAACAACTGCACGCCTATGGGATTGTCTTTCGTTTTCCTGCTTTCCAGCTGACTACAATATAGTTGTTTTCAAGTCTAACGTAAACAAGTTTTCGATGTGCCCTTCCATATAAGTTAACAAATTTACCGAATTTCTACTACTAACGATTACTTTATTGTCAAATTGTCAGTGTACACTCTTTAACTCTTATCCTCGAGTGCCCTCTGGGCCTGGATATGTGGTGATACCTTTGTAAAAAAAACTCTTATCCTCGAGTGACCTCTGGGCCTTGATATGTGGTGATGCCTTTGTAAAAAATGTATTTTTTTACAAAGGCATCACCACATATCAAGGCCCAGAGGTCACTCGAGGATAAGAGTTAAAGAGTGTATTACGGGCAATGTTACACATATACGCGTGGTATATATTTTAGCTATTAAACCAAGTACGCTCATTGTTATTACCGCCCATTGTTTCCAATGATAGGATTCTCTCAGACTAAAGTTCGGCTTACTTTTGCTTCCCATTCCTTTGTTCTGCTTTTTATAGGGTTGGCGTCTTTTAATTTGGGAATGTGTCGAATAATTATGTGAAACCCTGATGTTGCTTAATTGCATATACATTTTTATAACCTACAAATTAGCTCTATTCAATTATGTTAAAGTAAACACAAACATCAATACAGAAACCATACTACGTTTCCTGATCACATGTTATATATATATATATATATATATATGCATGTATGTATGTATATACATATATATATACATATATATATATATATACATATATATACACACACCCACACATATATAAAGAGAAAGAGAGGGAACGAGATCTATATCTATTTGTATATATATATATATATATATATATATATATATATATATATATATATATATATATATATATATATATACATGCACCTACTAAAAACTTGTCACCAAAATGGACTGCGAAAATGTCCTTATACATTTTTAAAACATTTTAAATATATTTTAAATATTTTACATCTTGAAAACTTTCTGAACAGGACGATTCACAGAACGTCTGAAGCGCGTTAAAAACTATTTCAATGATAAAAAAACAATTATCCAATGATATACGTATGTTTAAAAGAAAACGAAATATTAAAATAATGTTAAAAAACACATAACACGTGTTGGTGACATCTCTCTAATTTAAATATACATCTTTCTCTCGTTGAACTCTCTCAATCCATTATATATCTATAATATAAAGCTGAACGCCTGTATGTATGTCTCGTCAGGAATAGGCTCCTATATGGTTGACTATTATAGAAATCTGATCAAATATAATGATAGAAGATGTATTGAGACACAGAAATGGGTATGTTTGATTCGGCATAATGATGACTCATTAAAATTGTAGGGTATGCTTATGCGCCTGGTCCACAAAGTATCCACAAAGTATGGAAATAAAAAAATTAAAAATTTAAAAAAAAACGACGTTTACAAGTGTTTTTGATATAGATGTACATAATAATATTTTGATAAGTATGTTTTTACTTGAATAGGGATGGTATAATAAAATTGTGGGGTCTGTGTTCACGCCTGGCCTCCATAGAATGGAAATAGGCACAAATTTAATAAAGTCTTTTCATATCTATCTGCGTAAGAATACTTTGATAATTGTGTTTCAGTTAACATATAATATTTATGCTTATTTTATGACCAGTCAGAACAAAGGAATAGGAAGTAAAAGTATGTATATGTATAAAATGTAACGATTTAAGTTTTTTTTTTTTATATATATATGATTAATGATTAGGGAGCTGACAGTGGCATCGTGGTTAATGACATTGACTTACGACCTGACTGTCCCAAGATTAAATCACTTTCTATTATGATTCTGGCGACATACCCCTCGTCCCTTCCGTGATCACAGATTTCTATCGATAAATAAATTTGATCAGAAAAATATCAGGGGGACCAATGCGAAACATAGAATCTGTCAGTGTATAATATATGATGAAGCTGTTTAACCTTTTGTGTTTTTATATTAAGAAATTTTCAAGATAATATTTGTAGAAAAACATATGCGTTACTATTTGAAGATACTTGGTACATGATGAGTAACACTATTTATAAAACTAGGAATTTTACATAGACGAAACCTAGTTAACCATGACGTTTTAACCAGACGGATACCCGGGCAGGTAGTATATATATATATATATATATATATATATATATATATATGTGTGTGTGTGTGTGTGTGTGTGTGTGTGTGTGTGTGTGTGTGTGCGTGCTCTAGAAAACAATCGTTTTCTGATTAATCGATCTGGAGCAAATAATTCAACAAGTATGGAGAAGTGAAGTACCTCAAAACTGGAAAGATGGCATACTTCCTAATTGCAGAGGAAGGGGTTGAGATAATGGGTGCGATAATTGTAGAAAAATATCTTTGCTGTCTATTGTTGGTAAGGTGATTTTGAACATTATTCTGGATAGATTAGTGCACACAATTGTCAATGGAATACTTCCGGAATCTCAGTCTAGTTTTCCTGAAAGCTGTGGCGCTGTGAATATGATTGACAGTGCTCGGCAATTGCGGGAGAAGTGCAATGAACAAAAGCTTCCGTCGTACCAATGTTTCCTTTTCTTATCAAAAGCTTTTGATCCTGTGAGCAGATCAACTCTTTGGGATATCTGACTGAAGTCAGGCTTCCTAGAGAGATTTGCGGATACTATTCGTTCTCTTCAGGACGTCATAAAGGCTTGAGTTAGTTTCAATGGAACTCTATGTGAGAAAATACCTTACAATAACGTGG
Organism: Euprymna scolopes; assembly: GCF_053919585.1. NCBI lineage: Eukaryota > Metazoa > Mollusca > Cephalopoda > Sepiida > Sepiolidae > Euprymna > Euprymna scolopes. Next base: position 32,199,682 of record NC_136504.1, read on the forward strand.
TCAAACAGAGTAATAATTCTGCACGCATGCTATTCAATATCTACTTTGCTGTAGGCTTTCTTATGGCTTTCTATCGATAGTCAGAAGATATCTATATCAGACACCTGACATTTGGCAGTGTATATGATGTCTATTGATTACTTTCCCAAACAAAAGCCTCTTCTTCATTAGTGCTGGAGTTGCTATATATTGATGACTTTGATATCGTTGCTCATTCAGAATGTTTTTTTCTTGTTTTTTTTACACGATGGTCACCACTTATCAAGGCCCGGAAGCCACTCAGGGATAAGGGTTATTGCAAGTACAGTACGGTAGTGTGGAGAGTTATTGACGTGATTACTTGAGGTGGCGATTCATTAGGAATTTGTTTACGTTGGACTTGAAGACATTCAGGTTGTAGTCAAGTGGGAATTAGGCACAGGGAACAGAGTTCTACGGACGTGCAGTTCAAAGAAATAGGCTTTGTTCATGGAATCTGCGTTTTGATTAAGGCACAGATAAAGAGTGGGGAAAATTTTTGACAGTGAATCAGCTAGACGGGTGTTTTTCGTGAAAGATTGGCGAGGGGGGACCAGAGATAGGAGTTCAGACCAGGACCTGCCATGGAAATAACACTAAAACAAGGATAGGCTCGCAACGTCTCTTCTGTGGAAGAGAGCTTGCATGGAAGAGAAAAGGGCATCCCCACTAAACCACGAAGTCTATTTTGTACTCTGTAAAAGCAGGATAGGCTGTTTTTAGCAGCTCCTGTCCAGATATGGCAGCAGTATTCCATCCTTGGTCAAGTTAGTTTCAATGCTTTATGAGCCATTTAGCATCTGCAGAAACTCATTCGATTTTAAGGCCAACCTAAAAATGAGTCATCATGTATCACCTAGCATCGGGATTGCCTTATATAAAACCATCTATCTTGGTTGGAGGTAATAAATATATATATATATATATATTTATATATATGTATATATATATATATATATATATATATATACTCTTTCGTATACTAAAGTAGTACCTTCTCTGAAAGATGCCGCCTTGACAGAGATTGAAAAAGGTTTTTATTCTTTTGTAGCAAGTAAAAAGAATATGTACGGTCTCAACTGTGTATGAACTTACATGTAAAAATCATTGCGCGTCAAGGATGTGTGTTTACGGCCTTCCATATATGCAAGCTAAGCATGGATATTCTATAAATACCAACTAAAATCTTTTTGAGGGCTACCATATACGGTGTGGGAGACAGATACTTCATATCGAGTGGCAGTCTTATATTTCGGATGCAGACGTAGTATGAAAAGCAGGCCTATCAAGCATCCAGTCGATGAAAGTTGTCACTGATGAGCTGGTCAAAATGTACGTATGGATGATAGTCGTTTGGCGAAATGTGGAAAGGAAAGGAAAGCACATCAAAACTTAAGAAACCACAATATCATCTAAAAGAATCGAGAAAATAGCTTTTGCTATTGGCAAAAACTTACGGACGAAAGCGTGGAATCCTTTGGAAAGAGCTGCCTACAACGCTTACAAACGAGTTATCTGCAAAGGCTTACATTGCCCAGCACAAACTTTGTGGAAAATTATACCGATCTCTGGTTGGCCTGAAAAGCCATTTGCCCAAATGTGCAAAAATTGTCTTGCACCAAAATTATGACACTGTATTTAGTTCATGTTAACAATAAACCTGAGTGTACTTAATATATATATACAGGGTGGTCAAAAAATCAAATAACATGTTAAAGGTAGAAAAAACAATATGATCCATTATAATCTCTATTCGTTTAATATTATTTGTTTAAATATTTGAGTGTAATATATAAACTACCCTTCCTGATTTCTGGCGTTGGGGCTATGTAAAGGATAGCGTTTATGGCAAGAATCCTGATACAATAGCGTCTTTAAAGTTATTTACTGAAGAGGAGATTGCGCGGATATCAGCTGACATGATTACACGTGTTACACAATCAGTGGTTAATCGCTTCCAGCGATTGATAGAGAGAAATGGACGACAATTAACAAAATAAACATATTTCATGTTTGTTTCATTTTATATTTCAATGTATGGTACTTAAATATACGTGTATTGCTAATATCGTTTTTCTTTAAAATGTTACCTGACTTTGTGACCACCCTGTATATATATATATATATATATATATATATATATATATATATATATATATATATATATATATATATATATATATATATATATATATATATATATAAGGAATGAAAAAATATACCAGCGGTGGTTGACGTTATGTTTAAAAAATAGAAAAAAAACGAATGAAATTATTAAAAAATCAACGTTTCGTCCTTGTTTCAGAGGACATCTTCAGGATAATTGAAATAAAAATGTGAGAAAAGAAAAAGTCATAGATCGTGCGAAAAAAGACAGTTTTTAAATCCAACCCATGTCGGGAAAGGACGAATATGTGTGCGTATGCAAACACATATTCGTCCTTTCCCGACATGGGTGTGATTTAAAAACTGTCTTTTTTCGCACGATCTATTACTTTTTCTTTTCTCACATTTTTATTTCAATTATCCTGAAGATGTCCTCTGAAACAAGGACGAAACGTTGATTTTTTAATAATTTCATTCGTTTTTTTTCTATTTTTTAAACATATATATATATATATTTTTTTTAAACATATATATATATATATGTGTGTGTGTGTGTGTGTGTAGGTGGGTGGGTAGGTGTGTGTGTGTATACAATTGCTCAATTATAAAGCTATTCATTCATATGATATCATAATATTTATTTACTTTTACAATTAAACAGCGGTTCAGAAAAAAAGATCGGGACCAGCTGCTTTGTATCTTTTATAGAGTGATCAATTTATAGTTGAGAAATATTGCCGACTGCACGTTTTTTATTTAAGCTCGCAAATTTTTTAATTATATATTTACGATTACTTTGTTTTCTATTATTTGATATGTTTTAGAAACTTTTTTTATTGATTGCTATTTCCGATTTGTGTTTTAGAAGGTTTAGACACAATCATTTTTTAAAGAAATCTTTCACTGATTAAAATAATTCTTTATAGTTACGAAAAATGTAAATCTTTTAAAGGAGATTACTCTTGCATTTTCCATTGCATGAAAAAAAAATATTTTTTTTACTCGCGTCTACGTAAAGCAAAAAAAAAAATACGTACGTTATGACTTATGCAGCGGCATCATATATGTCTTAGGGGCGTATTATTTACGCATTCATAGTGATCAACTCAAAACAATCTACCCTCACTATCTAGTAGAAAATGATATCTTCTCTAATCAACAGCTTCAAATAGAGGAGATGTTGGTCGTATTTTATTGTATTTTAATGGAAGTGTTTCACTTGAAGGCTATCTTTCATTTAACATTGTCAGACATTTGCATAAAACTACCCTTTTTTATTATAACTACAAAAATGCCCTTTCTGTTCCGGTGTGCCTGGTACCAAATGCAATTTCAACGAGAAAACTTTCTTTTTAAGGATTTACAATCGGTGTTACATGTTACTATTTTATTGCTTTCGAGTTGTCAACAAAATCTTATACTCAAATCAAATATGAATAAACTTTATCGTAAACATTCCGTTATGAAAAACTAGCCTACGTGTTCGGTGATGCCCGGGTGTTTGGAGGTGTGTATTGAGCAAAATGTTGTATTAGGCAGGCAGGATTGAATCCGTGACGCGAAGGCGGAAAAGAAAGTCTAGGTATGTATAAGCGTGGTGGTTGAGCAATAAAAAAAAGAAAAGAAAAAAAAAGAAAAATTGCGAGCGCAAAAAGAAAAGCGGGAGTGAATAGGACAGCTCTAATCCGTACCGTAAAGAATGAAAAGAAACTGATGATAAAAACGTGATGTGTTAGCCGTTGCAGTCATCACCAAACCGGAAATGATGAAAGTTTAAATTAAGTTTAAACAATCGAAAAGCGGCGATGACTTTAGAAAATATCGGCGAAAAAAGCGACCGCTCCATCTAAAAAGGCGCCAAGTTTAGGGTGAAAGAATTAATGATTTGGGCTATTTTCCGATATTTGCAGTCGGTACGGTCAAGCTTCAAACTGAGACCGATCTTCTGAAAATCCATCGCCTCTCTCGAAAGTTTTAGGCAGGTATACAAGCATACTTATACATACAAAACACATACATACATACACACACACTAATAGACAGGTAAGATTTATATTATAGTTAATAGTGTGTCTAACTATTCCTATTTTAAGTAGTCTTTTTGTATACAATAGCGTCAGCACTTATCAATGCCGGAAGGTCACTCAAGTATAAGGGTAATGAGTGTTCAGTGGTTACTCAGACGAAAGTGTAGTAGTTGTTAGTGGTGGAAATTGGGTAAAATTTGTCTATTAAACAAGAGCTTAACTACGAACTTGGAAGATGATAAGATTGTAGTTAGCTGGAAGGCAAACCAGCGTAACAGAGTGCTAGGAACAGACAATTATAGAAAATAATCTTTGTAAATCGAATTTTCGTGCAGAAAAAATATCCATAGTAGTTGAAGCTAGAAGTTCTTGCGAAGGATTAGCAAGTGGGGATCCTAGATTGAAACTCAGATGAGAACTTACTATGAAAATAACTATAGAGCATAAACAGTCTAGCAACATCTCTTCTGTGAAAAAAGGGTTTCAGGAAATAGAAAATGTGTCCAGATATCTAAGAAACTATCTATATACTTGCCCTCTTAAAATGACCAAACTGATTGGCAACTCATTATATTTTTCACGATTAACAGACATTCTACCTATTTCGTTTCGAGTGGTTTTTAACTTTGATAATTGGTTCTCATTCTTATTCTTTTCGTTTTTTGAAGCATATAGTCATCTCACAATTTCAAACTTTTTTCGGTTCTGTACATTATTGCTGTAATCTACAGTATCTTTCAAACTGAACCTTTCCGACAGTTGAGCTCACATAAGGCAGTGCCGCATCGTAATGACCCCCCCCTTATCAATATTCGCTGAAGATCGTGTTGTTTTGTTGTCCCATGGAGTCAACAACGTAATTGTTTCATTGCTGATGTTAAGAAGCCGGGTCTCTTCCACTGGGTGATTTTGAAATGGAGGGAGGGTCTCAAAAGCGGAAATTTCGATATCAGTAGGAGGGAGTGTACTTTTCTATCCGTCTGCATCGCATCTGTAGCCTGGCCACATTCTAAGATATCGATCGGGGTTCGATATACCTGTGAAAGCCATTCCTTGAATTCAATCGTTGGAACCCCCTCTTACAATTATGAGGTATGTGGCGTTAATCACTGATAAGTGATCCCTCATTACAATTGATTACTTGATTCTATCTCTAACGCTTCATAGTATCGATCAAATAAGCAACTAGTTTATGAGCATGTTAAAGAGCTTATCAACAATGTTAATATCAAATTGTCATTGTAAACGATACATTGCATACAAAAATTTACTTTTGAAACAAGCGTTTTCTAATTAATGCGCAACTAAATAACTCCTCTCTTTGTTGTATATTTTCAAGTCACAATACCAGCATAAATATTATCCTACGTAGACGCACCAAAAGGAACACACCGTTTCGCACAAGTTCATTGGGAAAATGTCAATCGAACTGTCGATTTCTCCGATATATATATATCTCTCTCGTGATCGATATCAAATCGTTGGCTGATCAATAATGAAACATATCTTTATTGTTATAAATAGTTGTTCTTTTACAAAAGTTATTGAAAATATATTAAAAGTTCACAGGTCAACTTAATCATAGCTATTAAATGTTATAATAACGTGCTGATGCGCATGTGGACATTTATAATGACGTGCCCACACATAAACCTCGCGCACACCGAGACTTATACTATCCCCATATATATATATATATATATATATATATATATATATATATATATATACATATATATATATATATATATAGAGAGAGAGAGAGAGAGAGAGATAGAAAAGAGACGATTTGCCAAGTATATGCCGCTGCACACGTATGACTGTGCTCACTTGTGTATAAACACATTTACAAACCCACTATCACGCAAACATACACCGAAAAACTAAGGCACAATCAATAGAGAAATGCATTTAAACGAATGTTATTATTAAAATAAAAATATGTCCTTAAAATGTTCAGACCTTAGTTGTTTCTAACAACAGGGAACGGAACAATAGTGAAAGCAATGTTCTTGAAAGTCTGGATTAAATAAAATAAATAGCACCAAAACGAAATGCATACATACCACAATATACAAAAATTAATGGAAACAGTCGATGCTGACTGAACAAAGAGACGAACTTGTAAATTGGTTGATGCAGCTAACTTACCAAAACCGAATGCTAAAAGAGACACACTTGCACTAGGAAGGTTGATGTATAAATATTGCACATCCATACTACTCTTATGCACCCAAACTGAAGCCAATAATACAGCATGTCCCACTTAAAAGTAGCCCAATCTCTTCTATCCTGCCGTCCAACTGACACCACAAGAAAAAAATGCAATTGTTTTTCCAACAACATGGCGCTACATTCCACACGTCTCACAGCTCACTGATACGAAATCATGACACATTTACGGAAGAGAGAATGATAAAAAAATGGTTATAGTCACCACGTTTCCTGAGCGTGTCATCCTTTGATTTTTATCTTTGATGGACTTTAAAACAAAAAGTTTATGCAAATAATCCTCAAAATCTAGATCAACTAAGAAAACATTACCGACGCTATCAGGAGAATCACCAGCTGTTGAACGCGCCCAGAAATGCATAGTTGTCAACGGGGAGCACTTCCAGCATCTTTCATAACATTACAGGTAATTTAAAAAAAATGCTACAGGTAATTTAAAAAATATTCCAGGTAATTTAAGCAATAAAAGAATGTTCACTCACTCCACTACATTTTATGGTTAACTTTTAAGTGGACCAGCCTGTAGAAAAAGCATATTAAAAAAGTGTGTTACATAACACTACAAACAGACGAATCTGCACAAAAAAGTGGACTGGACGTGATAATAATCAGTTAAAAAGACAAACTGAATAATGTGTAGATGTTATAGTACTAGCAGACCTAAAGACAAACGTAAAGAAATTTAAAAAAAACAAAGCAAAACAAGTTGTGAATAAGCAAGATGAAAGTAGTTACAACAATTCTAATACTTGTTAAATCGCTGCAAAAT
>NC_136504.1:32209333-32226833 GCF_053919585.1 Euprymna scolopes
ACTCCTTCAACAACACCTCCTCGAGTCTAACAAAATCTTTTCACACTTATCTATCCTATCACGGCTTCTTTCTATTTTCTTATACTACCTAGCTGAGCTACTTCTAATGTGGAATATACAAAACATTGCCAATTTTTTGTCTTAATGTCCAAGGCACGCAGCTTGTTGTTAGACGATTTCAAAATGTTCGCATTGTACCTCAAATGCATCCACTGCCTTGATCAGCTTTTCTTCCGTACGTCGGATATAGAGACCTGCAGACGCATATTTAAAAGCAGAGATGTGCGCACAGAACATTTCAAATGGAATTGACTTACATTTTTCTGTCCTATAAAAATAACCGGAATGTAATTAAAACGAAAACAAAGAACTGTTCACATTCCAGGCTCAAAAGTTTGAATTGCGTAATGAAAAATAGAAGAGAGTAATGTAATATTTTGATGTTTACAATTCCAGCAATGTCGATTTGGGAAACTCGTATTTGTGTGCATGTTGAGAATAGTGAAAAACAATTGCCAATGTGTATGTATAATATAAATTATGTATACATTCAGCAACGCAACACGCACAAGTTCGAATTCGTAATTCGCTTCACCTTTCTCAGATACTCCTTACCGACTTTCGCTTTCCTCTCCTTGTACCTGATCCATATACCGTCCAACACGCCAGAATACACATAAACTACTTTTTATATATCTTTCATAATTTATATTTGGATTCCATTTAAATGCAACTTTACTCCTATTTTCAGCACCAAAACTGCATACTTACTAAGCCCAAATTCTATCCCAATGTCGTCACAGTATCTTCTGACGGGCTACACCAGTGCCCTTATTTTTTATTCATGCCAAAAACCTTAAAATCATCTCTAAAAAGCAGGTGGTCGAGTGCCGACCATCTAACCGAAAGCTATTCCTCCACTTTTTTCTCTTCAAGGGAATGTTCATTGGCATTATCACCATTACAAAAAGAAGAAACTACTACTACTCCTACTCCTACTACTACTACTACTACTACTACTACTATTACTACTACTATTACTACTACTACTGCTCCTGCTGTTGCTGCTGCTACTACTGGTACTACTACTAATATTGATAATAATATAAATAATAATAATAAAAGCAACTGGTATTACACCAAATATTCGTTTATGTGCTTCTTAATACCACTTACAGTGCCGCATTCATATTTCGCCCTTACAATCAATGAGAGTATCTACGAGAAAATTTTCCACGCCCTCTCTGCTCATTTCTCGGCTAAAATAAAAGTCTATCAAAACTACAATGCTCACAATGTTGAATGTCTAGCCACATCGAATAACAGATTACGAGTAGAGATCTGTCTGATTTCTCCATTGCTTATGATATAACACAAATTGTTCACGAACGCACCTGTGTGCCCGACACTGACGGACAGTGTGCCCGTATCCTAGAATTTTTTGTTTTTGTAACAACTTACACAGAACGGTGCTCATTCCCCGTCCAAACTCTGCTGTGATCATCCGATCACTCGGTTGTTTTACTCAAGATATAGAGAAAATAAAATAAGTCTTTGGGTTACTAATTCATCGTATAGTATACCGATACTATACAGCTAACTCTGATAGCTTCCTAAGATTTATATCAGATATCAGTCTTCAGTTCATCTAAAAAAGAACGTGTCCTCTGGAACCAAACATAGCTTCTTGTAAATTCTCGATACAAACTGCTTCATGTCATCCAAGAAAATACCAGTTAAAACGTAACAGCTAATCGTAGTTCACTTTTTTTTTTACAAGACGGTCACCACTTATCAAGGCTCGGAAACCACTCAGGGATAGAGGTTATTGCATGTACAGTACGTTGTACGTTAGTGTTGAGATTTCATAAAGTGTCTACTTAAGGGGGCGGTTCATCAGGAATTTGTTTACGTTGGATTTGAAGACATCCAAGTTGTAGTCATGTGGGAAACAGGCAGACAGAACAGAGTTCCACTGGCGTGCTGTTCTAAGAAAGAATCTGTGTTCATGGAATCTACGTTTTGATTTAGACACAGATAGAGAGTGGGGAAAATTTTTGACAGTGGCTACAGCTAGACGGATGTTTTTCGTAAAAGATTAGCGAGGGGGGACCAAAGATTGGAGCTCAGACGAGCACGCCATGGAAATAACGTTAAAACAAAGACAGGCTCGCCCCGTCTCTTCTGTGGAAGAGAGGTTGCAGTGAAGAGAAAAGAGCATCTCCCACTAAGCCACGAAGTCTATTTTGTACTCTGTCAAGGCAGGATAGGCTATTTTTAGCAGTTCCTGCCCAGATATGCCAGCAGTATTCCATCATTGGACGTACTTGGCTTTTATATAGATAGAGAATTGCATCAGTAGTGAGATGTCTTCTGGAGCGGTAGAAGGAACCCACCATCTTTCCAGCGATCCTGCCAACAGACTTGATGTGCATGTTCCATTTTATATCAGGAGTAAAGGTCAAACCCAGAAGCTGGTCAAAACATTGAGCTTCTCCTAGATGAGAGCAATCTATTACACTTGATGCCAGATGGGGATCAGAGCGTTGATGGTTTAAAGATAGGAGCTTGGTTTTAGATGCATTAAAGGTAACCAACCACGTCTCCCCCACTGGACTACAAGCTCGAGATCAGAGGAGAGAGAATCAGAGAGAACTTTGTCAATTACAGCCTTTTATGTGTTGCAGTAGATGGTCAGATCATCAGCATAGATGTCAACGAATGATTTAAGTATGTGTTTAGGGAGATCATTGATGTAGATCAGGAAGAGAGTTGGGCCCAGGATTGACCCCTGAGGGACTCCATAATTAATACTGTAGACCTCTGATTTTTGCCCATCGACCACTACTCTTATGAGCCTTTATAAGCCTTTTATGACTTAAAATACATCATACACCATACAATGTGCATGATGTTCTAAGCTTATTAAAATAGTTTATCCCAGTAAACCATTAGTCCCTAATGGACTTGTAATCATACTGCTCGAAAAGTTAAACCGGAAATAGCTTCTATACATACAACGTTTTTTTAGTGCTGACTTAAGGAGAATTGCTTCCCAGTACCTTGGAAAACTTCATCAGTCTCCCGTATTTTAAAATTCGAGAGATCAGCCATTTGTCTTTTATTAGAGACAATTCGCACTTTTATGCGCCATGGGCAAATTGATGAAATATGTGATAAATAGAAGAATGGTCAACCACCTCAGCAAAAATAGCATACTCAGTGAGATACAATATTGTTACTGCTCTGTTAGCTCTACATCTGAGGTACTAACTGTAATATAATACAGGATTACTGTATGTCCTGACGTCTGCTTCGTTTTAGGGCAATGGCCTTTTATATATCAATGGCTTTTGATAGAGTCTGGCAAAAGGTATATGTTACAAAGAATGCCAGTTCCGGAATATGTTGATATGTGCTTGTAATTAATAAATACTTTTTAGTCATTGGTTTATAAGAGTAGTGGTCGATATGCAGAAACCAGAGGCTCATAGTATGAATGCTGGTGTTCATAAGCGTCTCATCATAACTTAAACTCTCTCGCTCTGATCTTCATCAATGATCTCCCAAATCAGCATTTTTAGATAATTCGTATAGATTTACACAGAGGGCACTACTATCTATGGCATAATTTCAAATGTCGGCAATGACCAAGATCTCTCTAATGTTGTCTTTCCTGGTGCAATGAAGAAAAAAGTGGCGTATACTACATCTAAAAGTAAGTTTTCTCTTTCCACCATAAACATACTAATTTCCTGGTCCTCATTGAAATGAATGGCTTAGTATTGGGGAAGCACTATATTGTGACATAAATCAGAACTGAAATTCACCCTTGACTTGAAATGGAACACATACATCAAATCTGTTGTCAAGATCACCAGATAAATGGTTGGATGATTCTACAGCTCTAGCAGATGTCTTTCTGTCGATGCAATCCTCTATCTGCATAAATGCTAGTATGGAGTACTGTTGCCCAAGTTCTAAATCGGCCTTGAAACCTTGTAGATGATGCCCGTTACTCTTCCTCGCAACTTCTTTTCCATAGAATAGACGTTGCGAGCCTATTTCTTCACTATCGTTTTTTATTGCGTTTTTGCGTCAATCTATCGTTTCCTCCTTGCTAAACATTCACAAGAAACACTCATCTAGCTATATTATCTACAAAGATTTCCGTTACATTCTACCTGTGCTTAACTCTAAACGTCTATGCCCCGGACAATTATTCTTCCGATTAACAACCCGCCTGTGGAACTATGTTCGACTGGTCTGCTTTCACGCTGACCACAATATAGTTTTTCTCAAGTTAAATGTGAACAAGTTACTTAAATAATCAAGTTATACCAATTGCTCACCATTAACGGTTGTTATGATGTCGTCTCGATGACCGGCGTAGACTAATTAAACTTTATCAAAGAGTGGCCTTCGCTCTTATAAAAAGAAATGGCCAAGGAGAATAGGAAGACGGAGAAGAAAAAGCACTAACCAGACGTTCACTTGAGTAGTAGCTTATTGTCAACACCAGTTCAGCGATAGTTAATGATAACCGGTTATTGCGAATGTAAATAATTATTGGCAAAGGTTATCAAGGGAGGTGGAGAGTACTGGAAATCTGTAGAGGCATGTTGTCTTCCAAGCTCCAGGGAACACTACTGACTGTGTACAGAGAATCTCTAATGAAGAATTGTATGAACACCACAGGTGAGTACATAAAGGATTATCCTGACAGCGAGAGACACTGAACATTCGACAAAACAGAAAGATACATGACGAGGGACGAAAAACAACTATATGGAAGATTCAGAAGGATGGCTAAACATGAAAATAAAGAAAATATTTAAATATGGATGCGAATAAGAACTCATAAGCCGCGAAACTGAATCCTTAATAACCGCAGCACAAGATAACTCGATAAGAACCAACCACATCAAAGAAAAAATCGATAAAACACATGAAAACCGCAAAGGCAGACTCTGTGGACAAGGAGACGAAACGATAAACTATATAGTAAGTGTATGCTGCTAACGCGAAATCAATAGTAAGCACCTGTTCTGATTATGCAAAAATTACCTGCAAATGTTATCGAAGAGGTGGGGATTATTAGATATATGGGGAGATTTGTTGTCACTAAGCTTCCAGGGAGTACTACAGGCTGTTTTCACTGAGATCTTTGATGACCGTGTGAAAGTTTCCTGTGAGCCAATAATAATAATAATAATAATAATAATAATAATAATAATAATAATAATAATAATAATAATAATAATAATACTTGAATGTGGAGAGTATTGTAGCGCTCATATGGAAACTGATACATATATAAATCACAAAGAAACCATGGATCCATGAAAACTGAAACAACATAAGTGTAATTTACCAATATTTTCGCCAATGTAATGTCAACATAAACCGGCGCCGCAATAAATAATCGAAGAGAGTCAACAAACGTTGAAAGACCGTGGAGAGAAAGCAATAACCATAATTTCCATTGGATGAGTGTGAAAAAGACTGGGAACTCGGGGAGACTTATTGCCTCCTGAATTCCAGTGTAGGCTATTGGCTGCTATCCACGAAAAATCAATGACAAACGGCTATTGTTAAAGTGCAAAATAATTTGCAAAGATCATAGGAAGAAATGGTAATTGTTGGGCAGCTGTATTGACTTGTTTTCACTCAGAATTTAGAGGACGCCACCGGTTGTTCTCAAAAGAAAATTATATGATGATAACCTATGTAAAAACTTTTATTTGGTAGGTAGGTAGGTAGGTAGATAGTAGTAGTAGTAGTAGTAGTAGTAGTAGTAGTAGTAGTAGTAGTAGTAGTTATAATAATATATAAACAGAAAGAATAAAATGCATAAAAAAATGTCTATAAAATAAATATACAAAACAAACGCCGACCATCTTGTACTAGATCGACCGGTATGTCTATCAAGCGAATATAAAACTCTGCAGACTAGTATTGGTCAATATCTTGACTAAAAGTCTGCAATTTTTATGGGTAAAAAATTGCCAGTAATTGGCATAAACTTGATAAAGAACCGACTACAATAATTTTATGAGACTTTAGTATACGCAAAAAGAGTAAAATAGAAAAAACTAATTACCCAGGCACTGTAATCAAAATCTCATGAAAAGACCATAAATTGTGAAAGTGCTTTTCTATACACATTGCTGTCTTTTCAGACTATAATATAGATTCTAATTTTTTTTAAATGCAACAACAAATAAAGTAAATGCAAGGTTACATATGTTTCAAATACAAATTATAAGAATGTAACATTTGAAAACATTAGTAATACCATTTATGGTAATAAGACTGGATGTCATTAGGAAACGTGAAATATATTTAATTGAAATTAAGACCTCGGTTCGCCCATGCGTTGAATATTGTTTCCACATATCGGCTGGTGCATCTGCTACTAGTCTCTCGCTCGTAGATAGTGTGCATAAAAAATCTCCTACCTAATAATCCTGAATCATCAATTAACTTCCGCCTATGTTCCACCGCCGAGTCATGAGTTTTGCAACTATTGAAATGGCAAGTGCCCCGACGAACTTAAAAAAAAAGCAGTAGTCTTTCGACAACAATACTCTTGTACTTAATAATAATAAAAAAAAAAAATTCCGAGTAACTTACTTCTAAATGCGTAGAAAATATACTTCAAAGGACAGCTGATTTTCTACGAAGAGTTATAAAAATATAAAACTGCCCCAATAAAAACGAAATTAGCGCTTCTTGTGCAGTCTAATAATCAGATTGTCTGATTTGTGAATCGAATTTATCGCGAAAAATCTGGAGGGAATTACTACAATGGAAGATGTATTGAAAACAAATAATATGATGGCAACAATCTTTACGCAAACCACACAAAATAACCCTGAAAGGTTAACTAGGATGAAAAGGCCGAATGACGAGTGTATCAATCAGACTTCCACTTTAAAAGATGAAAGCTGCAAGATTAGTGAAACATCAGAGAGTGTTATTTGCACTCAAATTGCAAATAAATAAATAAAAATACCGGCAATTGCTACCGGGAAATCAACGGTAAATGGTTCTTGTCACAGTGAAAATCTATTTGCAAATTTAACGCAAGTATAGGAGTGTGCTGGAATCTGAGAATACTTGATTAATTCGGATCCCAGGATATCAACAATGTTTCTTCTTAGTAAACGATGACAGATAATGACGTGGAACAACTCGAGGTTTTTTTTAATTTTTTATTATTATTATTATTATTATTATTATTATTATTATTATTATTATTATTATTATTATAATTATTATTATTATTATTATTATTATTATTATTATAATAATAATAATAATAATAATAATAATAATAATAATAATAACCGTAATCAAATAGCACGTGCCATAAATTTATGAGGAATTTTTTCCGCTTAATAAAATGCAATGTTTTCCTTTCTTTAAGTTATCAGAAATTCGAAAAGTAACTATATTTAATTACTGATGTATTTGTATAATTAAATATGAATTATAATTAGAACACTAACAAGGCATTATGAGTTTCCTTTATTTTAGACTACGTTGAAAGCTTCTCTGACATATATATATATATATATATATATATATATATATATATATATATGTGTGTGTTTTAAGAAAAATAAAAAAATCGAATGAAATTATTAAAAAATCAACGTTTCGTCCTTATTTCATAGGACATCTTCAGGATAATTGAAATAAAAATGTAAGAAAAGAAAAAGTCATAGATCGTGCGAAAAAGACAGTTTTTTAATCCTACCCATGTCGGGAAGGACAAATATGTGTGCGTATGTCCTTCCCGATACGATCTATGACTTTTTCTTTTCTTACATTTTTATTTCAATTATCCTGAAGATGTCCAATGAAATAAGGACGAAACGTTGATTTTTTAATAATTTCATTCGGTTTTTCTATTTTTCTTAAAACATAACGTCAACCACCGCTGGTATTTTTTCATTCCTTATATATATATATATATATATATATATATATATATATATATATATATATATATATATATATATATATATAAAATATATTTTAGTCATCGACATACAGTCCTGTTTCGTTGTATCACATCTCATCAGTGCCGCTAGACTAGCACCTATCCCAAGCCGAGAATCGAACCTAGAACCGTCGGCAGTTCTACCCCTTGACCACGGAAGCGGTGCCCGCAACTAATCTGTCCGAATGTCTATTTAAATAAACATCCATCCGCCACGCGTAAAGTGCTCAAACGTTTGTTTGTAAACAAACCGCGAGCTTTGCATTTTCTCAGCCAAATTAAGTAGCGAGTGAGATTATTTACGATAGTGCTCACCCCAAAGAGGGGGGCTTTATAAAATATATATAGTAATTTATAAGTCTTATATGGCGATTAAGCTACACTGAATATTTCGCGTTTCATCTACTCTAGGACTCTTCAGGCTTATGCGTATGAAGAGTCCTAGAGGGGATGAAACGCGGAATATTAAGTGTAGCTTAATGGCCATATATATTTTATAAATAACTAACTAGCTTTACCTACGTATTGAGCTATTTTGTAGTAAATACTTTTAACTTTTACGCATAAATCTATACTGTCGTATATTAATTTTATGTGAGTAAATTAAGTAGCTATATATATATATCTATATATATATATATATATATCTAACAGATACATGACAAAAGCCATATTCGAAATTTCATGATGTTTATTGTCTCAAAATTTGTACCTTTAAGTGTCTTGGCATTATGTTGGTTTAATTGATTCATAACTGCGATATTTATTGTCGAGTTAAGAGCAGAATAGATTGATTAATTGATATAATAATTAAATAAATGATTTTCAACTAGGAAACACACCCTGCCAAGAATTATGAATGTTACATACCTTTAGGAATCAATTGTAAGAATGTCATCATGAAATTTGTAATATAGATATTTGTCCTTTATTTACAAAATGCTTATAATATTGAGCTTTATAACAGCTTTATAAGACATGTTTCCTTTATCTACTAAATGCTTTTAATATTGAGCTTTATAAATTATAATAATTATATAAATATATATATATATATATATATATATATATATATATAATGCTGAATGTTGTGTGTGTGTCTGGTTACAGATAGGCTCCTATATGGTTGACTATTTAAAAAAAAATGATTCCATATAATGATGGAAGATGTATCATGACACATGAATGGGTGTGTTTGATCTGGCAGAACGGTGGTTCATTTTAATTGTGGGGTCTGCGTTCGCGCCTGGTCCATAAAGTATGGAAATAAAAAAATTAAAAATTAAAAAAACATCTATATTTTTACATAGATGTACATAAGAATATTTGATAAGTGTGTTTTAACTTAAATAGGGATGGTATAACAAAATTGTGGGGTCTGCATTTGCGCTTGGCCTCTATAGAATGGAAATAGGCACAAACTTTATTAAAGCCTTTTCATATCTATCTGCGTAACTATACTTTGATAATTATGTATCAGTTTGAAGAAACATGTTATAATAAAATTATGAAGTGTTCATAGAATAGAAATATGTTACGAAATTAACAAGGTGTTTTAATATAGATCCACAGAATATTGTTATAAGTGTTTCAGTGTGAACAGGTATGGTAAAATAAATAATGTGGTTTACTATTTTATTATTACTTTCATCATATTTGCTTTGGTTTTGATACCCCCAAATTCGAAGCTATCTCTTTACAACCCTTCCTTTTCATAACCTATCATACTTTCATAAACCAGTGTCCATTTTCCGTAGGCTTTATATATATATATATATATATATATATATATATATATATATATATATATATATATATATATATATATATTGGTATGTGTGTGTATTATAAACATTTGCACTATATCTATAATAAAAAGCTGAACGGCTGTGTGTGTCTGGTCACGAATAGGCTCCTATATGGTTGACTGTTATAGAAAACTGATCACATATAATAATAGAAGATATATCGAGACACAGGAATGGGTATGGTTGATCTGGCATAATTATGATTGATTAAAATTGTGGAGTCTGCGTACGCGCCTGGTGCACAATGTATGGAAATAAAAAAAATAAAAATAAAGCAAAGTTTATGAGTGTTTTTGATATAGATGTACATAAAATATTTTGATAAGTATGTTTTAACTTAAATAAGCATGGCATAATAAAATTGTTGGGTCTGCGTTCGCACTTGGACTCCATAGAATGGAAATAGACACACACACTTTAATAAATACTTTTTTTTCTATCTGCGTAAGTATACTTTGATAATTATATTTCAGTTTGAGGAAATATTGTATAATAAAATTATTGGGTGTTCGTTCCCGCCTGATCCCCATAGAATGGAAATATGTCACAAAGTTTAACAAGGTTTTTTATTTATATATATTAGCAGAATATTGTGATAAGTGTTTCGGTGTGAACAGGTATGGTATAATAAATTATTGGGTTTATATATGTTTTTTTTTTTACTATCATCATATTTTGCTTTGGTTTTGATACTCCCACATTCGAAGCCATCTCTTTAAAACAATTCCTTGGCATAACCCATCATACTTTCATAAATCAGAGTCCATTTTCTTTAGGTTGTTTTGTAACCCAGTCAATGACGGGTATATTTGCCAGTATATATATATATATATATATATATATATATATATATATATATATATATATACATATAAAATATATTTTTAGTCATCGACATACATACCTGTTTCGTTGTTTCACAACTCATCAGTGCCGCTAGACTAACACCTCTCCCAAGCCGAGGATCGAACCTAGAACCGTCGTGATGACAGTCGGCAGTCCTACCCGCTGACTACGGAATCGGTGGCCGAAATTAAGCTATCCGAATGCGTATTTAAATAAACATCCGTCCGCTACTCGTAGAGGGCTCAAACATATATATATATATATATATATATATATATATATATATATACATATATATATATATATATGTGTGTGTGTGTAGTGTGTGTGTTTATAGATATATATATGTAGTCATATATATATATATATACATATATATATATACATATGTATGTACATGTACATCTATATACATATCTCTGCGAAAATATATTTTTCCAATATTTGTAAAGCTCTCCTACAACGTATTGAACACCTGTTGTAACGTTATTGGTTTTAATTTGATTTTATTAATATACTAGCTGTACCCTGCCACGCGTTGCTGTGGCTCAAATTGGCGCAATGGAAAAAGTTCCAAAATGAGAAAAAAGCATGTTTCTTATAGGTTTAAATTTCCATTTTGCATGGGTACACAGTTTTTGTAGTTCCATTTTCTTAGCTGATATAGAGATTTTCCGGTTTGGTGACTCTTGAATATGTAACATAAATTGTAAGGCCCACAATTGTAAAGATTGTTCCCTGTGCTTTGCTGATAGTTATTGCAAATGACAATAAAATTGGAAAGTGCAATTTGCTTAAGTGTAATGATGTATCCGGTGGAATCATAGGAATGCATGGAATGAAGATATATTCATCTGTGACAGGTCCTGTTAAGATTGCTGTTTCTATGATATTGTTTGTTATTTTTTTTTACTGCAAGCTATGTGCCATTGCAAAGCTTGGATTGGTTTATATTTCACAACATGATAATTAGTACACTAAATTTCAGTTACAATACATGCGGTGGCATCCCTGGCAAATATAACTGTTGGATAATTAACCACTTTATCTGCTTTCACAACAGTGTCGATGGATTTTTAATTTGACTACCTCACTTTGAATTTTACATTTAATTATAGCGTTAAGTTCATGGGCATCTTTGTATTGACCTGCAAGAATAGCTCATTCACTCAGTCAAATGGAATTCTTATATTTTGAATATCTGCAAAAACCTTTTAAATTAACTATTCTCTTGATGAAATAAAATTACAGAAATTACAGAAGTTAAAAGTCAAAGAATTTTGCCCTTAACTCTGATCAGCTGGCACTTTTTCGTACACAATTTCCCACAAGTGATGCAAAAGTTTTTGTGCGGATCGAACAGTCTTCAACTATACATGCATATTTTGAGTTAAGTTTAATGTCTTCACATGGAACTAAAAAGTAGAGTATTTGAGGCAAGCATTTATTTCATCTGCTGGTGTTGATTGAAGAATAACAGGTAACATTTGCCTGAAATCTCCTGCAAGCAATATTACTGCATTCCCAAATGGTCTGACATTGCCACGCAAATCTTGCAAGGATCGACCAAGAGCCTCAAGTGATTTTTTGCATACCATTGTGCATTCATCCTAAACAATAAGTTTGCATTTCTACAATATTTTTCTCCATATTGGATGTTTTGAAGATGTCGAAGATGAGATTTTTGAAAAGTTGAATGTTTTAAAGTAGAATAAATAATTCTTCTACTTGGCAGCAAGGTCGCAGGTATTCCTCATGCAGCAAGGGCTAAGGCTATGTCATTTTGTTACCAAATGGCTGCCAAAATCAATTTAATTAGAAAGGTTTTACCAGGTACTTCTGGTGCTGTTCAATGTAGCAGTAATTTCAAAATACCTTCTATTCTCACAGTTAGTAAATTAGGTAAATAAATAGGATTTATCCATGTTTTGACAATGCCTTATTCACTGTAATTAATTTAGGAGACTAAAATAGGATGAGGGATTAGAGATCGACAGATAGAGAGGAAGATGCATAGATAGAAAAGAGACAGTGAGAGGAAAATAGAGAAATAGAAGGAGATAGAGAGATAAAGGGATTGATAGATAAACAGAGAGAGAGGTGGAGTGTTAGAAACAGAGAGGGATGAAACAGAGGAAAGGAGAGAGATAGAGGGAGTTAGAGAGAGAAAGGAGCTCAAAGAGAGATGGAGAGGGTGATATAGAGAGAAAGATAGATTGAGAGAGGGAAAGGGAGAGATGGATAGAGAGAGATATTGAGAGAGGGGGAGAGAAACAGAAGGTGAACTACACCGTTTTTTTCCTCGTTCAGTAGAGAAGAAATCTTTCGAGACTGAGGCAATTTTAATGTTTTGTTATTATCCTTTTTTTTGGGGGGGGGACTAGATTTTCTTCGCATTAGAAACCGACCGGGTTATCTGTACTTTCACTTAACAAATTAATAAAAGAAAAACATATTGTAAAATTTGAATTTAACAGGAAAATACTATTTTAAAAAATAGCACGGTAACATAAGTGCATAAGTGCCACTTTACGTACTCCTTAGGCGTTCAGTTCCATGGCGACCAGCATAATTATTTAATGGTCGCTCCCTTAGCCCCCCTCCCAGTCAAGGCTAATGCATGCGCATGTAACATTTTTTTTATTTACTGACGTTGGCTTAGTAACTAAACGATTTATTGATAATTTCGTAACCCTTAAACGCATGCTGGAAGATTTAAATTGGTTCATTATTGTTGTAATGAAAAAAAAAGTTTCATTCAACACAAAACCAAAAACACATATTAATGATAAATGATTTATTATTCTATTCATTGAAATTTACTAATTTTTAAATTAAAAATTTTAAAAGAAAGTTAATAAAAAAATAGTTGCCTATGTGCGCATAAACAGCTTGTTTTTTCTTTTAGATTAGGTCCACCTTATAATCACCCCCCTCCCCAACCTCCTCATATTAAGAACAGCTTGCGGAATAAACACCACTTTTGGAGGGGGGCTATTTGCAAAATTTAACTGATATTTGTTGTCAGCATACCCACCCGAAAATACTATTAAAAAAAAATGGAGGGGGTCAGTGCCCGTGGCAGAGAAGTAGATTTATTTATCAATAAAAGTTGCGGAGAAGTAAATTTATTTATCAATAAAAGTCGTCATTTAAAAAAGAAAATTGTGGAAGTGGACCTAAATGTTTTGTTTTCGCACTATTCAACAATTTGTTCATCTGCGCATGTAAATTAAAAAATATTTGTAAAAGTGAGAAGTTATTAGTAAATGATTTAGTTTTTTTTTTTAATTTATTTATTTTTTTTACATTAGATCCACCTCCACAAATGGTAAGTACGGCTTTCAGAATAAACACCCCCAACCTCTCCATGTTAACAACGGATTTCGGAATAAACACCATTGGAGGGGGGATATTTAAAAAAAAGTCGATAAAAGTCGTCATTTAAAAAGAAATTTAAAATCAAATTTTTGTAAAGGTGAGAAATTATTAATAAATGTTTAGTAACATTTTTCGGTGCTAATGCAGAGAGTGATCTGCGCTATTTTTTAAATCGTGTTTTTTTTTAATCAATTGTAAGGTTAAAGTACAGAATAGGTACAAAACACCCTCCCCCCATGTTAAGAATGGCTTTTTAAATAATAACGTTAATATTTCAGCATGGATCACTTTCTGCATGAGTACCCATTTTTCTTTTACTATTCATAAAAAGTAAAACTTTTTTTCAAAATAAATAAATAAATAAATAAATGTGTGTAAATGTGACAGATAATCGTTTAGTTACGGCAACGTCAGTAAATAAAATATGTTACGCGCGGGGTGAGGTGGGAGACTAAGGGAGCGACTATTATTTTTTCTACTGGTCGCCATGGAACTCAACGCCCAAGGAGTACCAAAATTTAATTTTTTTTGTCAAATAAATAAATTTCAAGCAATTTTTGCAATAAATAATAGATAGCAACTTCGTTAATTTTACGACTCGCCCCAGCATATTATAAACACCCTAACTTCCCCATGTAAAGAACGGCTTTCGAGGTTTATGGAAGGGCGTTGTTTTATGTTTTTTTTAACACGGGCGGTTAGGGTGTTTATAATACGTTGAGGCATGTCGTAAAAATGAAACAGTTTAGAAAAAGTTAAAACAAACTTTTTTTATGTAAACAATGCCGTGAAAATAAACTAAACAAATAAACGTAATGTTTCATGAGTGAAGCCTTAACATAAATAAAATTTAAAAAACATAAGTACATAAACGAATTTAAAGTTTTAAAATATGGGATTATTATTTTGTGTGTGTGTGTGTGTGTGTGTGTGTGTGTGTGTGTGTGTGTGTGTGCTAATGCAGAGAGTGATCCGTGCTATTTTTTTAAAATCGTTTTCCACGTTTAAAGTTTTATGATATGTTTTTATTCAATTGTAAGGTTAAAGTACAGAATAGGTACAAAACACCCTCCCTTCCCCATGTTAAGAATGGCTTTTTAAATAATAACATTATTATTTCAGCACGGATCACACTCTGCATGAGTGAGTTTTTTTGTTTTTTTTTTTACTTATCGAGTTAACAGAAAATGAAATCTTTCGTCAATTCGTGGCTGTGAAATGAATCGAACCGGAAGTTCAGTTTTATCAACAGAACAGATTCGCAGTAAAAAAAATATATTTATTTTATTTAATATTTTAATTTTAATAAATCGCGAGGTAAATTTATTTCAATAACATAAAAACATACCTCGACTCTAAAGATGGGTTGTCTGAACATTTCAAATAAATTGGTAACTTAGAAATAGGGTTTTATTTGTTTAAAACGAACCAACTTTAAATTTTTATATATATAGACTAGCAGGGGTGCGCGGCGTTGCCCGGAGGCTTGGAGGTATATGTAGAACAAAAAAAAGTGGTATTAGGAAAGCAGGCGCGAACCCGTTCCACGAAGGAGAAAAGGAACGGGGAAAAACGTGACGTCTTTTCTGTTACGACCACCGCCAAACCGGAAGTGACGTAGGTTTTAATTAAGGCTAGACAATCGAAAAGAGAGGATGACTTTCAAAAATATCGGCGAAAATAGTGACCCCTCCTTGTAGAATAGTGCCCATTTGAGGATGAAGAAATTAATGTTTTTATCCAAATTTTCGGAATTTGTCGTCAGAAGTGTGCGTCTTAAAAACTATACCAATCTTGTAAAAATCCATTGCCTCTGTCGAAAGTTTCAGGCAGGCATGCAAAAATACATACATACATTTATATATGTGTAGCTCAAATTTTTTGACCCAAACAGATTAATTATATCTGATTACCCAATATGTAAACACTTTAATGTTTAGACCAAACGTGTCTGAGTAATTTGTTAGAGACCGCAGATGTCAATCCTTGTACCTTTTACCCCTATTATTACCCCCTTACATTTATTGTATTGGGCTAAAATCAAGTTATTAAGTTAAATCCTTGTCCCAGGAACCTATATCTAAAATTTCAAGTGTTTAGACCCAAAATTGTCGGAGGAGATTGGTAGAGTTCTCAAAGGTCAAATCTTTGAACTTTGACTCCTTTACAGCCAAATTTCTGGCCGAAAACCGATTCCAAAGATTTCCCCTTATATCACTACCGTGTATATCAAATTTTGAGTTAATAGACTGAAAGCTAACAGAGTTATTGCGTAGGGAATTCTACACAGACAAACAGAAAGACATAGACTTTCACTTTTATAGATATATAGATTTGAACTTGTTTTATATACATAAAATTATAAGGAATTTCGTCAAATATTGCAATAATTTAAGTCGTAAATATTTACTACGACAATTTTCTGCTATTCTGATGAAAACTATGTATTGTTCTGATGCTTTTAGTTGACCATGACATTTTACAAATCCAATCTGCCATTAAAAATGTATTCAGGTGACTGATCATTTGGGAAATACCATGAAACAACAGTGAACGGCCGACATTATTTTACAACCTGACAGCTGACTGCAAATTAATATAAATAAGTGAATTCTCTACTCGCAATATTTCCGAATGGTTATAAAATCCGAAGTCCAAAAATCGTAACTTATGTGCACTTGTTGCTCTAGACTTCCTGTCTGTAGAGAATTGGAGCCGTAACTGGTTTGTAACGTTCAATGCTGCCAAAACGAAGCTGGTTTCTTTTAATAATTACAAGAAACCTTCTATACCACTGACTTCTATGGCTAATAATACTCTTCATTCAAACTACTAGCGTAAATATTCACAGACAACATTAATTAGAATAAATACATTGAGGTAATTAACAAAGATGCTCTGGGGAAGGTGGGATCTCTCTACCGTGTTCGCCGGGCTTTCACGAAAAACACTCGTCTAGCCAAAACCACTATCATCAATTCCCACATTCTTTATCTGTGCCTAAATCTAAACGTAGTTTCCCTGAATAACGCTTCTTTCTAAGGGCTGCACGCTTGTGGATGTCTCTTCCGTTTGTCTGCCTTCCAGCGGACTAAAATTTGATTGTCTTCAAGTCCAACGTGAACAAGTTCTTGATGAACCGTCCTTTTATGTAATCTAATTTACAAAATTCCCACTACTTATGTTTACTACGCTATAATCACAATGACTAAGGTATAGCCATTAACCTTTATCCTCGAGTGACCTCCGGTCCTAGATAAATGATAAAATATAGCTGCTTAAACCCGGTTAAACACCAACCTCGGTCCCCGAACATTAGTAGCCCCTCAGTGACAATACTCTCAACTAACCCGACAAGCATCAAAATCTCACCCCTACACTGTAGAGATCCCTAAATGCCGTAAAGCTCTTTTCCCTCGGACTGCTACACTTTGAAATCCGCCCCCCCCCGGGC
>NC_136504.1:32231833-32264333 GCF_053919585.1 Euprymna scolopes
AAACTCCATTGAGTTGACAGTTGTCCTCTCAGGCACCTTTATAAATATATAGATTAATTAAATAGACTTTACTTAAATTTTCATAAACGTGAAAGATCAGTTCAACATAAAAATAGCATAGAAACCATGCCTTATCCAGCTGCGTGGAGATTGATAAGCGTTATCAGGTCGAAGGATAAAAGTGTCGCCTAAAGAAAACAACACTACAGATATAGTTTAAAATTTTCTTATAGAAAAATCAATTTAGGTAACTTGATTATGTAGTAAAGCTAACATCTATTCAATGTACCTGCCTTCGACCTCAATCACCGGCTCGATACCTGTCCAGAACTGAGAGCATGCGAAATTCAAAAGTGCGAACACTTGATCGCTGACGGTGATCCAACTGGCCTTGGTGTTATGGGAGGTCATCTTGGTGATGTTCTGAATGTATGACTTAGAGAAGTAGTCCAGCAGGTTAAAGTCGGGGGGGATACACCCAGTGAAAGAAAAGTAGAAGGTTGTAGCACACCTTCTTCACCAAGCCGGGGTCTTCTTGGACATGTGGGCCGACACAAAGTCCTTCTCATACCCGCGAAGTCTGCCAGTAGTAACCTGAATGCACCAGTGGATCACCACTCTCTTCATCACATAAAATTTGGGGTTGACTTTCAAGCCAACGTCGAAGACGTGAGGTGGCATGGCGTGCCCCTTATTTGAAACCACATCAAATGTCGATGGAGTTTAAGGATGCTGGCAATGGTCCTGTTTTTAACTTGGATCGGAGGAGAGCATGAGTTTTACAGCAGCGCATCTCCGCCCGTTGAACATTGTGTCACTTTCAGACATGATAGAAGGCTACAATATCTGTTGAGATTTGTACACAAAGAGCCAACTAGCAGATTATCTGCTACAAAAAAAAAGGAAACTGATTTTCTATCAAACGGAAATGGAATCATGTCATCTCTTTTAGAGCAACAAATTTATCGTTCGATTGTTTATTCGGAGGTACGAAAAAAGTCAATTTTACCTTGTAGAATGCTTATTTAATTAAGACATGAAATAAAGAAATATTTTAATAGCACATAACAGCTATTTCTAAACGTTCTGCATTACAGTTTATTTACCATGTGTGTTTTACAATGAAATGGTGAAAGTCGCTCTAGGTATTTATCCTGCGCAATTAAAGGAAACAGAAAAAAAAAACACTTTCCTCCTGTCGATGGTGCGACACCATTTTAATGTAATGTTCAAAATGCGTTCAATAACCTATTATATAAATATCATCTGTCTGTTTAAATGGATGCATGTATGTTTGTTTTTATTCCGCCTAAAACTTTCGATAGTGGACACGGATGTCCAAGAGATTGGTAACGTTTTGAAGCCCGATCTCTCAGACGACAAATATCGAAAAATTGGCTAAAAACGTTTATTCCTTCACCCTCAGCTGGTCACATCTACACTTTTCCACAGGGAGTGGTCATTTCTTTCGCCGAAATTTTCGAAAGTCATCTCCTCTTTTCGATTGACTAGTCTAATTTATACCTTTACCATTTCAGGTTTGACAATGAACGCAAGGGAAAAGACGTCACATTTGTTCTCGTTCTTTTTTATTTTTCGCAATATGGGTTCGCAATATGGGTCTGCAATATGGGTTCCTTCTATCACTTTTTTTTTTGTTCAAGACACAACTCCAAACACTTGGGAAACGCCGGGAACCAAGGATAGTCTTATATATAAATGCGTGTATGTGTGTTTGTATGTCTCGACAAAACTTCCTACAAAGCGTCGGAGTGTTACCAAATCGGCATTGTTTAAAAGATCCGTCTCTCGGACGACACATACCGAAAAATTGGTCAATAACATTTATTCCTTCAGTATCAGCTGGGCCGTTTTTCAAGAAGGAGTCGGGTTTTGTCGACGTTTTCGCAAGTCATCGTCTTCGTATAGATTGGATACCTTTTATTCGCCCGCTCGCGATCCCCGGTTTCGCGATGGACGTATCAACTTAGACGTTAGATGTAATTCACATTCTTTTCCTCCTTAACGTTACGGGTTCGAGCCTTTCTGTCTAATATCACTTTTTTAATACCTTTCTCCACCCGGTCTTCCTCCGATTATTTTCTCCAACTCCTCACACCGGGAACCCCCGCTACTACCATTTAAAAAAAAAAAACTCTCTCCAACCGGGATACTTACTGTTCTTTTGATTCTCCTCTACACCACCTCTCCACACTCGGGAAACGCCGAATACCTCGCTCGTCTTTTATAAATCTGAACACACTTTTGCGTCTTTGTCTCAATGCGGAAAAACATTATTGATAAACAATTTGCTGAATACGATTCAATGACTATCATTTACTATTTAATACGTTTCAGAACGGTATTTGTTAATTCATAAATTTCAGCCGGTATTCGTCAACAGGAAGTTTCGAAAGATTTCATTATTCTAACATAGGCGATCAAGTATTTTTATGCGAATAACGTTTACTTAACAGAACATATCTAATGAAAGTAACAAAAATCAAATTTAATATCCTTCAATAAATATGGTTCTTAAATCTATTATTTTCACTAGCAAACATTAAGTCATAGGAAATACCGGTGACTGAGAGAAAGTGCAGGACCAGTATACACTAACAAATGTCATATTTCTCAATTCTGTGTAGGAAAATGTGAATCAATGAGAAATATTCATGAATCACACGTACACCATATAATCAAAAGATGACGGATATATTAAAATTGTCTCCCCTTCGTATAGTAGCGGACCAGGTTATATAATACCCTAGCTCGCCACAAGAAAATAATGAAACGAATGACATTGAAGGAAACAAAGACTCAATTGATGGATAAGATAAACGTTTATTTGCTGTTGAAAGAATGAACGTTTTAGTTATAACATGTGTTCCTGTCCGCGCGAGTGTAACCAATGTTCGTTGCGGGGTTGGTGTTGTATAAGGATAGGAAATGTGTGTTCATCTCACTATCGTTTGTTCGCTCGTGGGAAGAGAAATGAGTTTTATAGTGGAATTGAGAATGATAGTCCAGCGTGTAGACAAAGAAGAGGATATGAGAGTTGACATAAGTTAGTAGTCAGCCACGCGAAGGTGTTCTCAGCGACCAGTAGTAGATAGAGAGAGAAAGAGTGTAAATATGTACATACGGTCTGTTAGCTCGTGCCCCATACATAGTCGCAGGGGTGTTGACGCGCGCAGCGTACGCTCCCCCCTGAAAGGGAGGCGGGTGGTTAGCCCAACCTCTCTGGTCGAAAGTTGGTTCTAAAGAGGGTTAGAAACAGCTTGTCTCTTTGTTTTATACACGTTTCCGGTGGTCATTTGCGCATGTGGATTTTTCCTTAGAAAGCGGAAGTGACGTCGTCCATGTGTGCGTTCGTGTGCGCGTTAGCATGTGTGTCTATACACGTTAATGTGAGTGGATGTACGCGAACGTGAATATGTGTACATGTGTGACGTGGGCGCGTATGTTTGTGTGCGCGTATGTATATGACATAGCTTGAAATGTGAATGTGTGTTTTTGTGTGAGACTATAAAAAGGCTCGTACAGTATCGAAAAGTGTACTTTCCCAAAATAACTGGTTTGCTCAGCTTTATAATATATTAAATGAATACACATCACTTGAACTATTAAATCTTATAAAAATCATAAAGCTGTTCCACATATAAGAAACCTATAAATTATAGATGGAACGATTTTAATATGGTTTCCCACTTCCGATGCGATTACCGATTCGAATTTGTTACAGATCTCTTAATATGTAACTATAGAGTTGTTAGTTTACCTGATTACAGTAAAACTCATGTTAAATGTGTAGATATTTTCTTCGACGTAAACATACACCTCTGGCGACTGATCTATAGATTATAGGTTTGTTTGGTAGTTTAAAATCAATAAATATTATTATTTTATCATTAGCGCAAGCAGTTGAAGATATTGTTTGAAACAAAATCAAATAAAAAGTCAACGGAAAGAATCGTTTTTGATATCGGAAAATAAGCAGACAGTTTTTCCCCCATTGTTATGCCGTTCTTGATATCCAGAAATCCCGATTATTCCCAGATTAACAGTAGTGTTATGGCGCCTTATCAGAATTGAAATCGGGAAACGGGTCTCGATTCTGATTACAACTATTCGTCCTAACGCAAAAATGTATTAATTAGTTGATTAGATATTTATGAGCATCAGTTATTTTATATGTGGGACGTGAATAATAAGGCGATCGATTTCACAGTGATAGAATAAACATCTAATAAAACATGATTAAAACAACGAAATACTTTAATAGCACATTACAGACATGTTGCAATTGTTCTGTTGGACGCTATATTTACATTGTCTTATTCCTTATTGATAACCGCTTTAGCTATCCTCTCCGTCTAATTAAGGGTAAAAGAAAAAACCCATCTTCTGTAGGCTTACGTAGAAAAAAAAGATCGTGTGACGCCATTTTAATGCAATGTTCAAACTGCGTCCAATAAAGTTTTATGATGCTAGACTTTTTCTTTTCCGTGCCGCTTTCAATACGGAAACACATTACTCTCGGTAAACAATTTGTTGAATGCGATTCAATAGACATGGTTTCCTATTTAGCACCCGAATAAAGGGAATTCGTGAGTTAATAAATTTGTGGCGGTATTCATTCACAAGTAAATGCAATAGATTTGATTATTTCGAACCCAGGGGATTAAGTATTTTTATGCGAAAGATCTATCCTAAACAGAACCGATCTAATTAAGCGGATAAATAAATCACTGACACTTTTCCTTTTTTAAAAAAGAATCAAATCAAGTTCTCTAGAAGTAAATAAGTTTCTGAATCAATTGCACGCATCAGTAGACATTAAGTCACCGGAAACACTGGACGAACACAGTAAACTTGCGAGTAGTTTGAGTGGATTCTAGGCAATGCAAAATAGGTTATTGCTACTCAAATCGTGCAATTATATATAAATATATAAAGTTTAACTTGTCTTGCTATTTATTTTCATCCAGTTCAATATTCAGGATGTACAGTGCACACTATCCCAACCTATCTAATGAAATTGCTACTTATCTAATTGATGATAGAACTTTTTAATTTTTTTCTACAATTCACGCACTAGGTGGTCGCAGGTCATGCGGAACATTTGTCAAACTCTAATACGCGAGGAACGTTTATAAGTAATTTCTCCTAATTTTTATTCCGTCCGAATAAATCATAGCGAACTGCAAAGTGCATTGTTATGATGAATAGTCTTCAACATTTTTGGCTTGAAATCTAATTTCTCTGTTGCATGGATGGGCGGGTGTAGACTCTAAATAACAATCATTGTCTGTGACTTGCATCAGAAGCTAATATGCGTCATTAAATTCCTGGTAAAATTGCATTGCAGATGGGGGTGACTATGTACAAAAATTAATGGTGGAACACAAAAAAGTAGATCCTTTTAACGATAAAACTCGTGTTTTTGTAGATCTTAAACATTTTGAGTAAAATAAATAAGAGGCTTTGTTTTGAAAAAAAAACATTCGTATGACGTATCTATGTATCTAGTTATAGCTCATAGGATTAGCGAATCTCTCGATGGAGGTAACGTTTCTAGGACAATTGATCTTGACGTATCAAAGACCTTTGATACGGTATGGCATAAATGTTTACTTAACAAGATCTCTAGCTATGGCATAGCTGGAAATGTCTTCGCAATTATAAATTCATTTCTCTCAAATAGGTTCATAAATGTAGTAGTTGGTAGGCAGAACTCAGAAGCTCAAAATATTAATGCTGAAGCCCCTCAGGGATCCATCCCGGTCCCAAATCCCTTTCTGATCAACATTAATGATCTTCCAAATCACATCCTTACAGTATTCGTAGACATTTATGCTGATGACATTACCATCTATGGTAGCACATCTAAGGCCGTAAACGACGAAGTTCTCTTTTATTCTGTCTACTTTGATCTTGAACACGTGATTCAATAGGGAAAGAAGTGACTAGTTACTTTTAATGCATTTAAAACAAAGTTTTTCTCTTTACATCACTAACGCTCTGGTGGCAGTTAAATGAATAGCTCTCGCCTTGGGAAAGTCTCGTCTTGACAAGCTGCTGGGCTTGACTTTTACTTCTGATATGAAATGGAACACATACATCAACTCCGTTGCCAATCCACTAGAAAAATGATGGGATTCTTCTATCGATCCAATAGATATCTCACTGCTGATGCAATTCTCTATTTATATAAGAGTCAGGTACGTCCAATGATTGAGTACTGTTGCCACATCTGGGCAAGAGCTGCTAGAAAGGAATTATTCCGTCTTGATAGAGTTCAAAATAGACTTCGCATCCTCGTAGGAGATGCCCTCATCTCTTTTCCCTGAAACCTCTTTCTCACGGAAGAGATGTACCGACCTTGTCTTTGCTTTATCGTTATTTTCATGGCAGGTGCGCGACTGAGCTTCAATCTCTGGTCCCCCGTCACCAGACTTTAACCATAAACACTCTAGCTGAAAACACTATCAATAAATTCCCCCACTCTTTACCTGTGCCTAAACCTAAACATAGAATCCACGAACAAATCGACTTACTGTCTTCAGTTTTCCTGCTTTCCATCTGACTACAATATGGTTGTCTTCAAGTCAACGTAAACAAGTTCTTTATGAGCGGTTCCACTTAATCTGACAAATTTACCGAATTTCCATCACTGACGATTACTATATTGTCAAATTGACTACTGTACACACTTTAACCCCTATCCTTGAGTGGCCCCTGGGTCTTGATACATGGTGATGCCTACGTAAAAAAATGACTAAGACCACATGGGCACACCTCCCCAGCCATCGGTTAAAAATGCATTAACAATTGTGGCGACTCTGTGCAAAATACATTCTGACCACAATAGGTATCTCGTTTAAATGGTACCACGCCATCTTTGTAGCTCTTTAACGCTTTGAGTTACAAACTATGAGGAGCTGTACTTTAAGAACGGCCCACGGATTACATAGTGTGATCCGAGCACGATTTTGCCTGGTATTGAAATTGTTTTGGTAAGCATCTTTCAGACAACCT
This sequence comes from Euprymna scolopes, assembly GCF_053919585.1. Classification (NCBI taxonomy): domain Eukaryota; kingdom Metazoa; phylum Mollusca; class Cephalopoda; order Sepiida; family Sepiolidae; genus Euprymna; species Euprymna scolopes. The sequence continues at coordinate 32,238,875 of NC_136504.1, forward strand.
CACAAATAAAAAAACGAGGGAGTTTAGACAATGAATGTGAATCATATTTATGATCGCACATAAGATCGTGATCAAAGTATCAGGCTATAATTGTGAGGTTATAACACAAAGATCTATTCGTTTTTATGATTAAAATTATCTAAAAAAATATGATATGGAATGTTGTTTATTCTTCATTCAATTTTTCAAATTTACTAACAATTTTCGGGTAGGATTGTTAGCTAAACTTGTACTAATTAAAACCATGTACGATAATTTTCATTTATATGAAAATTCTCGTACACCTTTACTAGTTTTTTAAAATTTTATTTTAATGTTATTAACTAACTTTATATTGAATGTTTACAGAGAAAATTATATATCAATGAACTGAAATAGGATTAATTTTCATTGGTTGATTCTAGTTTTATTTAAAGATTTAAGCTTAGTTTGCCGGATCTATTTGTCCTTTTGACGGCATATGAAACTTTACAATCTATTTAATTCTATTTGTGTAAAGTTGCCCGGCAACCAATACACGATGTTTACCTCAGTCTCAAAGTGGACAAAAATAAAACAGGAACTCAGCTCGCCTTGTCTCTGTAACAACAACATTTATTTTCCTATTTTACAGCCCTGATGTAACCCACGTAATCGTCATCTCGAACGTTATACCGTGCTGTTGCACTCTTTTTTACATATGTAAACGTTTGTATTGTTCTTATTTTAGTGATCATAATGATGAAGTTTCTCCAGAAATATATTCTAGTGCTGTTTTGCTTGTTTGACAAATATGACAACCGAAAATGGAGACAATATTTATACACATATAAATAGTAAATTATTTTTTTCTAAAAACTAAAAGCTTTTCAATGTAAAATCAGATCCGGTACTTACCAGAGATTTGAAAACTCACAGTATTTTAGATTTACAATTACGCCACCGTTCTCTCATGTCTTATGTGACCGAGCGTTCATTTCAAGAATCTAATCTAATGGTTAAATATATGCCTTTCTTATAACCTGAAATATCATATTCAATATCTACATGCATTTTCACCATTCATAATAAAAGAAAATGTCATTAATATATTTCTATTTTATGCTTTTTTGTTTTGTAACATAAGAAACTAGGGCTATAACAACAGCACATTAGGGAAAACTGCCGTTTGGGCACTTATTGCTCAAACCAAGAGCTTAAGGAGGCAAACAGCACCGCCATGCGATGGGTTAATTTCTATTGCGATAAGATATGATGATGAACTCTCGAGTATGTATCCGACAGAGTTAGACACAATTATTCAACGGAGAACCACATAACTCTATACGAAAATAAAACATATAAGATATCAATGGGTATATACTTGGCAATCAAAACAAGGAAAATAACATGCTGTTGTAATAGCCCTAATAATAACACGTTTTAGCTTCGCGAAGGATGCCGCCTATATTTAACGATTAATGTTAAGCTATATAGTTTTACATTCTTTCCTTTATACATGTGTTACGCTTGGACAGCGTCATCATATTGCCACTGATGGCAATTTTTTCTCTGTTATCATGGTAACAAAAACTATTGCAACTACGTTAACTTCGATTGTAATGTCTTTTCTTTATTATTCGTTTTCATTTCATATTTGTAGACGTTTTATTTGTATCGTTTATATTTTCTCTCATATCGCTATCCTGATTGAGATATTGTCTTAATTTTACCTTATATATTAAATGTTTTTCTTACTTCTTTTTTACTTTACACATTGAGATGTATTTTTTTCTGGTGCTATTCCATTCATTTTTAATTTACAGACCTGTATGCTTTTTTTTTCATTCAGACACTATTTCATATTTAGGCGTAAACATTATAGAGCGTCATGAACACTTGAATTAATTATTTGTTTAATCAGTTTTCTTCACCTTAAAATAATATCGATATTAACGTGGGACATTCATTCTAGGCATTACCACTTTCATTGGAAATGGGACACTTAATCGTTCTAATGCATTAGGGGGTGCCAGGAGGGCAAATGGGATACCCTTTGGAGAGAAAAATTGAATTGTAACGATCCCTTAAACTATAAATATATGTTAACATGTTCTTTATGCCACCTAAGCGCAGCTTTTCGGTGTTCCTTTTTTGTTTACGTAATTTTGGTTAGTAAAATATTAACTTGCTTTTAGTGTTTGTGTATAAACATGATTATTATATCTCCATAAAAATATGTTTTAATTGTTCTCTACGTAAATACGTGTAAATCGGAATATTCTTTTGAAATTATAAAATAATAATCACATGCAATGTTGATTATGCACGAAATACTTACACATCACTGCAATATATATATATATATATATATATATATATATATATATATATATATATATATATATATTCATCGCTCAAAAAATATCCAGTATATTATATTTATATTAAGTTCAGAGATTGAGTTTTGCGGACCCTTAAAGTTTCCAACATCCCGTTGTTTACTCTATGAGATGATACGTAAGCAGAGTTATATCTATATAAATAAAATGAACTCATTTTTCCCCGCCGATTTTGACCTTAATAGGATTGAAAATCTAAAGATTTTATGCAGATGTACTGTACACAAACTACACCGCGCTATCTGATATAGGCATATTAACTATCCACTAACTCGCTTATCGGAGCTTCCTATATTTAATCTGCTGAGAGGTCATTGCCAAAACCGGTTGCTATCAATGGAACTAGTAAATTCTTCTCTCTCTAATAAATTCATACTTACACCGCCGCCCATTTACACCGGCCGAGACCGTTCACAGGAGACAATTACGGACGAACACCTTGTTAGGTTTCTATAAAAACTAGACTGCAATTGAGGTGAAACGCACAATGCTTACTTTTACTTTGGTTCAAAATTAAAATAAAAATAAAACAAAACAAAAAAGTTTACATTTTCTTTCCTTAAAACTAAAATAATATTTTACTTCAATTCTGTTTTATTTCGCATTCTGCTCCATTTATAACATCGTTTCAATGATTTTTTTTATTGTATTTTATTTGTTTTTTATGTTTCTTTTATTTTTCGTTTTGCCGATCTTTCCATTTTACAAATCCATTTCTTCTCTCTTTTCGTTGCTTCTCTTTTTCGACAAGTTTACCATCGTTTCTTTTTATTTTTATTTACTTATTTTTTTTCATTCCTCTGCTTCTGTTCCTGTTTCCACGATCTTTCCATTTTCTTTTTTTTATTTCTTCTCTCTTTCCATTTTTCCTCTTCCTTCAGCAAGTTTATCATCATTTCTTTCTTTGTAAGACAGCCGGATTTTTTCTTACAATAAACGAATCTTTCCTTTTTCTTCCGTTTCTTTGCTCTTTGTTTGCTATCTTTCCAATCTTCTTTCTTTCGTTTCTTTTTCATAAATCATTGTTCGATGCCTTTCTCTCTATTTCTTCGTTTACTTCTTTTAAGCCATTTCCCCCATTCTTCTTCCTTTTTCTTCTTCTTTTTTTTGGTGTTGGAAACGTCCGTCTCACGTTCGTATATAACAACCTATTTCTTTGGTAGATTTCTGGGTGCTAAAACCGCGGTGATGGAGATTCTTCAATTAATCCAATTCGAGCCACAGCAAACGTGCCAGGGTACAGCTAGTAATATTTATTGTATTAGATCATAGTTTAATGGATTGCCCTCATGTGATTTATCAGGTTGACAAGAAAGGTTTTGCTGTCTTTTACTTTTAAATTCAGATAAATATATCTTGGCTCCAATAACAATTTATAGATAAAAGTAAGCACTATCAAAATCAACAGACTTTACCAACTACAAACAATTGTATTTATGTCATTAACGTAAAAATCATGCTTTCTAGTAGCGATAAAGTCGCGGAACGCGTCTTTGATATCAATTAGATTTTTGAAGCGTTTTGCGGACAGAAAGTTGCCGAGATGTTTGAAAAGGTAGCAGTAGGAAGGTAAGTGGTTTTGAGGTGTAAATCAGTTACGTAGCCAAATTCGTTCAACTTCTGACGGACAATTTTAACAACGTGCGGTCGGCATTGTCATGGAAAAAAATTCCCATTTTATACTGACTAATGCTGGGTGTTGTTGTCAAAGTTACTTATGCATTTTTGTAGTACTTCTCCGTTGTAATCTTTTCGCCTTCATTTAAAAAAAAAAAATAATGGATGAGACCAGTCGCAGACCAGAAAAATGTCAGCATGTCAAAACCCAGTGGAGAAGCAAGTCATTCTTGCGTAAAAGAAAAGAAGATGACACTTCATAATGGAGTTTCTTTTGGTTTTCGTTTAATTCTTGAGGCATCCATTTATCAATTTTTTATTTGCAATGTCGATCAAGTGGTTGTAAATCGTCGAATACCTTACGTCTAATTCTAAAATAAGTTCTCGAACACTTATGCATGGATTGGTTTCAACTAACACCCTTAATTAGTCGTTATCATCATCCGATGGCCGACCACTGCGCTCATCATCTTCAAGACTCGCTTCGCCGCAACAGAATTTCTTATACGGCAATTGTTCCGTGCGTTCAGTAGTGGTTCCTGGGCCAAACGCTTCGTTGATATCGCGAGCTGTTTCAGAAGCTTTTCAGCTTTGCTTTAATTGAAATAAAAACATTATGCAAATTTGCTTTTTATCGATCTTGTAAGAAATATTATTAAAATCACATATACTTGTTTGCAAACGATTGTAATTCGAACAACTAGATAGAAAATAAAAGGCTCTTTACAATTAAATATAAATTAAAAGTATCACGAGGAAAACTTTCGTAAAAATAGATCATTTCAAATCAAAATTATAAATTCCGTAAGAACATTCTTGCCAACGTAATATATTGTGTTTATTTCCATTGCTCTATTCTCTGCATATTAGTTTGCTTATCTTCATGAGGAACTGTGTTTAATTCGGTACAAAATATCTATGCGCCATATTGAAGTTTTAAGAGTACGAGAAGCGTTCGAAGTAAATGTCTCCTAGTTTTTGTTCCGCCAAAATAAATCAGAGAGAATTGCATTGCTATGATGTCTGAACTTATGCATTCATAACCTGAACGTTCTAATCTTTCTGTTGCAAGTATTGACCATGTGAGACCATAAAATACGAACCCGATCTGTGACGTGCGTCAGAAGCATAGATGCGTCATTGAATTCCCAGCAAAAGTGCATTAAGAATTGTGCTGACTATATACAGACCTATCCTGGATCATAAACGGTCGCCCCTTTTAATAGTACCACTCACGTCTGCGTAGCACTTTAACTTCTTCTATTAAAAATTAGGACGCTTTACTTTTGGAACGACTCTCATGTGAGTATCGGTAAATCCGCGACCTAAATGCGCCCAAATTTATTTTATGTGCTTCAAAACACATCTATAAGATACGTTATCTTACCATCGATTTTCTTAGGATAAAGTTTCTAATAGCAAGTTCCGGACATTCTTATACTTTAAATAGAATACTCATCCGTCTGCTACATTGAACGCTGTTCTGATATTTTAGGTTTAAAATAGTATTTCGAGGCATATCACGCTAAACTGTGAACATAATATCGTTTTTTTCTGATATAAAAAAAATACAATTAAAAACTAGTCAGACTACGGTTTCCAATAGCATTTCCTTCGGTCATGCTTAAATTTGAACTGTACATTTCCCTTATTTTGTCACTCGTAAATTTCGAATAGAGTTGTTGTCGAACACCCCCCATAGTTTTTCATACATACCTCTAAAATAGCAGTTTTGTTTGTCTGTAAAGCTTAAGCTTAATGCAGCATATTCCTATTTTCGTTTTTATATTTAAAACAAAATCATGGTATGTGGTCTGCAATGCTATCATCTGCAGAAAAACAGTGCAAGGAGATATATAGTTTTTTCTTCGTCCAAAAATGCGAAAATATATACAGATTATATATATCATTATATTTTGAATAAAACATTTTGATAAATCTATCTGTTGCATAATTTTTTCATTCTCATAATAATTAATATCTGTCCCTGAAATTTTATTGGCCTGTCGTTTCTTCTTCTCTGCAAGGCCTCTTTCTTTCTATCCTCAAAGGTATTGTTTGTTGTAGTCTTTATAAATACCATTCTGGTATGTATTCTTCAGGATTATCTGGTCTTATCTGTGCATCTTTTGTTCCCGTTCATTGCATTCATTGGTCCAGTTGCCTCCATTAAATGTTGTTTGTGTTATCTCTTTTTATTTCCGTCGTTTCTTTCTAAGAACTGTAAGCTTGTGGAACTCTCTTTCTCCTGATTCTTTTTTTCCTAACTATAACCAATACATTTTCAAGATTATGACCAATATTGATTACCTGTATTTGCGATCGTCATCTTTTGTCTATGTTAGTTCTTAAAATAATGTGTCTCCTTCCTTGTCTGAAAGATTTTCATAACTTTCTTTATGTACTTGACGGATACTTTTAGTCAAGTTTAATAATTATTGCCCTTTATTTTATCACGCATCAATTTATCCACCACCATAGTCTCAGTATCGTGTATCACTTGGTGCAGCATTGCTAAACACTTAATTTTCCATATTTTTGATGAGCTGTACGGAAAAATGCTTGCGAGAACACTGGGTGTTGAAATGTTGTTTTAACATTTCTGTTTATTGTATCGACAAGAAATGCATGCTTAAATTTGTCAAAGAACATGGCATAGCAACTTACAAATGTCAAAAGCCACTCGGTGGTATGGATTATCAGTTATCTGAGCAAATCGGATTATGGCAATTTTCACAACAATTAATAAATTGGGCAAAAGATGATTCTTGAATAGGACGGCTCGACAGTTAGTTGTACTATTTGACTTGAAAACAACCATGAAAAAGTGCGGGAGGTCACAACATAGCGGTAGTAGTTACAATGCTAAGGAAGTTCTTGAAAATTTCTGTTTTTCGTTAGAGAAAAAAAAAAGTAAGTAAAGCAGTGTCTTTGAGACATTGTTGGAAAAACGAGATGTCGTGCTAAATGTTTTACAAACGCAGTAACATACGCACTACTTAGTTTAACAAAATAAAATTGGTTTGTAGTGTAGAATCAAACCCAACAATGAAAAAAAGGGTCCACTATTCCGGCTTCAAAAATCTTGATATCAACAATCTCTGAGGGATAAATATGCCTTATGCGACAGACTATAAACACTTTTCCCCTCTGAAGCGTAAGGATGAAGAAGATAATCACATTCCCGCTATGAAATTTGAGTAAGCAATGCCTGAGACGATTAAATTCTAAGACAATAGGGATAGTACATATGAAATAAATAAACATACATGATTAGCGTTAAGCAATATTCGCATCTCTGTAATTAAGTCGATCTTGTGTAAATAAAAATATTTCGTTAAAATGAATACGTTTAAAATGGAGAAGAAACCGGAAGTTAAATAGAGAAAACAATCTTAACTATCACCGAAATTTTAAACTAACTTTTGTTAATTTTCAAACATAAATTATATGATAGTTTTGATCTTAAACATTCAAATACAATTGTCACAGACTTAGAGACAATGTTGGTATTTTAAAAGAGTCAATATAGATCAAAATAAAAATATATTACCACAGGCTATAAGGTTTCGCAATCCATTGATCAGAGACAGTGAATATTAAAGATCAATCTCAAAACAGATACTACATTTTGCTCTTATGGAATTATTCACTATCATGGGAGGAATACCAAATAGTCACATGATCGATAGTAGTTTGATCTCAGAAACAGAAATTAGTCAAAACATTCATATGGATGTTCTGAAAATCGCTTGAGACAAGGAGTAATGCCAATAATATAAAAAGATAGGGACGAAAGATAGTTATTAAAATACAAACGAGTAAACATAAGTGTAAAAACGTCAGTTGAAAGAGAGAGCCATAACTTTTTAGTTCTGCGAAAAAAAAACATTTGAATTTTCGGTTTATATTCACAAAGTTACAGTCGATGTAAATTATGACCTTTTTATGCGATTTAAAAAAATTGTCTATATGAAGAGAGTTAACTGTAATATTATTCGTAAATAAAAATAGTTAAGAAACCAAGATATCAATAGTCATTAAAAAGGTTCGGAAACTTTTTTTTTGTAAAAGAAAACTAAGGTTATTGTAAAAGGTACTCTCTCTCTCTCTCTCTCTATCTCTCGTTCTCTCACTCTGTCGTCGAAGGATATTATTCACACATACCTTTTATCTGTGCAAAGTCATCATCCGCCACTGCGCGGACTATTGCTGAAACTAATTCGCTGGTGCATCTACCCTTTGTCCCTCAGTCTGAGAAAGGGTCCAAAATAATTATTCAACCTGATAACCAATCTCTGCCCTATCGCCGAATTATTGTATCCATTTACCTGTTTTACAAGTATTCTAATCAACACGTAGCACTTGTACCCTGTCTACGTAAATACCATATACTAATCTAAAAAGCAGCAAAATTCCACCCTTCACTGTAGGCATCCCTAGATGCCGGAACATTTTTACTCTAACAGTTTCCTACCTAAAACTGTAGGACTATGGAATTCTTCCTGCTATGCTTCTTTCTTTTGGTGTGGTGATATTCAGAAGTTTAAATGTAATGTGAACAAGCGTTTGGCTTTTTAACTCCCTACACAGTATCACTGGAGATATGTTCGCAGATAATACCAACTTACGTCTAAGTAAAACTGTTTGGGGCAAAAAAAAACAAAATACTTTACAACTTTTAAAATTAAAAATGGAACGTAGCAATCGAAAAAAATATAAAACGAAAGACAGAAAAAGAACATTAAAACACAACAAGATGCCTATAGAAAAATACTGAAATGATGATTAATTAACACTGATATTTACTCTGGATTAACAGGTAAAGAATCATATTTATTCTTAACAATCAGTGTACTAAACTTGTTTAATTGTGTGAACGTTTAAAAGACCTTATAAGTACATTTAAACCACAACATTCATTATTCCGCTCACCAAAATACATGTAAAAAACACACACAGACACGACCTAATAAACAAAATATGGATGATGGCTTATGTTGATCTGGTTAGCATGAATTAGTGTATAAATATTTTGTTTCGTGTTTTCACTTTTTGTTTTTACTTTCCTTCGCAAAACTCAATCATCTCGTGCAAAGCAAGACAAGAACAACTTCTACAAAATGAACCGAACTAAACCTCATTAAAACGTATTTAAAGAACTTGAGCCATTTAATGGTTTGCCAGATTGATTAAATCCAAAACGGGCTGATATGCCGTAAAAATGCTAAAAACATACTTAAATATTTACCGAAACTCGAAATATGATATATTTTCTTCAAAACTACAGTATTCGGCATTAAAGAAACCGAAAAATATCGATACGCCGTACAGCAAAACAATAAAACAATCTAATCAGTTATTCCTTCTGCACATTTAATTTTAATTATATAAAAATCAGTTATATTTGTATTTATGCATGTTTTTTAAGGTGAAGTTCCCGAATCATTTGTTCGCTTTGCGTTTTAATATTAATGATTAAAAATTAAAATTAATGATAATATCATCGGACCAAAAACCCGCGATTATATCTTGTAGGGATATTTGAAATCAAACGTATTCAGCCACCGCCTTCGATGTCTTGAAGAATTAAAACGATCTATTCGTTCGAAATATGAATTATTATATAATATTATAGCGATCTATTCGTTCGAAATATGAATTATTGTATAATATTATAGCGTGTATCGGATATACATTGCGGAGTATCAAATAAATAAAAATCTATGAACTTCTCCATGCTAAATATATTTCTATGTCATTACTTGATCACAATATTATCAAGATATTAATTAGTCTTAGAATATTTAAACTAATATATTTTAACTATTCTAATTATTCCTTATTTAAGAATATTTTAAAATTACGCCCACATCGATCTTAGTAAAATACACTTAGAACCAGGTTTATTTATTCATGTTTATATTACTGCACATGTCACTGAAAAGTTAAAAATAGAGATATTCTCCTTTAAGCACCACCATTAATTATATATATATATATATATATATATATATATATATATATATATATATATATATATATATATATATATATATATATAGGTAGTACTGGGTTACATGGTACCAGTAGCATGGTACAGTAGCATGGTCGGGTCACCGGCGACTAAACTGGTTCCCCCACCAGACTTGTTTGCTGAGGAGGGCGGCTAGTCTTCCTGGAGGATTAAACACAATACCTTCCAAAGGGCGAATGAACTCTTTTTCTCTGTCAACGGCCAACTAGCACCCTGTATATTTGTGTGTGTATATGTGTATTGGGGTGGAGAGGGCTCCCGTAAGCCGTGGTGAAGGCAACCTTTCTAGGAGAAGCAACTCTTGATTTTAAAAACCATAAAGCGGGAGACAAGTAACCGCATTAAGCTGGTCTGCAGTTTAATTTGTTGCTGGCTATCTTGCTCTTGCTTGTTGCTGAATCTCAACATTTTGAACCGAGAGAGAGAGAGAGAGGGAGAGAGAGAGAGAGGGAGAGAGACTTAGCTGTCGTACAAAGATAAGACTCTGTAACATCATCTTTGTATAGATACTCCCTCAGGTATTTGGGCTCATGGATTTTAAATGTCTGAGAGAGTGGCACTCATCTGACAAGACGTTGCAATCATCATATATATATATTGAATATTTATCATAAATCTGTAATAAGATCTCAGATTTATAGTTGGTGGTTATTATGTGCAAAATTCACAATCGTGATGGAAAATGGAACAAATACAACCGGCACGTGTCTATTAGTGTAATAACATATATTTTAAATAAAAAGCATATTTTGTGTTTTCTTTTTGGGCAAAAACTAGGCTTATAGATTAAGCGTACAAATGTCTAACCTTAAATAGATTTAAGATATTTACATCAAATAAATACAAAACGTTGTTTTTGCTATTTATGAGTGCACTAATTTTTAATTTTAGCATAGTTCCTTCATGGAAAAGAACAAAAATATTTTCACATAAGAGATGTACCACATATTCTCAAATACTAATTTTAATATTTTCTTTGTATTTGGGAATCATCGAGCAAAAACGAGAAACTGATGAATATGTAAATATATGTTATTCTTGTATAAGCTTACATATTTTATATGTTAAAATTCCACATATTAATATATATATATATATATATATATATATGAATATGTTGGATCTGATAAGTAATGGCTACACATATGCAAACATGTTTCAGTGACCAACCTGCCAGGGAAAATCACCTCATCAGGCCAAGAATATCCACGTGAGTAGCCATTAGTCATCAGGTCCAACATATTTTATTGCTCTGTCTTAACATTGAACACTATTATGTTGACACATTTTGGTTTTGTTGAAATAATACTACCAATAATATAAAATATATATACATATACATGCATTCATCTTACGACACATTTATATACACGTATATATGTATATATATATATATATATATATATATATATATATATATATATATGCATGTATATGTAAATATATTGCCTTAAAATAGGAACCTATTGCAAATTTTCTCGTAAATATATGCGTTTTTATATAACGACGAGGAAGATACAAGGTGGCTTTAATGAAATATTTTTTTTCAATTTCATGAAATCGTGTATGATATTTGGCTTAATGTGTATTATCACACGAGTAAACATATTCAATTATAAATCAAGGTCGATAGATACATTGAAATTAACTGTGAAGAAATAATTTTATCCCGTAATAACCGTTTCGGAACATATATTCAATTTGCACATTAACAATAAGAAGAATTTTTTAAAACTTAAACATAGGAATTCAATAAGTTATATGTGACAATTAAGCACAACGGACTTTCTAAATACTTTTAAGATAAAATATTATTATCAAAAACGTGTTGAATACACTAAAAAGATCACACGCTCTTTACTTTTACGTTTCAATTAAAATAAGACAAAACGCTTTGGAACTGTAGACAAAATAGACAAAGATATTTACACAAATACTAATCCTGGTGTTTTATGGAGTATTTTAATATATCTAACATCTGAAATGCTTTTTGGAAGTTTAGTTATAAAAAAAGAGCATTCAAACTGGAAAAAAAGCCATTTGCTTTAAAATCACAAATAAGAAGAAGGTGGATTGCAATATGAAAGGTATTAAAATAACATTTTACTAATGGAAGATATTTATAAAATATTTAGAAATATGAAAGCAGCAACACCACTAACGTGTGTATTTACTGTATTTGTAGAAACGCGTATTTTTACAAATCGAATATCCATATCTATACTTCCAAGAAAAATATTATTTTATAAAGCTTTGAATTATTTAAAAAAAAATTTACCTAATAACTATAGAGTTTTAGTCATAGTGTTCGAAAAACCTAATGGAAATAAATGTTGATACATCGATCTATGCACAGGTTATGCTTAATTTTGTTTCTCAAAGCACATAGTATTAGTTATTTTCCTCCTCCCTTAAGTAGATTTAGACTAATATAAATTTCTTCCTTTTTCATATTGTAAATATCCAGCTTTCAAAAAATGTAATATTCGGAATTGGGACAAAAAGTTTTAAAAAATGCCTTCATCTAATACATATCTCGGTTTCACTTTTATATCCATAAAGTAGAAAAAAGATAGGCAAACGAAAAGTGAGAAAAACAGCGGATGAGCACTCTCGTCTTATAATAGGTCTTTATTTTAGCAAAACATACTTTCTCTTTTCTCACTGAAAATTTAATTAAAAAAATATATCAAACTCACATGGAGCCGTAATCAAGGATTAAAATGCCCATCTGCTCAAACGAGCTTACATTGATAGTATGCGGATTTTATATATTTCTTTTCTTTTGCATTAACCTTCATAAATGTAGAATCTGTAGAAGCTAAACATGCATTTGTATGTATAGAAAAAAACGACCAATGTCTATAGAAACCCTTAATTATATAAAAAGAATCTGTGTGTGGGTTTGTGTTGGGGGTGTCTATGTGTGCGTGTGTTTATGTGTGGAGAGTTCATTGTCTATAAACTCGTATACGGGTGGGTCGATTTTTCTGAAATTTTTAACGAAAGCCAATTCCTGTGGCTGATTCTCTTCTTAGATAAGTTTTCTACAAGAATGTCTTCAATAATACGGATAATCGAGATAATCCGATGAAAGATGGAGCAGGCGATTTGACAAAATAATCTCTTTACACAGCCTAACATAACAACTGCATAACAACCGAAAGACCAGAGATACAAAATTAATAGTAAGTTTTTGTATGCATAGGCTCGTTAAAAAGATGTTTTTCTGTTAAAAGCATTTTCCAGTTATAACTCCAATCCAAACCATGATCACCGGACAAACAGTAAGCTCCGACATATAGAATGAACAGTAGGTGCTTTAATATAAAAGGAGCGCGTTCCAAAAGAATGTTTCCTATTTAAAGCACAATAGAACATAATACTTGACATTTGTATTTACATTTTTTTTTATTTCTCTAATATAAATCTCGCTTGGCTGTTTAAATGTATGTATTATGTTTGTTTGTATATCTACCGAAAAACCTTCGTCAGAGGCAACGGATTTCCAAGGGATTAGGATCATTTTAAAGCCGCCCCTTCGGACGACAAATATCGAAGAATTGGCGAAAAATATTATTTCTTTCACAATCAATTGGCCACTTTTCTACAGTGATGTGTCACTTTATTTCCGATATTTTCGAAAATCATCCCCTCTTTTCGAATGACTAGCTTTAATTTAAATAGCTCTCACTTCAGGTTCGGTGATGGACGCAACAGCAAAGATATGTCACATTTTTTTACGTTCTTTTCCTCCTTCACGGTACGGGTTCGAGGCTGCCAGCCTATCACCATTTTTTTTGTCAGCACCCCTCCCCCTAACCTACCGTGGAACGCCGGGCAGCCCGGCTAGGATATATATATATATATATATATATATATATATATATATATATATATATATATATATATATATATACGTTAATGGGAAACATATATATATATATATATATGTATATATATATATACATATATATATATATTGTTTTTAACATATAATTATCCATTGACACGTGCTTCATCGTCTATTACTCATCAGGGTTGCTGACTCTCGCAGAATTCGAAATCTGGACCCATATGTAAGAAGCCTAACCGCTTACCACTCGTCAAACTCGCTTACTGTTCGGATATATAACGATTTACGTAAATGTTATTTGTTTTTGTCATTGCTAAATATTTTAAATGAATTCAATTATTTACGAATGTGCATTTTTACCAAAATGAAAGTTGAGAATAATGTTCCCTATAAGCAATTTGGATATGTATATATATATATATATATATATATATATATATATATATATATATATATATAAATGTAACTATTGGTTCGTTCGCAATTAATTGTCTAAAAAACCACTGGACGGATGGCTTCCATGTTGTGGTATAATATGTTTACTATATCCATGTGTGTTTTTATATATTTCTTTTTAATTATAACATTATACTTAATTTTTCTATGATAAATAGGTGGTTTTCTTTGTACCGATAGGCCATTTTTTTATTTAGGGACAATTATTTATTACCGCTTCCTGTCACGTGACCAGCTTGCCCAAGTTTTCCTGCTAGATCTGGAGATTTCGTTTGCAATCTAGCGGGGAATTCAAGAAAATCTGGAGATATTTCGCACCCACACACCCGCAATTTTAGATTAAAAAAATAAAGTAAAACGCTTGAAACTACTTTAAAACATACAATAAACGCATTCATGTCAGTAAAAGAAATTAGCATTTATTTATTGCCTTTGGTAACAATTATTTATTGATTATTTGTTTTGTTTTTCACCTTTTTTCGGCTAACCATTCTTAAATCTCGCTATAAAATCGATTTTTCCAATTACATTTTAAGTGGGGAGGGCATTCCAACCTCCGAAGTTTAGTTTAAAATACGATCTAAGCAATCCCGCTTAATTTTTAAGTATTTAGTCGAAAATTGTAAAAAGCAAGAAACAGCAGCAAAAAAAAAACTTATACCAATACAGTAGAATTTTATTATCTACACAACCTAAATACTTTTAACATGCTAAAACAAAGTTTTTTTTTTTTTTAATTTTTCTAATTTCAAAATATGTTGCCCCATTATTGGGATGTTTAATTTGTAGTATATTTCAATTTCACTTTTATTATAAAATGTTTGAGTTATGATTTGTTTCTTGCAAAACAAAATACCCTCTTTGAAAAAAAAAGGTAAAACTAGTTTCATAAAATATGTAAGCCTTCTGGAGAGCTAACCGCTTCAATATAATTCCATAAGCATATAGTGAGAAAACACGGAACATTTTATACATTGAATATACTATATTTTATACTTTTTTATTGTAGGAAGTTAAAATATGGAGTTTTTTGGGGGGACTGAATTAGCGATTTTTGAAAATGCCAGATGATAAAAGTTAAAAATCTAGCGATTTTCTGGACATTTCTTTCTCCTGATCTCGCGGTTTTTTTTTTAAATCTCAGAAAAGGATATTTTGGTGTCACAGGCTTAATATAAACCTAATGCGTTTACAATATCGGTAAATTTTCAATGGGTTTAATCACCTTATTATTGATAATGTAAACATGTGATTGAAATTTGATTTAAATAAACCACACGTGGTCGCTTTGCTATCAAATATTCATCGAAAAATGGTAGGGACAGACAATGAATGCCGACGCTCAAAGTGTATAAACATTTTGGCCCTTCCCTTTACTTAAAAATTCACCAAACGTCAGGAAATTTACGAATTTTAATGAAAATTTCAGTATTTATCAAATAATGATCGCAGAATATAATGGATTAATTATTTTTACTTAACTCTTAGTGAAAATGTGTTATTTTGTTTAAATAAAAAATACCTTTACTAAAGTTATGGTTTTCAGTAGTAAATAAAAAATGCAACTATTTATTTTATGTTTCTTTATATAAATAAAGCATCGTAATTTGTAACAATAAACAATTTTTTTTACAGGAACATTCCGGAAAATGCCCATAAAGTCCGTATTAATGAATTCCATATAACTCGAAGAAAAATAAAGTTCTCACATACTATCAGGGAATTAAAGATTCAATTAGATTCCTATTTCAGTCACCTAAACTATTTAGGGTGAAATGGGTTTAGGAATTTATAGCCAAACCTAAATATTTTTTTTTTGCTTAAAAAATAGCATTAATACAGTAAGTTATGTAAAATTTGCATAGAATGCTCTGCTTTACAGTTGTTGTAAAAATGGAACGGAAATTTTAATTTCGTTCCTTTTTAAATTCGGTACATTTTTACATTAGGTCCAACTCATCGTTCACATTCGACACGTCAACTTTTATAGCTTCTCGGGTATGCTGGCAAGGTTAAAGGTGTCTATTCCGAAAGCCGTTCTAACATGAGTAGATTGGTAGGTGTATCAGAAATTTCGTGAAAAATAGTGAATAATTCCACCCCGTTTTTCCAAGCTTATAACTCTACGAAAAATATAACCCACGCCCTAAATTTCTTTTAAATTAAAGGAGCAAGGACCAAGGTTTCATAAAAAAAAACAACTACTGTTTTGTTTTAAATTTGAATATATTATTTATTGACCGAAAAACCGAATGAAATTATTTTAATAATCAACGTTTCGTTCTTATTTCAGAGCACATCTTCAGTATATTGAAGTAAAAATGCAAGAAAAGAAACAGTCATAGATCATATTGGATCCTACCCATGTCGTGGAGGACAAACATATGTTTGTGCTTCCCGACATTAGTAGGATTCAAAAACTGTTCTCTTTTTCGTATGACCTATGGCTTTTTCTTTTCTTGCATTTTTACTTCAATATACTGAAGATGTCCTCTGAAATAAGGACGGAACGTTGATTATTTTTATAATTTCATTCGGTTTTTCTATTTTTCTCAAAACATAACGTAAACCACCGCTGGTATTGTTGATATATATATATATATATATATATATATATATATATATATATATATATATATATATATATATATATATATATATACTTTTATATTAATTAAATCGAAAAATGATTTACTTGTTTTTACTTTTCAATCAGAGTTTTATTATTACTACAACAAATGCAATGTTAAGTGGAGTAATATTGCTATGTAGTCTTTTCTTAAAATGGTACTGAATGAACAATTTGTTGCACGCTGTGTATATAAATAAAGCGCAGTAAACGTGCAGTATATATATAGATAGAGACACAGAGAGAGAGAGAGAGCGAGTGAGAGAGATTTGCTTGTTTGTGTATGCATGTGTGATGTTACAATGGCATGGCAAATCTTAATTTATGTTTGATACTGGTGTATATATATATATATATATATATATATATATATATATATAAATATATATATATGTGTGTGTGTGTGTGTGTGTGTCTTTGGGGTGGAGAGGACTACTGTAAGCCGTGGTGAAGGCAACCTTTATAGGAGAAGCAAATCTCTGATTTAAAAAAAACTTAAAGCGGGAGACCAGTACCCGCATTAAGCTGGTCTGCAGTTTAACTTGTTGCTGGCTATCTTGCTCTTGCTTGTTGCTGGATCTCAACATTTTGAACCGAGAGAGAGACTTTGCTGTCGTACAAAGCTAAGACTCTCTAACATCATCTGTGTATAGATACTCCCTCAGGCATTTGTCTATAAAAGTGGTCCTGTGGCGATGGAAAAGTTGTGATACATGGATGCTTGAAATGCTGAAAGCATGTAATAATTGATCTCAATGACCATCTTCACTATCATACCTGCTTGAGCGTGTGAATTCACCTGTAGACTAAAAGAATAAAGTCATTTTTGGTCTCATTGAATTTAAGTGTCTGAGGGAAAGGCACTCGTCCGACAAAACGTTGCAATCATCATATATATATATATATATATATATATATATATATATATATATATATATATATATATATGACTAACACTATCTTACTCAATACATGTTATGTAGCAGGTGGATATAAATTTAGCAATATATCTAATATATCGTTAATTATAAGTATTAGTGCAATACTGTGCACTGGATCATGTCATCCAGTAGATGTATATTCATGTGTTTCGGTGCTTTGCTATCAGAGGAACAGTTCAATAATTTGCCGATTAGATTATGGGGGGGGCAGTTCTTTAAACAAAATAACAAATACCAAATATTTCTGTGCTACAATAGATAAAAGGACACATACCATCTTCTACAGGTTTTTATTGACTCTGATGAGTCCGTAGGAAACCGTCATTCGCGTTGTAATATTTTCTTTTTATAACATTTTACACCCGTTACTCTTTCTTCGTACAAATCAATAGTGCGTCCAAAGATGGTTCCCTAGACCCAAAGTGTTAAAACTCCGGTCGGTTTTTAACTGATTCTCGTCGATTCTAATAAACTCTGACTAATTGTGGCTGATTAGTCATGAAAGTTTATTAATTATATTTTGGCAAAACCAATGTTGCGTCGCCCTACCAGAGAGACAAGAAGCTCTGTCTCACTATAAAGAGGTCGTTAACTTGGTTCATTTTACAACTCGCGAATATTGGTAGTGGTTTTTCATGCAATATATAAACATATTTTGTAGAATTGGTGTTCCTTCCACTCTAGCAGGTCTGAACTATCACCACGTCATATTGCAGCCAATCGATTATCGAGAAAACTCTATATTTCAGCGTTAGTTGAAGTCTTTTTAAAGTGAAACAGTTGCTGAGGGAGCCTCTATACCAATATCATTCCACTGCCGCAAAATAATACAAATCGTAACTCATCAGAGAAAATTACATTGGTCCACAACGTTTGTAGGTCTCTTCACCATCTGACTAGCCCAATCTTTTCTCCACTTGATATAACAAAGGAGGGGGTTCTTACTCGCAGCTCTACCATAGTAACCCGGCTTGTGAAGATACTTGACACCTGTCCGGAGGTTAACACCAGCTTTTGTCGCAACGTCTGAGGCTTTACACCGAGGATCCTCTCATGTGCATATTAAAAATACTTCCTTGTTACCGGTCAATGTTAGTATTCATTGTTTCAATAGTCAAATTGTGTTTATTGATTACACACTTAAATTCAACATGTATTGATTGCAACTTTATAATTTATAGGGAACATTTTGGTTAACTTACATTTCCTCTACTTTGTTAATGTTCTTTATATTTTCTAAAATTCTTTCGCGTACGTGACACTTTCATAGTTTAAAACATTAAACAATCGCTGTATAAACTCTCGACTTTACCTTTGGCAAACTGCTGCTGTCACAGTGTCAAATATTTCAAGCCCATTACGACCTCGGAATGTGCGAAAATGTAATGAACACACTCAATAACATGTGCTATGGGAAATGTAAAGGCGCAGTTGGACAACACACTGCAACTGAATGATCTAATAAATTTCGTTCGTGCTGCGGATGATCACGTTTGATCCAAACTATAGATTCTGAAAACGTTCTGAAACACCATGTAAGTACATCCGTTCATAAGAGTATAAGGAGGCCAGGATAAAGACACATCTTCAGCAAAACATCTTATGTTTACAATGTTCACGGAAACTTAAATTTTTCCGTTCTTATATTAAGGTCACAAATGAATTCGCAACAGTTTCAAACGGTTATGCATTAAAACTTAGTTGATCACAATATCCTCTAGTTCGTTTTAGACATTATGTACTGAAAAGTTTTTTTTTTTAAGAATTTCCCAGATAATCGAAAGGCATTGGTCTAAATAACTTTCTCATTTTTTATTTCCCAGATAAGTAGTAAGTACTAGCCTGGTGAATCCTAGCGTGTATGAAACGCAGAATATTCTGTGTAGCTTTCCTGCCATATATATTTTATAACTTACTACCTATCTCTACCTACGTATTGAGCACTGTTGAAGTAAGTACTTAAAGTTTACGCATAAATTTATACTTTCGTATATTAATTTATATGAATAAAATTAATAGTCATATATATATATACATATATATATATATATATATATATATATATATATATATAGAGAGAGAGAGAGAGAGATAGAGAGAGAGATAGGGACCGTTGGAGAGAGAGACATACATGAGAGAACAATTTATTCCAATGAATATAAAGTGTATAAAACAAAAACAAAAATAAATGGTGCCAAATTTAATAACGAATACTTAGTTGCCATTCTCTTTTGTTATTTTTAATGCTAGGATCCTCCGAGGCAATGCATTGATAATTTAATGCCATGTCTGATGCAACACTGCTAAACGTTCAAACTTAGAAGACATCTTTTTTTGTGAGGGTTTCAGGCTATTATGCCCGAAAGGTTTTCAATTGGGTTCATATCCTTGGACTGACATACCCATGGAGGTTTATTTATCCCATTCTGGGAAAACCAATATTGCGTTGCTCTACCAGACGGACAAGAAGCTCTGTCTCTCTATAAAGAGGTCGTTAACTTAGTTCATTTTACCACTTGCTAATATTGGTAGGGGTCATTCATGTAATATCTAAATATATTTAGTAGAATTGATGTTCCTTCCCACTCCACCAGGTCTGAGCGATCACCCCTCCGAATTGCAGCCAATCGATAACTGTGAAACCTCTATGTTTCAGCGTGTGCAGTCTTTTTACAATAATACTATTGCTGAAGGAGCTACCATACCAATATCATTCCACTGTTGGGAAATAAAACAAATCGTGACTCATCGGAGAAAATAGCATTGGTTCACAGCGTTTATAGATCTCTTCACCATCTGACTAAGCAAATATTCTCTCTACTTGATATTGACAGGATAAAGAAGGGGGTTCTTACTCGCAGAAGTTTCATAGTATACTAGTTTGTGAAGATACCTGACAGATTTTCTGGGAGTAACACAAGCTTGCTGTGCAACATCAGAGGCTTTGCATCGAGGATCGTCTTCAACATGTCTTTTCAGAAGACGCAATGTTCTTTTAGAGCGCACAGGGGGGGTTAGACTAGGGTTTGTTCACTTTTTGTCCCCTCTTTTGAATTGCACGCTAATCTTATAAAGAAAGGGGTATATTATTAAAGGGGTATTGAAATATGCTATTTAAAGTTGGCTAAGACAACGTTCTATGTTGATTCACGATTCGTTCTCGCATAAAGTATGATAGGTATGATGTTCCTTTGCTTTGTGGTATTCTTCAATGTTTATAAATGCAATTTAAATGAGATAATCTAAGTTACTTCACAACTAAGCTTACCTGTAAATATCTATAAGCATCTATCAATTTTAACAAAAGTATCCATAATAATAACTATTCCATTCGTCATATATATATATATATATATATATATATATATATATATATATATATACATACTAATTTTTATATATTTATATATATGTATAGTTTGTTATTATACAAACATTATGTGCATACATGTTTCAGTGGAAAACCAATTAAAAAATATGGCTTTATCATAACAAAAAATGAAACGGGAGTAAATATTAGATTAGTTTTTATAAGGTATTAGAGCGTATTTTTTTCTGTTCTGGAAGATAATGGGAGTACACTTTGGGAATGTGCGCATTAATGTGTGTGTTTTGGGGGTAGGTCTGGTGAAGCAAGTGAGTAGGGGCAGGACGAGGGCAAATTACGAGTTCGGGTAAGTAAGCAGTCGCAGTGGGGACGTGTTAGTATTCTTTTAACTTGGCGGTTGTTTATTGGTCTTAGTTTTCGCTTGGATCTGAACTTATATTATACTTTTCTTGTCGCTGTTATACTTTCTTAGATTTTCATGGTTGTTTATTTTATTTTCTGGTAGCGACTTCGTTTTGCTATTGACAAGTTTTGCTTATTTATTTATTTATTTATTTATTCATTTATTCATTTTGTTATTTTTATTTTAGTTATTTTTTTTCTATTCATCGCTTTGCTATTTTTTAATTTGTTTTTAATTTTCAAATTCTTTAACTGATCAGAGAGTATTTTATATGATAACAAATTTAATGGGAAACATATTACAAATTAAACATCACATTAATCGCGTAGTAAATATTTTATATTGCCGAATAAATTATTGTCACACATTAAAGAAATTAATATTTGCAAAGTAGGAATTAAAAACAAAATCTGGAAAACACAGGCTCTATATTTATACGTGAATTAATTAATAGACTTTAAACCATTCTGGAGGGTAGATCCGAGAGCGTAGGTAAAATTGCACAAATATAGCAATAAAAAAAGCACAAGATAAATATATATATATATATATATATATATATATATATATATTAGCAGATAAGGACTCTTAGTTACCCCTTCAAAAATGAGATGTTGCTTCTTTAGGCGAGAACGTGTAAATATTCTGCAAAATATTTTAGAATTTAAAGAGGCGGATCATTATTTCATATAAATGTTTATTATGATGATCCCTAATTTCTATGACATTTATGCACTTTCGGGGACAAATACTTAAAAGATAAATGTCTTTCTTACCCTAAGTCTTACTCGCAATCTCATAAAACCACACAAAATCACTTTAAAAGTAAAACATTCAAAATTAACTTCCATAGCAAATAAAATACTAAGTAGTATTGAATCTTAAACCGGTAAAATGACTTAGAAATAAGGGCGGTACGTTACGTTAAATTTCGCCGTCACCGCCTTTCACAATCGAGTATATTTTTATTAGCTCTGAATATTTTAAAATTGAAACAAAATACGATTGAAATATTTTCCAATTTCATATTATCTTTTAATTTTTTGCTTATGTGTATTATATTTTTAATTTTCAACATGAAATTAACGTTAAAGTAAAGGATATTTTCTCATACTATACTTTATCTTTTCTGACCTTGGTTAATAAAGGAGAAATTCGTCAAGACCGAGGATTAACAAAAACAGTTACCCCAATCCCGAATGACTGTTACTAGGGATAGCGGGGGTTTGGCTACCTTAAAAATGTTCAACTTTGCCATGATCGAAAGTGTAGTATTTTATACACATGTGGAAAACTTTGTTTTTATTTTAAATATTTGCTCAAATATAACGCAATAAACTTCGCTGAGGTGTTAACATATTCTGCGCTTTAAAAAAGCTGTTTAAGCTGACAATTAGATGTAATAATAAACATTGAAAAAGTTAGTAAAAAATAACTAAAATTATAAATGTGGGCTCTTTGTTAAAGTGTAGAATAGTTCATGGTCAAAAAATTATAAACAATAACAAAAATCAAAAAAATACCTCACACCAAACGCAGTAAAATTAAAGTATCTTTCATACATCCTGAAATTGTGATTGCGTTATTTTTATTTCGTTTCTTTTAACTGTCTTTACAAAAACTACTTGTTGATTGTCGCTTAACTGTTGGAGACTTCATTATTCAAGAATTCTATTAAAAATCTGTGACTAGCTCTAACTCTGAATGTAGAAGCGCGACTCGAACTTAGTGTTGGGAGTAGAATAATCATTTGTTTTCAGGAATTCAGCCTCCCCACTAGTTAAGTGATAAGCGGCCATTTGTTTATTTTTTAATTCGGCGTGTAAAAACAAATTTTTTTTGACATTTTGTAATTTAGAAAAAATAACTTAGTTTAATCACATTAAATGTATGTGGGTCGTTAGATGATAAAAATCTCCTGCAGTTTGTATGAGTTTTTTTTTTTTTTTTGCTGCTTTTGCTGATTTTATATTTTTCGATCGTTAAGTTTACTACACTTTTACCAAGTTAAAAATATTTTGAAATAAAGGGAAGTGCTTTCATCGTATTTTAGTATATAGAGGCTTGAATGTCCCTCCCCCATTAACAGTACTTGGAAAAATCGATGTTATAGTATGTTTTATAATGGTTAACAGAAAATCATTGTTAAAGAAAACAAACAAAAACAAAAAGTCAATAAGTATTTTTTTTACCTATATTAACGAGTTTTAATGTAATATCAAGCATTCTCTATATTTTGTAAATCTTTAATTGCGGATTTATAGATGTCAAATATCGCACTAATTGTCTAGAAAAGACCCGGTAGCCAATAGACCAAAATTTTATCTCAAACGAAATCCTCAGATAAAGCTGGAAATCGACAAATGTACAACACCGATTATTTCCCTGTGCCTGCGTAACGTGAATTATTCTCTTATAAAACTTTTTTCCTTTTTATCTATAAGAACCAAGGAATTTTTAAGACGGATTTCGCCGATGTTCGATCCGTATTGGATGGATTTCTGTACAAAACATATCCAAGAACACTGCCAGACATAAGTATTACCTTTGTGTGAAATTTGCAAAAGATATGCTCAACCGTTTCAGAACCTATGAGAAAGAACTCACACATATATACTAAGTCACTTTTGGTAATAATCCCGTCGACCTGCACTGATGATTCCCGAAATAATGAAACAGTACTATACGTAAGTATTAAAAAATGGTATTGTAATAATTATGTCAGCCTATTTAAGAAACTTACTGTTAAAAAAGAGAGTCTGTCACCTTAGCTCGCATGCATAGATCATGATGCTATAATCTTAGGTAACAATGGCCGGATGTTACGACATTTAAAAAATAAATGCTAAAATTTCAACGATATGCCCTGCGGTTGAGATTGGTTGTGAGGTTTGTTCCTTGCTTATAGAGTGAGAGATGGCTTCGTGGCCGGGTTCGATTCTCCCGACCGGTAGTAATCGTGTCACTTTACACTGATAATTCTAGAAAGGATGAAACACTAGAGCCTGCAATTATCAAAGATTATTTTTGTAATAACTATATAGTGGCTTAAATAAATTCCTAGACTTTTTCGCATAGACACTTTTATGATAGTAGACATATGTAACCTTAGACCACTTCCGGCTGTAATGCACTTGTTGTACTGTTTAACAACTTCTGGAAAGCCTGATGGAAGTCATCTTGCATGACCGTGTCAATAACCCACTCTTTATCTGTGTCAAAACCAAAACGAAGATTCCATGAACAAAGCTTCTTTCTTAGAAGTGCACACCTGTTGAACTCCCTTCCGTTTGCCTGTTTTTCCCCATATTACAACCTCGATGTCTTCAAGTCCGACATAAATATATTCCTGGTGAAGCGCCCCCTTAAATAAGCCACTTTATCAAATATCCAATACTAACGATTACTGCGATACTATCCCATTGAATACTGTACAGCCAATAACACTTATCCCCGAGTGGCTTCGGGCCTTTATAAGTTGTGACTGCCTTGTAAAAAACCCTCGTAACAGCCTCTTTCTATCAGCTCAATCGCCTCATAAGGGCGGCCTCTTATGTTGTCCTTGGCCTTATGGAATAACCAAAGTCAAAGCTAGCAAAATTATGACTTGAGAGAGAGGGCGTGATGTGTATGGTTGTACATGTTGGTCAAATATTCTGTCACTAGGATGGAATTGTGGACTGGTGCCTTTTCATGGTGGAAATGCCACTGACCCGATCTGAAGAGATCAGCACTCTACCGATATAATATCTTCCTAGACTCTCTCAAAACCTCAACATAGTATGCCTTAATTACTGTCTGCCTATTCAGAATCCAGTGCATGTAGATCATG